>NC_081774.1:19858970-20173970 GCF_963082965.1 Carassius carassius | reverse complement strand
GAAAATTCAGCTTTGCCATCACAAAAATAAAATACATTTTAAAATATATTCAAATAGAAAGCAGTTCTTTTAAATTTAATTTGCAGCAAAATTCTACCTTTGTGTGAGCTTAATACATTTTTTAAACATAAATTACGTATACTGTATATGTCATAAACGTCTCCATGGAGGTTCTACATTTTAAGTATTCCTTTCCTGAATCTGTCTATGTATATGTACAATTATGCTGAGCTCAGTTGAAAGTTTACGATGTGAGAGCAACAGGCCTCCCTGGCCGACAATAATTAAACTATTACTCTGCCTGTGATACATAATCAATGCAGTATACATCTGTAAATCTGTTTTATGAGATATAATATAAAGTATAATATATTTTGGAGAGACAAGTACAGTAGCTGTGGCTGTAAATATCAGGCATTGAATAGAAACTAAAGCACTTGAGCACCTCTCAGATTCTGTGCCTTAAATAAATATGCACACTGTGGACTGTGGTAGCAGAAGATCCAGAACAATAATTTGTATTTAGTGCAAGGTAAAATAAATTGTTTGCCATTTCAGCCTTAAATTTTAGATTTGAATTGGTTTTTACTGAATAATGCATTCCATTGTTCCACTGAACATTTTGGCAATACAATTTCATAGTCATATGTTTCAAATAACCCAAGATTCTGGGTTAAATACTTACGCTTTATCAAAAGCATCCGTGGAATGCAATTTATCAGAAAAGTGTGACTCTATACGCATATACACTGTTATTAAAACCTGTGACTTAGTAATAAAGTTCCCTTCACTCGTCTAGGGTCATCCGGGTCTGATTGGTCTGATCGGTCCTCCCGGTGAGCCAGGAGAGAAGGGTGACCGAGGACTGCAAGGACCTCAGGGATTTGGTGGAGGCAAGGGTGATGCTGTGAGTGATGTGTGCTCTTTACATACACCTGAGTTAGTTCAGAGTTTGGCTGTGCTTTCGTCTGGTCCTTATAAATGCTGTTATTTAAGAATAAGTTTTGGTTTTGCCCTGAAAATTATGAATTGTTTTATTGACTGCAGGGTGTTGTTGGTCCTCCTGGTCCCCTCGGTCCCCCAGGTCCTCCTGGTATTCCTGTAAGCAGTTTATTTCTTACTCTATTTTCTGGTCAAACTTTTTTTGTTCTGAAAAGACATTTATATTCTCCACAGCTATTAGGAATATTCTTCAATATGTTATCAATTTTCGGCAAACCTGAAGTTGCTTGTCCACTAATTTCATGATTT
This sequence comes from Carassius carassius, assembly GCF_963082965.1. NCBI lineage: Eukaryota > Metazoa > Chordata > Actinopteri > Cypriniformes > Cyprinidae > Carassius > Carassius carassius. The sequence goes on along the minus strand of NC_081774.1, from coordinate 20,172,719 downwards.
GTTTTAATGATCTCTTTTTTAATTATATGAATGTTTTTACATTCATTAAAAGAAAAGTGCATGATTTCATTAATGCAGATTCCAGGAATCTCATTCTGGTCGTGACAGTCGAGTTAATGCATTGTGCATGTAAACATGACATTGTACCACCATAACATTTGCTTAATTGACTTCCTCTTTGTCTCTATCTTCAGGGAACACAAGGACAGAAAGGATCCAAAGGATCAACTGTAAGTGCTGAACCTCTCCATTGCACATGATTATTGAGGTGGTTAATTATTTGTTCCAGTTTAAATGAAGCGTGTTTTCTGTTTCCCCAGGGTCCAGCTGGCCAGAAGGGAGACCCTGGCCTGATAGGACCACCAGGTCCTCCTGTAAGAAATCTATTATATTGCAAAAATAATGAAATGAAAATATGAAAATAAATTGGATTGTATTGAAAGCTGTGCTGAAAATCAAATTGGACTGAAAGTCACCAATGGAATTGAAGCCGACCCTATAGAATTGTCATTGATTTCTTTTTGATTTTCTATCACTAGGGCCCAGCTGGTGACATCATTCAGCCCCTCCCCATCCAGACAAGTAAAAAATCCCGGAGGTCACCTGACATGCAGGATGATGAAGCAGCTGGAATGATGGATTATGGTATGGAGGGAATGGAGGATGTGTTTGGATCCCTCAACACCCTCAAGCAGGACATTGAACGCATGAAGTTCCCACTGGGAACCCAGGATAACCCAGCCAGAACCTGTAAAGACCTGCAACTCAGCCAACCAGACTTCCCTGATGGTGAGAAAAAGTTACTTTAGCATAAATTAGGCAGTTAATGTCTGAGGTAAACGAGAGTTAATAGTCAAAGATAAAAACAGATCTGGAGAGTTACTTCTCTATGTATCTGGGGCAAAAAAAGAGAATTTTAACAACCATGTATTTGACTGCAGGACATTACTGGATCGATCCAAATATGGGATGCATGGGAGATTCCTTCAAAGTGTACTGTAACTTCACTGCAGGAGGAGAAACTTGCATTTACCCTGATAAAAAATCCTCAGGGGTGAGAGGAACTCATCTCTGCTAAATTTCATGATTGGTAGTAATATAAATCCAAAATAAAGAACTGTATTATCTTAGGGAATTATTTGATCCCAGTTTCCATTTGTTCCAGGTTAGAATATCGAACTGGCCAAAGGAGTCCCCGGGATCTTGGTTCAGTGAATTTAAGCGTGGAAAAATTGTAAGTGTCCATCATAGCTCAGCAATTTGGTCATGAATGCCTTTATTGCTTGAAGAGTGACAGTAGTTTAGGGTTGGTGGGGAAAATGGTTCTTATTCAGAAGCTTTTTGGCGGGGGAAAAAGGAAATGGATTATTTTCATAAAATTGGGTTCTTAAATGTCAGCATTTTTCTGCCAGTGCAACCTGAATGGAAACTTCACAAGTGCTTCAGTTAGCAAATAAATTGGTCTGAGTTTTTTAAAGAATAAAATCAGTTTTGTATTCATGTTGTCAGTTTTAATCGCTTACTAAACCAGTCTTAGTATTTTTATGTACGGACTAATTATTAAAAGGTTCTTTCTCAAAAGTACTAATAAAATCAAGAAACGAGAACCATTCACATCCTAATGATTTCCATCCATGCAATACTTTGAAACGTTTTTGAAAGATCTTCTTTAGGCCAGATGTTTGACCCATCTGTTCCCTGTGTCTCAGTTGTCTTATGTGGATGTTGAGGAGAGCTCAATAACCTCAGTCCAGATGACGTTCCTCAAGTTGCTCAGCTCTTCTGCCCGGCAGAACTTCACATACATATGCCATCAGTCTGTGGCCTGGTATGACGCCAAGGCTGACAACTATGACAAGGCGCTGCGCTTCCTTGGCTCTAATGATGAGGAAATGTCGTATGATAACAACCCCTTCATCAAGGCTCTTTCAGATGGCTGCTCGGTGAGAGTGCTGTTGATCAGTCTTCTAGTTATACTGTATATTAGGGATGCTCCCATATTACAATTGGTAGATATTAAAGTTCTGTACTATTTTATTTTTTTTTATTTTTAGTTTTTAGTTTTTTTTTTAGTTTGAATAATTTTAGTACTTATTTTGAGTAAGCTGCCAAGTTTTAGGTAATTCATCTAATATTTATATTTTATTTTATTTTGGTTTTATTTCTATTAATGTAACTTTTTGGTAATAGTTGTCGTTAACAGGAACAAGTCTTTGAAAAACTGTGAAACCTCAGTGATCTTGGACTCTTGCCACTTGCCACAGAACTCATAGTTGCATAATTCTGCTTAAACAGTTTCTAACACATTTCATCTCCTTCTCTTTCAGCTAAAGCAGGGATATTCTAAGTCTGTGATGGAAATTAATACTCCTCGCATCGACCAGGTGCCTATCATCGATGTCATGTTGAATGACTTTGGGGAATCCAGTCAAAGGTTTGGCTTTGAGGTAGGCCCTGTCTGCTTCCTCGGCTAAAGGACACCCCATCTTACCTTTATGGCAAAGGTCAAGGAGTGTGGCCTGCCAAGAGACCCCCTGCCTGCCCCCTCCTTGCGCCATAAACACACACACCAGCACCCGCACTGTGTAATCAGAAATGGAATATTCATCGAACGACTGAAACCTGCAATTGGAATAAACCAGAAAGAGGACACAAACTACCTGGTGGACAATGGCGCACTTTCAGGAGAAGGAGGACCCATTCCTTTACCATTTGACCACTCTAGAGCCTGTAGGAGCCTTTTCCAAACTGTTTTTTTTTTCCACTTGAACTCTTAAGCCTTTTTTTTTTGTCCTATTCCAACCTTTATCCCAGCACCATTAACTCCTGATCCCAGTCCTTCCCCAAGCCCCAATCCAATGAATTCCCAATCCCGTTCCCGCCTGTTTTCCCTGTATCCATTACAGATCCTTCTCCAGGTGCTGCTCAGAGCAAGACAACCACAGTGGTGTGCTCTTGTTGTAAACACCCAAACACTTAAGGTGCTATTGAAAGTGCATTTTTTTTTTGGTAAAACTGTAATTATTATTTTGTACAATACTGTTCTTTAATGATTGCCTTTAAACCTTGCATGTGCATCAAAATTGATTTGATGAAATATTGATAACTATCAAGAGTGTTCTCTATAATCTTGCTGTTGTTGTTTTCATGTTTGGAAACCAACAGTGCAACAGATTTCTTCACAAGATGTCAACCAATCAAGTGTCCCTTCCAACTATAAAATAAAACAAGCATTTCAAACCATCCAAATTTGTAATTATAAAGTATCCGTTTTGTAAATATTGACCAATTTAAGCACTTGAAGTTTCTTTTTTTTCAGTAATATATGGGCATGTCTAACGTAGTGAAGGGTTAATGGTCTTCCACTAGTCTTCTTTTGTTCTCCAGTGGTAGCAATGATGCTGTGGTAATCAGTGACTCTACAATGCTAAAGAAACTTGATGAAAAGTAACTTGATGTCAGATTGAATTTCTTGACACTATACCTCAATCTCTTAAAATACGTATCCAATTCAAAGATGTTTAACCCTGTACATACAGAGCCTTGGTTAGAAAATCAAGTTTATATATTTGAGGCAGGGAGTTTTAAAATAAAAAAAGACTATTTGTTAAACTTTTGTTTGGTTCTTTTGTGATTTCTATAATTAACCCCTCTAGATCTAGAGCAAAAACAACTATTTTGAGGTGCTTTTCATCGATATTACAGATTCTGGACAGTATTGTATTAAAATTGATAATTGTTTACTGTTTGTATGAATCACATCTGTGTGATTCCTCAGTCACACTTTTATTTTGTGCTGTATGTGCAAAAGCTTGTTGCATTCTTTATTTCTCTTCATATTTAAAGTTTCTGTGCTGAAATGTGTTCAGGTTTTGTGGTTCTGTAATGCTCAAGCTTTTTCTTTTCTTATGCTTCCATTGTTTTTACGGTTCTGTCTGTGTCCCTGAAAACCCTTCAAATATATGGCAATAGACTCAGAACTTACACATCTGTGTAACATACTTATAATTTATGTAAAACTTGGAATAAATGATCGATTACATCTCAAGTAGATAATCTACTCTGTTTCAGTTTTGCCCGAACTAACAAAGATTTATCATTTGAGTTCAAATCCACTGACTCAATCAATCATATCATTTATGTCACTGGATGTAAAGCATGTTTGGTTTTTGAAGCATGTCTTGTTGATCTTCTACTAAATCTTTTAGTTTAGAGCTCTCAGAATGATGCTGCAATCTAGAATAGTGATTTGCAGTTTGTTTGATAGCTGACATTTCCATGGTGCTATAGGTGAACAGCTCATGCAGAAGTGATTATTCGGCTGCTGGGGCAAAAACTCGCCTGATGACCAACACACAGCTATTAGCACCTGCATGTGTAGTGCCTTGAATGTTAACAGTCGTGCATTTAGCGACCCTGTACTAATGGTCTGAGGTAGGAAATTACTTTTTGGGAAAAAAATATTAGTGCACAAAGCATGAAGTAGAGCTCATAAAGGGGTAAGGAAACTATTTGATTCTAAAGAGGTTTTTTGTTGTTCTCTGTTTAGACAATTAGCAAAATTATTCTCAAATAAGTTTCAGGCCTACCTAGTCTCCCATTGGTCAGACAAACCGATAGTCCCTCCCCCAAATCGCGCAAATTGATTGATTCCAGGTTGTTTTGAGATTCTCAAAAAAACAGAACAAAGTTACAAAGATAGTGCCACGCTGATCAAAAGTGTTTACATTTGTTGTGAAAAAAACTGACCCACAAATGACATTTTAACATCAACAGAATCATATACTTTACCATTACATTAGCAAATTTAGAATATGAATGTGACAAACCTGGACATTTCAGGGAATTTTAAAATGGTGGTTTCCAGTCATTGAGATGTAAATGTTACATGACTTCTGTACCCAAATTACATATAACTAATACTTCCAATTGGTACATACAAATGGAGAGTCTTCCCAGTAATCTCCATTATTTATTTATTTATTTATTTATTTATTTATTAAACCTATCTATGCAGTGTATGAATGACTGAAAAAACATGACGGCTGACATATGAAAACAACTACCTATATTACTGAAGTGGGGTCAGTGCTTTCATAATAGTATTCATCAATCAGGGTCAGTACAGTAAAATGTGAACAGCTACTCTGAATTTAATCTGTACTTCTAGAATAACAGTAATTGAATTACAGAGGTACATTCAAGGACCCGTCGTTACATAGCCTTTACTGTAGTTCTTCTCTTTGGTGCCGTTTGATGGATGATTTATGGTGTAATTGAATTTGAATAGCTTGAGGTCATCCTTCTGTCAAAAAAATACACCTCAATAACAAAAAACTGATGTGCAAAGAGCAATGTGATTCTACAGTGCTAAATACCTGTGCAAATAATCATATCAATAATTACTAAATCTTGAAGCATACTAATTACAAATAAAGAGTAATAGGAGGAGGAATATTAGCAAGACTGAGCATTGTATGTCTGTTAAAATTGAATGTATGGCTAACAGATCAGATATAGCTCAATAGTGACTTGCATTAAAATGTATTCAGAAGAACATAAGCTTATTATTACAGGAGCTGCCAAAGATGATCAGCTTAGACTGAAATTGCTCATCAGATTAAAGAGAGAGTTCACCCAAAAATTAAAATGAGATTTTCTCTCAAATGGACCATTTACACTATCTACAATCTCAAATAGGAGTGTCAATGGTCCATTTGAGAGATAGGTGGCTGTAATGCACTTATAAGTCTGCAATCCACCGTAAAGCTAGAAGAAGAAGAAGATGATGCCTTATGCACAGGCTGAAGAAGACGCAAACACACTCAGGACAATTCAGACATTGCAGTGAAAATCAGAGGTAAAAAAACGATATAAATACTTTGCGGTTTATTGCACAGACTGATAGTTTTGTGTCTTTAGACATCAATGTATCGTCACGAGCCACAGGGTTTAATTTGGTTTTGTTTGTGTATGTTTTTTGACTCAAATATCATGATTCCCATTCACTTACATTATATGACTGACAGACTGCAACAGTTTGAGTTAAAAATCTCAGTTTGTGTTCTATTGAACAAAGTCATCTACATCTTGGGTGCCCTGGGGGTAAGCAGACAAACATCACATTTTCCTAGTACAAGTCTATGTACTGTAAGTTACTGTATTTATCACGCATGTAAATTTATCTGTCATGTTAAGACTTAGTTTTAAAGACATTTAAAGAAATTTGTCTGATAAACTTTGAAAGATCCAATATAATATCAAAAACATAATTTGGAAAAGGTAGACCACTCGTATAAACAACTTGTATAAAGAACTCGTATAAAGAACTTTTTTATATATATATATATTTTGTGTGCAAAACAACATTTTTCTTTTAATTACATTTTAGATTACATGGTGGGCATAACAAGCAGCACTAATGCCCAGAAATAATATTCTCTAGTAAAACTGACAAAAAAAGTTTGCTTGCATGGCTTTGCTTGTTTGTGATTCTTCTTGGGTTTCATAATTTTCATTAACACCTTTTGTTTTTGTGATTCGTATATACAAGGTTTTTTTTTTTTCTTCAGTAAGCCACCACAAAACAGTATAACTCTTGATAGATAACGAGGACTGATCAGTGGCCAACTTTTTTTTTGCTCATATAAAAATAAAAAGAAAAAAAGAAAAAGAAAAAGAAAAGAAAACATCCTCTTGAGTTGTATGAACAAAGCATCAGTGTAAGCTGAGCAGACCTAGTACTCAGAATGCTTATGTTTGATACAAAAAGATGTCACATCAAATAATCCTGACAGCTACTTGTGAATGATTGCCTTGAAATACCTTTATTGCATTATTCATTCCTTCAAAACTTCAAAGGTACTTGATCACTTTATAAAAGTGATTGTCATGTCCTCAGATATTCAACTTTCAGAAGTCTTTCTCCTTGAGCCAGTGAGATAAATCTATTTTAGGCATATGTGTCTAACATACCGAGTAGAACCATAATGCCTTCATCACAGCAATAATGAATTTGCTGAAAGTGTGCTTAATATTTTTTTATGAAAGAAATAAGCTAAATCTGTATTGTAGAATATATTCACAGCTAAAGGCTAAACCCTTTTAGCCTTGACTATATTCACAATCTGTTGTATCTCTTTAGGTTCATGGTTATGCCAGTAAATGGAGAAAAATATCTGTCTTTATGTGCAAGTGATTGGAATCAACACTGATTTATTGAGTAATGAAACACCACTACTGTCTGATGCTCAGAGACAACAGTAAATCATATTTTTAATAATTTTTCAGGATTTTTTATTAATAGAGAGTTCAAAAGAAAAGCAATTATTTTTTATATAAATCATGTCATATTATAAATGTTTTTACTTTTACTTTAAATCAATTTACTGCATTCCTGCTAAATAAAATTATGAATAAAAAAAAAGAAATTACTGACCCAAAATTTTGAACGGACAATTGTTTAATGTAATTTTTAAATTATGCACTTATTAGTGCATTATCATGCCACAGACAACCAAAAGGAATATATGAATACATAATTGAAAAACGATATAGTCAAACAGAATAAGAAAAAGAGCTAGGGAAGGACAGATTTGACGGAGGAGAAACGAGTAAATGATGAGCAACTACACATGACAAAAATGTTTATTTGTCCGCTGTGAGTCACAGCTCTTATCCAGATCCAGAACTTGTTTAGTCATCATAACATTTTCTATTTAGTCACGGCTGATATATTTTACAGTTAGCTCATTTCACAGGACACAAATTTCTGACAGAGGCTTAAATCTTGTTTATGTTCATCATGCTCATTAATTCTTAAAAAAATAAAAAAAAATAAATGATTTTGTATTCTTTCTTGCAATGCTTTCTTGGGTGTTGACAGGTTCAACAATACCACATGGATTAAGTTAAATACAGCGTACCACATACAAAGCTTTACTGGGAGAGCACAACGATAGTAATATGATAATGAAAATGGATTTATAGCCCAATGCTCCATGAGCAGAAAGTCCATTATCTTTGGCTTCCCTGCCGCCTCCATGTTTGATGTGCCTAAGTGTCCAAAATAAATCAGCAAAGCTTATTTGCCTTTATTGAGACAGCTCCTGAGTAATGACTGGTGAGCCGCTCCAGCTCATGAATAACATCTCTTCGTAAATGTTTTGTGTGTATGTGTGTGTTTGTGTGCCTGTGTGTGTATGTCTGGCGTCCCACTCCTGTTGGGAACACCTTTCATTCAGAGCTCTAGCTGGCAGCATCAGTGGCCAGATGCCAGACACAAACGTGCCCAGAGTTAATGTGTTAGCGTGATTCAGGCATCGCACATTGCAGCCTGCTGGGTCAGTGTCTCCGTGTATGGCAGCCTCTTTCGCCCTGTTTTTCTCACTCTTTTATTCACAATCTCTTTTGATTCAAAACTGTTTTGTGCTTTTCTGAAGCTACTACAACATGAAGCATAATCAAAGACACCCAGGCCATTAGTGATAACCTGCTGATGGAACCAAATGTCCTGCACTCGCACCTGTGCAACCTCAGCACCACTTCTGGAATCAAACAGGTGTCAGAGAAGAGATCTTTTATTCAGTGCACTGTGAAACACCATCAGACTTTTCTATTAGACAATATTGGGATGAAAGTCCCTTTCTTCTTAAAAAGAAAACATGCCCTGAAGACTCAGACCGAAGACTGAACAACTTAAAGACCTTAGACTGAAAACTCACTTAAGGCGTCATATAAATACAAAGTATATTTCAGTTTTTACATATACGCCAGGGTATGCGCACAGTGCGTGTGACATACTGTAAATTTCATCATTAGCATAAAATGTGCATAGGCAGATTTTTCAATGTACACTCAGCTTGCTTAAGTGCTGTATGGAAGCTTGTTTCCACCACAGGATAAAAAAATAATCAAATTTGCATAAAATAAGATAAAATCAGAAATTTTATAGATATAAACTCAATATTGTGAGAAAAAAAGGCATTTTTGTCGGAAACTAGCTTTCATCCACAAGTTTTTTTTTTTGTGTGTGTTTTTTTTTTTGTTTGTTTGTTGGTTTTTTTGCGCAAAATACTTCGACCACAGTGTTATAACACTAGACCAGGCCATAGTTTTAGAGACAGAAAAAAACTCAGAAGACGGCATAACAACAAATGACACCCACTTGACTTGTGGTTGTGTGAGAGGGTTAAGAGATTGTACAAATCTAGTTTAAATGAGTAGAAAGACAAATAACACATTGGCAAAGAATGAAACTTTTTACTGTGCACCAGTGATGCGCGGGTCAATATATAAACAACCCACACCCGACCGATGTTTTCAACTAACCCGCCCGCAACTCGGACCACAAAAAAAAGAAAAAGAAAATATTGTACCCGACCCGCTTCTTGCCCCGCATTTTTTACAAGTAGTAAATGCGTCATCCCTTTATATTAATTTAATTACTTAAATAGGCTATAGCCTACAGGATAATAAGAGTTATGACCGCACACAAGGCTTGCCACAAAGAACCGGTTAAAGTAATGATTATAACAGTTTCTAAATTAGCCAGGAGACATTTAATTGTTTAGTAATAAACTGGTGTTTTTTGTGTCGCTGCTAAAATGAAGTTGACCATGAGGAGAGAAATGCACATTTCATATGGATTACATATTCAGATTATAGCCTATTTATTTTGGTTTTAATATTTTCGCTTAAAAGTAGACATTTCAAGCTTTCTGTAATATATCGCCTATATTTCTTTTTAAACCCACCGACTAAAATATTAAGACACTACCTGACCCAAAATATCACCCAAAGTTTCTACAGCTTTTTTCTTAGCTTTTTCAGAATCTGGAAAAATTACTGGGGCTAACTTGTTACTGAAGTCGGTTGAGTGATATGAATGTGTGTGATGTATGGCATGATAAATGCTCGTCACTTCTGCTGCCGAAACTTTGTCAGCCTGTGGGTCATTTACTTTATTGAAAATCAACTGCACTGATTTGCATGTTTCTTGATGATGTGCTTTTTTTCTGTGGTACTCACATGCACCATGTCGCTTCATGTCGTATTCTCCACCATGTCCCACAGAAAAACTGCTTTTGCATAAAATGGCCACACTGGCTACTTAACCTAACCGAACAGCGTGCGCGCTCTCCAATTTGAGATTGTTGACAATGTTAAGGATGTGTTCGTGCACCAGTCAACAGTTTGATTGACTAACGCTTTTATTGCTCTCCTCTGAACTATTGGACATAAGTTAACAGTATGCCTATGGACATATCCGTGTATTTATTAGGCAGTGTCAAATGAAAAAGTGGGACAGAAGCTCAGTTTGCGTGAGGCGGGACAAAGGGTAAAATTGCTGTACAACGTAAAGCAGGACAGGTGGTCACTCTATTCGTGCCAGTTATTTAGCCAGTAAAGTGTAGGCCAATGTATTTCAAAATTGTGTCTAGTACTATATAAATTACTATGGTTTAATTGGCATCTTTATTTAAAACGACCCGACTGACCGCGGCCCGAATATCATTAAAAATATTTTTCCAGCTCATTTCGGATCAACCCGCGCATCACTGCTGTGCACGTGTCGAGCACCTGTGGATTTTCGCACATTGACTAGAAGAAAGCTGCTTTGAAAGTGATTTATGTGTGAGCTCCCAAGTGCTTTCTAGGACAAGTGACTTCAAGTCAAGTCAAGCCAAGTCTGCTTTTATTGTCAATTCTTCCACATATACAGTACATACATACAGAGAATTTAAATTGCGCTACTCTCAGACCCTTGGTGCATACAGATAACACTAACAGTAGAACATTAAATACAGATAAAATATAAAGTACAACTATATAAATATACAAATAGGTCATGTAAAAAGAAAGATATGTAAAGCAGCACTTCAGCTTCGTGACAGTCTGATGAATGTAGCTGTCCTTCAGTCTGCTGGTCCTGGCCTGGAGACTCAGCAGTCTCCTCCCTGATGGCAGCATACTGAAAAAGCTGTGTGATGGGTGGGTGGGATCATCTAAGATGAAGAGGGCTTTATGGGTGAGATGGGTTCCATAAATGTCCTGGAGGGAGGGGCTCTCTAACGACACTAACGATCTTCTCAGCTGCTCTCACTATGTGTTGAATGATCTTCCGGCAGGACACATTACAGGCGCCATACCACACAGTAATGCATTTTGTCAAAATGCTCTCGAATGATCCCTCTGTAGAAGGTGCACGTGATGGGGGCTGTGGCTCTGGCTCTTCTCAGTTTGCGGAGGAAGTAGAGACCTCTCACCAGGTGAGGTCCTCTGTGATGTGCACACCCAGGAACTTGGTGCTGCAAACCCTCTCCACACTCACACGGTTGATGGTCAGAGGAACATGTTGGATGTGCACTCTCCTGAAGTCAACAACAATCTCCTTCGTCTTCTCCACGTTCAGAGAGAGATTGTTGTCACTGCAACACCCAGCCAGATGGCTCACCTCGCTACTCGCTCCTCATCTCTGTTGATTATGAGATGCACCACAGATGCAAACTTAATGAAGAGGTTGGAGTTGTGTGACTTCACAGGTTAACAGCTTTTATTCTTTTGTAAATTCACAATTTCTAATGAGTATAGCTATTAGTACACAACTTAGTGGAATATTAATTATTAATTCAGTCAGTCACGCTATCCATTTCCTGATATCACCGTTGTCCATATGAACACTGAAACCGGCACTACTTACATGTCTCTCATCTCTCATCTCATCACTCATTCTCGCTCTCTCTTTTATTTTCGTACAAACACAACTAGGGCCATCTATTGTCTCAGTCAATGCCTTTCAGGGTTTTAAAGAAATAGTTCACCCAAAAATGAAAATTTACTGAAAATTTAGTCACCCTCAGGCCATCCAAGATGTCAGTTGGTTTTATCAAAACAGATTTAAAGCTTTATATCACTCACTCACTCACTCACTCACTCACTCACTCACTCACTCACTGATGAAACAGCTGATAAAAAACATCACAATAATCCACAAGCAATCCACATGACTCCAATCCATCAGTAAATGCAAATGTGAAGTGAAAAGCTGCATGTTTGTAAGAAATAAATCTATCACTAAGACTTTTTCACTGGAGAAAGCATTATTATTGACGTGAAATATTTGTTTATTACAAACACGCAGCTTTGCACTTCACTAGACGTTAATTGATGGACTGGAGGCGTGTGGATTATTCTGATGTTTTTATCAGGTGTGTACACTGTCATTCTGAAGGCACCCATAAGTATAGTAAGTTTTTGTACATAGTAGCTTATTAGTGAACGCTTTAAGACAGGCCTAATATATCATTTCAAGTTCAATATTTCATGTTTTTTATATATTTATTTGATGTATCTGTATAAGTGGGATAATGTATAGTCAACCGTAACTTTCTCTGACAAGGCTTATTTAACAATAATGACTGGCTGACTGTAAATTTATTTGTAGTTCACATTTCATCCTTTCTTCTATCCAAGTGTTGAAAATCTGCCTATATGTACAGTATATGCATAGAAAAATGATAAAGATAACTTCTTATTAGGGCATGGTTATTGATTTCTCTCTCTCTCTCTTTCTATACTCGTTGACATATGTTGGCTTGCGGTCTGAAGACAGTCTCTGAGATGTCTGTCTGCAGCTGCTTTGAGCTTTGATACATAGCTAGATTGATGTGTGCTCGGGGGTGGGCACCTCCTGGAAAGACCAAGGTGACTCCTGCAGCTTCTGCAATAAAGGAAAGCAGATTTTTAAAGTATACTTATATGTCCTTGTATATACAAGAATTACCATTTAAAGGGACTTTGTTATTATTGTACACTCACCTAAAGGATTATTAGGAACACCTTTTCAATTTCTCATTAATGCAATTATCTAATCAACCAATCACATGGCAGTTGCTTCAATGCATTTAGGGGCGTGGTCCTGGTCAAGACAATCTCCTGAACTCCGAACTGAATGTCAGAATGGGAAAGAAAGGTGATTTAATCAATTTTGAGCATGGCATGGTTGTTGGTGCCAGACGGGCTGGTCTGAGTATTTCACAATCTGCTCAGTTACTGGGATTTTCACGCACAACCATTTCTACAAAGAAAACATCCAGTATGTGGCAGTCCTGTGGGCGAAAATGCCTTGTTGATGCTAGAGGTCAGAGGAGAATGGGCCGACTGATTCAAGCTGATAGAAGAGCAACTTTGATGCAGCAAAGCATTTGTGAAGCAACAACACGCACAACCTTGAGGCGGATGGGCTACAACAGCAGAAGACCCCACCGGGTACCACTCATCTCCACTACAAATAGGAAAAAGAGGCTACAATTTGCACAATCTCACCAAAATTGGACAGTTGAAGACTGGAAAAATGTTTCCTGGTCTGATGAGTCTCGATTTCTGTTGAGACTTTCAGAAGGTAGAGTCAGAATTTGGCGTAAACAGAGTGAGAACATTGATCCATCATACCTTGTTACCATTGTGCAGGCTGGTGGTGGTGGAGGTGTAATGTTGTGGGGGATGTTTTCTTGGCACACTTTAGGCCCCTTAATGCCAATTGGTCATTGTTTAAGTGCCATGGCCTACCTGAGCATTGTTTCTGACCATGTCCATCCCTTTATGACCCATGTACCCATCCTCTGATGGTTACTTCCAGCAGGATAATGCACCAATGTCACAAAGCTCAAATCATTTCTAATTGGTTTCTTGAACATCACAATGAGTTCACTGTATTAAAATTGCCCCCACAGTCAACAGATCTCAACCCAATAGAGCATCTTTGCGATATGGTGGAACGGGAGCTCTGTGCCCTGGATGTGCATCCCACAAATCTCCATCAACTGCAAGATGCTATCCGATCAATATGGGAAGTCGTGGCCTGATGGTTAGAGAGTCGGACTCCCAATCGAAAGGTTGTGAGTTCGAGTCCCGGGCCGGCAGGAATTCTGGGTGGGTGGAGTGCATGTACAGTTCTCTCTCCACCTTCAATACCACGACTTAGGTGCCCTTGAGCAAGGCATTGAACCCCCAACTGCTCCCCGGGTGCTGCAGCATAAATGGCTGCCCACTGCTCCGGGTGTGTGCTCACAGTGTGTGTTCACTGCTCTGTGTGTGGTATTTCGGATGGGTTAAATGCAGAGCACAAATTCTGAGTATGGGTCACCATACTTGGCTGAATGTCACGTCACTTTCTTTTTTTCACTTTCAATATGGGCCAACATTTCTAAAGAATGCATTCAGCACCTTGTTGAATGCCACGTAGAATTAAGGCAGTTCTGAAGGCGAAAGGGGTCAAACACCGTATTAGTATGGTGTTCCTAATAATCCTTTAGGTGAGTGTATTGCTGCACTTGGGTAAAACTTGCCACTAAGTTAAGTAAACCAAAAATCAAATGGATACCTAGCATGTCTAACTATGAACACAGAGATGTGCTGCTTATCCCATCATTTGTTTCTGGCCCCAGCTGGTGCAGTCAGCTTTCAGTGAAGCATTACTGGATTAAAATGACTGCTTGCGTCATTTAAAGCCAACTGATTTTAATTGTTCAGTAATGTCTAAAAGAGTGTGATTTCACTGACATTGACTGTAAACTGGTATGACACTAAAGTAAAAAATGTTTTCTCTTTTGATAAAGGAGCATATAAAGACAGAAGCCTACCTCTAAAAAAAGGACAGACTAACCACATATGTTGCCAAGCAACTAATTGAGCATGTGAGCAGAGGCACAGTGAAGTTTATGCTCCAACTTCTGATGAGGTAGTTTCAGCATATAAGGTCTGTAGATTATATGCTTGTTTTCTTGGTTAATAATTTATACAGCAATTGTAAGGTGACATTTTATATTAGGCTACCTTCAGTTTACCTTTCCTACTATTATAATGTTGTACATTAATACACAATAAAATAAAAAAGTGTCATGCAACTGTATTTTTACCTTTTTTTATTTACATTCATGTTTCAAAATACATCATTCGGATTTTTAAGTATTCTAGACTTAATGTTTCTAAATATTCTCTTTATCATAAGCGTGTGCTGCTGCAGCTTTAAATGCTCAAGCTCCCCCCCCCAAAAAATGGATATTTTATTGCTTGTTAGTGTTTTCCCATCAGCTGGGAAAAATTTTGAAAGTAATTCCAATAATAGTTCATCTGAATCAGGAGCATTTCCAGTGCCAAACCCTGGCTGTCTAGTCAGGTAAATGCAAAGTAATATATTGCAGGATTAACTGAGATATATTACAATGTGTCACATATAATTTGCAATTGTTTAGAAAAACAAGTAAATTAAAGCATTATGGTTGTTCAACAGTGGAGTAAATGAGGCCATTTAGAAAATTTTGCAGCATGGAGAATTGTAGTCAATCACATTTCTGTTGAAAACAATGACCAATCCGACTGGTTGTGAGAATCCGTATCATAGCTCTTAAAACGCTGGATAGGATTTATCTCATTACAACAAAGCAGATACACGATGATAATACAGTTTTTTTGGATTGCTTACACACTAAAATTAAAAGTAGTACACTATTAGCAAAACCTTACACTCAAGAAGCAAAACATCAGCCCATATTTGCACAACTGTAAGCACATTGTCAACCTCACACTTGTTTCAAAACTCTACACACAGTGATTTGCAAAACACTAAACACACTTAACATACATTACACACAAAAATCTATCATGAAGTCACTTCCTTGCAATACCAAAGCACTGACTGTCAAATTACCGCACCGTCCAACCAATTGGTTCAACACAGTCATCAGGTGTGGAAACAATTGTTTGCTTAATTGTAGACACACCAATCAGGTGTATAAGCACTATAAAAAGCAGCAGGTGAGTTCATCTGTCTTCAAGCACAATGGAAAGAGTCAGAGAAAGAGTAAGACGAGGAGGAGAACGTGGAGGAGGACAAGGAGGAAGGGGAGGAAGATGAATCAATAGAGGAGGAATCAACAGAGGAAGAGATGGAGGCCATGCTGGAGGAGGAGGAGGAGGAGGAGGAGGAGGAGGAGGAAAAGGAAGACAAGAAGGTGCTCAAAGAGGAACGAATCTGACGAACGAGATCCGCGCAACACTGGTTGACCACGTTGTCAACAACGGCCTGTAGCTGAGGGAAGCTGGACTGCGAGTACAGCCAAATCTAAACCGATACACAGTGGCAAGTGTGATAAGAACATTTCGACTGGAAAATAGGTATTGTAAAAATATCATCATATCAAAAACATCTGCACGGTTTCAGTAACTGCTTACAGTACTGTATTCTATGCACTATCAGCATTTCTGTTACCTTTTCCTGTGAAATTACTGTACTATTGAATACTGTTTTTTTTCTACATAGGATTGAGGGTCAGGAACGTCAAGGGGGAAGGCCTCCTATGTTCACAGAACAGCAAGAGAGGGAGATAGTAAACATGGTTTTGGCCAACAATGCTATAACACTCAATCAGCTCCAAGCTAACATTGCCAATAACCACGTCAGTTTCAACAATATCCATCAGGTCTCAATGGCACGCATCCTAAAAAACATTCAAATGAAGCAAATTTATCAAGTGCCTTTCGAGCGCAATTCCGAAAGGGTGAAACGACTGCGGCATGATTATGCAGAGGTATGTACTCACTTTAGCAGTGTGATCTTGCATACGGTCTCATATCTTTTACTGTACTGTAATATGTATACTAGATCTACACTGAACTACACAATTTTGCCTGACACTGTTCTTCAGAGAGTTTTACGAATAGATGTAGAGGAGATCCAGCATGAGTTCATTTACGTAGATGAGGCTGGGTTCCACCTGGCAAGAACACGAAGGAGGGGAAGAAACTTCATTGGCCACAGGGCTATAGTCAACGTCCCAGGGCAACGTGGGGGTAATATAACACTCTGTGCAGCCATTACACAGAATGGGGTCCTCCACCGCCATGCCCATATGGGCCCTTACAACACAGCACTCATACTTCCATTCTTGGACCAATTGCACAACATAACCACAGCAAATCAAATCGATCATATGCAATACATTGTTGTCTGGGACAATGTGTCTTTCCACCGCTCTGCTCTGGTTCAGAACTGGTTTCAGCAACATCCACATTTCACCGTCCTATATCTTCCACCATACTCTCCATTCCTCAACCCTATAGAAGAGTTTTTTTCGGCATGGCGGTGGAAGGTATATGATCTCTGTCTCCAGGCTGAGGTACCCCTCATCCAAGCCATGGAGGAGGCCTGTGACCAGATGGAGGTAGCAGCAATACAAGGATGGATTCGCCATTCAAGACGTTTCTTTCCAAGGTGTCTTGCTAATGACAACATTGCCTGCCATGTTGATGAAATTCGCTGGCCAGATACAGCTAGGCAAAGAGACAATGTCTAGTGTTTGTTTGTTTTTTTGGTTTTTTTTGTTTTTTTACAGTAAATTTGCAGTACAATATGTAAAGTGACATTTTGTTATGAATCTCCATGTCAACATTTTAGGCGTGTTGAGAAATAAATGAGTTTCTTCAGTCTGCAACATTGGTCTTGTGTTTTGTTTGGTGAATTTACATTATATTTGTACTTTGTTGATGGTAGCCTACTCTAATCATAGGGAAGTAGAAGTGCTAAAAGTGTTTTAGGTTTATCACAGCAGAGTGTAACTTGTGCAAACAGAGTATAGTAATGTGAAACGTGTGTTTCATATGGTAACAAAGTGTGGTTTTTAAACAGAAGTGTATACTTTTTACAAGAGTGTTTAATTATGCAAAGGGTCTGTAGTGTTTTGCTAATTGGGTGTGTGGTTGTGCTAATTATGTGTAGTGTTTTGAAAACACGGGCCCTGTTTTGAAAATCGTGCTTAAGCAATCCAAAAAAACTGTAAAAGTTTCATTGTGAAGTTTAGTTACATTGATTAGCAGTTTTCGTACTCAATGAGTTTGCACTGAACTGACTGACAGCTTCAGTTATTATAAAGTAAGCGCTCTTTGCTCAATATCTCATTTCATTCACAATTTGAGAAAGAAAATGTAAATTCTTGAGACTTTGTGACCTTTCCTAATATGCTTCATACTTTAGTACAAAAATAGATTTTTTAATATTATGAAAAAACCATCTACTGGTTGTAGTGGTAATTTAAAGTTTTTATCTTTATAATTTTTAAATAAATGTGTTAGTTTTACATCCTGAAATGTGTAGTCGATGAAGGATGAACTAAATATATATATATATATTGGTCATCACATTGAAAATAAGATGATATTCAGTCTTTTGAGCTTAAAGTGTTGGGAAAGAAAACTGGCTACTGGAAATTAAATTAAAAAGTAGCTATAGTACTTTAAAGTGGTCTCATCCCATTTTTAGTGTTATGATCAAAGCTTGGCTTTTTGTGATTCATCTTCGGACGAACCACACAAAATTCACGTTGAAGGAATTTGATGACATCATTTGAGTTCACCAATACCTTGGCTTTTTGTGAATAGAGCCACTGAACCAAATCGTGTGGGCCTTGTAAGTTATTGAATGGTTGTTCAGATAACAATGTGGAACGAAAGATACACATTGTGTGTTTTGCTGTAATCACTGGTGGTTTAAAAAATGAATGAATGCTGTTACCACCTATTTGTTTCATAACTTAGTTATGACCGATTTTATTACATTTAAGTCATGTTAAAAAGGTACAATTAAATCGCAATTCTTAATTCCAAAAATATTTTCTTCTAAATTGCTAAAATAATCTTTAATTGTATTGTTTAGGAAACAGAATCGATCGATTCTTTACTATTTCTATGTCTATAGTAAGCAACATCGAATGGACATTTTGATTATGTTTAATCTTTATTGAAATTGTACAGATATAAAAGTCGTGTTTGTATTTCTTTAATTTACTCTTGGGTGTATTTTAGCTCGGGTAATGAATGAGTAACCCCGCACAGTAATGCTCTAATGATGTAATATCCGCTGAGAGTCTCCACACATCTCTCAAACTTTTCTGCGCCCGGAGCGACGATGACAGCGCACGCACTTTCTGCGGCTCTATCGAGGGTCTCCGATCCCAAGATACTTACAAGAAGCTCGATCTGAAACATCGGAGAGTGAAGCAGGTTGGAAGAGAGACGTAGGAGGGAGACTGGAGGCAGAATGCGGGCGCTGTTCGTGGTGCTGAAACCGCTGTGTTTTCTCGCTCTGCTCGGCTACTGCCCTTCCGCGGTGAGTGCTGTGCTTCCTGACTTTAAACAGACAAAAACTTGACATGTCTGGAGTCCCGCTCCTACTACACCTCTGAGTCATAGGAACGGAATATCTGCAAAGTGATAAACGAAAGTGATATGTTCAGTGAGATCTACTTATGCGATAATATCCTTTTAATGGCAAACTCAAAGAGAAAGAGAACATAAATGCAATAAAACCTAAGCTGCGTGAAAATCTTGATACATGTGGGATACTTTAAACATTTGATTTTATATAAGTTTCTCTACGATTGCAGTACAAATGGTCAAATATTTTTAGACCTTTTTATTATAGCGAATGTGCCATACATTAAATTGTTAATGGACAATTTCTGCAGTTGTTAGAAAGGTTGTAAACATCCGCCTGTATTGAGAATTGGCTTTGAATGTGTTTATTTAACCGTTTTGGTAACATTTTATATAATGTATCTAGTTAAACGCAACACATATTTCCAATACAATAATAAACATGTGATACAGTGTATTGTGTACGTGTACATGAAATTATCATGAGATTTGCATTTTCTCCACGTTGTTTCATTTCTCCAATCTACAACTATAATACTAGAAGATATTATGTTTACACTAAAACCAATTAAGATGGATGTTTACTACATTAGGAGAAACCTATAACTGAATGCAGTACTGTATAGTATGTACACAAAATGGATATTGCAATAATTTTTTTTACTTGATTTTAACCTAATTTAAAATATTGTTATACTAATATAGTAGTAGTGTATTTTGTTAAATTATGGTTTCATTAGCAATCTACAGTATATGGCAATGATAAAATGTTTAAATTAGCAAATGCTTTTTCTTCCTCAGTGTTCTGAGTATATTCTCAGGACTACTATTAATCTGTACACAATCGCTAATGGGTCTATTTTAGCACTGGGTCAAGATCAGAACTGCATCATTGAGATATGGCCAATTATTTGTCATGTGACACCCAAATAACTGCATGAATTTCATGCAATCCGTTACTGGAAATAAAATAAATTCGTAGTATCAGTGAAAGAGTCATGAGGATCTCTCATCCAGTCTTAATAAACCCAGCTGCAGGTCTTATTTGAGGAGCAGAATCCCTCTGCTCATATTCCATAATGGCAGTGAACTAGCAGGAAGTACCCGTCCAACTTGGATATGTTACAATTTGCTGAAATTGCAGTTAGTTGTTAGTTGCAGCAGCATCAGGAAGTGTGCCAGAGTGTGTAAAGAACTCTCTTTTTCAGCTCGCCTGTTAAAGGCTAGTCCCCAGAGCCGGCCTTTCAGAGCCCGCTGTGAGAGTAAAAAAAATGAATGTGGGTCTTTACAAATCCCCTTTATTGTTGCAGACAATCTAGGGAAATTTTGTGGGATGAATGCAGAGAGAGGCTTTATCATGAAGGTGCTGCGACAGGGTGCTATTTGTTGTCAAATCATGCTATTTATGGCCTGCCATGTTTTAGTGTCGTGTACTTGGATTGCTTTCAGAATTCTGATGAATCAGTGTGAATCAAAATAAATATTCAGTGGAATACACAGTAACTGCATGATATGTCTCCTGTGAATTTATTAAATTATTCCAAATGAAGCCATGGAGTCTTATAGAGTCAGAGACAAAGAGTTAAAGGAATTAATGTTGGCAATTAATGTGTGACGAGAAAAGCTGCATCCATTATCCATTGTTAAGGTGTTTTTACTTAATACATAATCTTCTGTTGTACACTCAAATCAAATCAATCAATCCACCAACATATTTGTTTTATTACTGGTTTGGGCTGTTTATGTTTTTGAACTGTGCTTGTCCTACAGTTTGCATATTTCTCTCCTGATTCAGCTGAGATTACTTTTTCTCTGGAGAAATCAATAACATGCATTTAACCAGAAGTGACAGTTTGAAGTTAAAAATGTTTTATTTTTTGTTTGTGTCTTACACACACACAGCTTCTCAGTTAACATGACTTTAAGACTGGGAGTCTTGTGGATTATTGTGATGTTTTCATCAGCTGTATGAACTCATATTCTGACGGCACCCATTCACTACAGAGGATCCATTGGTGAGCAAGTGATGTAAGGCTAAATTTCTCCAAATCTTTTCTGATGAATGGATGGCCTGATTAACTCACTGTACATTTGTAGCTATTTTTTTTGGGTTTACTATGTCTTTAAAATAATTTTACCCAGATAGCTGGACATAATAAATAAGAGCCATGCTTGTGGAATCAAATAATTTTGGGGGGTTGACTATGTCTTTAAAATAATTTTACCCAGATAACTGGACATAATAAATAAGAGACATGCTTGTGGAATCAAATAAATTTGAGGCAGGCTATTAATTTGAACAAAAACATAGACTCCCCAGATTTACGCACAAAATAAATGATAGGCATATTTAAAAATGATTAGCATATTTACTCAATCATCTTTCAATATAATAAATGAAATAAGTTATAGACTGAAAAGGCATAATAAAATGAAGCACTGGAAGTGAATAATGTGCCATGCAAGTTTATCGTAGTTCTCACTAAATATCTACATTTCGGTATCACTCTGCTGCTTAAAGCATGCTGGAGGCTTGGAAATCAGATTATGTCACATTATATGTCATTAAAATACATTGCATTATGAATGTAATTTAGAATTTTAAATTGTAAACAGAAGACACCAAGATATGCTATGTATGCCTGTGTGTATTTGTGTACAGACCATCAGACCAAAGGAAGGCTGGCAGGTGTACAGTTCAGCACAGGATGCCGACGGCCGCTGCATTTGTACGGTGGTGGCACCAGAACAGAACTTGTGCTCCAGAGACGCAAAGAGCAGACAGCTCCGCCAGCTACTGGAGAAGGTGTGTGTGCACAAAATGTGTGTCTAAGAACTCTAAAGTCGCTTTATATTGAGATCTGGTTT
Source organism: Carassius carassius (assembly GCF_963082965.1). Classification (NCBI taxonomy): domain Eukaryota; kingdom Metazoa; phylum Chordata; class Actinopteri; order Cypriniformes; family Cyprinidae; genus Carassius; species Carassius carassius. Next base: position 20,150,642 of record NC_081774.1, on the reverse strand, counting down.
AGATAACAAAAGCTCTCATTTTAGCAATTTGAAAGCATTATGCTCGACTGCGCGCCATTGTCATCTATTAAGAATGCCACGGGCTTCTCTGCAGATCATTGTGGAGGAGCATAAAGATGATGGTAATGCAAAAAGGCCTGAAGGGTGTTTTAGCACCCCCCTTGCTTCTTCTTCCTACGTTTTTCTTCTCTGTTACTGTAAAAATTCAGCAATAGTTATTGGCCCATTTGTGTCTTTCTTTGTTTTGTGGATGATAGTGAAATAAGTTTTAAATGTGTCAGCTGTGGTATGTCTCTAAGATCTTTCCGTCTTTGCTTGGGTTGCTTTTAGTGGAATTATGGAAATGTAGAATTCCTTGGAGACATGGTGTCAGGGCTGATTTACACCAGTTGAAAATATCATTTAAATCTATCGCATCTTCCTTTTTGCAGTTCAGAGAATGATTAATGGATCCTAACTTCATTTCGGCCCATCTTCCTCTCTTCAGATTCAGAACATGTCGCAATCAATCGAGGTGCTGAACCTGAGGACCCAGAGGGACTTCCAGTATGTCATGAAAATGGAGAGCCAGATGAAAGGACTCCGATCTAAGTTCAGACAAATCGAGTCGAACCGAAGAACATTATTGACTAAAAACTTTCAGGTGGGCTACCATTAAAGTCATGCCTCAGAGAAAATCAATGGTCCTTTCTCATACGAACAGAGTGGTTTGAAAGAGCCACATTCTTGCCATTACTCTCCAAGAATAAAGAATCAAATCCCACTTATAAGCTTCTTGTCTTTATCCTTCACAAATGTTTGAAAAGGCCACATGCAGTTCAGCATTCTTGGAAATCCTGTTAACCTCTGAAGGTCATGTTTTTATTTAATATCATTTTGCTCTAACATGTCATTGTTTAGAGAGTCTTGCTGTCAACAGTCTTGCATAAGCAAATCTCCCCTCAAGTAATTTTTATTTAAATGTGTGTCTGGTCTTGCAGGAGCTGAAGGGGAAGATGAACGAACTGCAGCCACTGATTCCAGTGCTGGAGCAGTACAAGACTGACGCCACACTCATTTCCCAGTTCAAGGAGGAGATCAGGAACCTGTCTTTGGTGCTGACTGCTATCCAGGAGGAGATAGGAGCATATGATTATGAGGAGCTCCAGCAAAGGGTCCTCGGCTTAGAGGGAAGACTGAGGAACTGTATGAACAAACTAAGTAGGTAGAAACATGGTACTTTCTTGTGTGACATGTTACGTGCTCCTTTAAAGTTCAAGGTGTGTTGGCATTCTTATATAATTACTTGTCGTTCTTCATTGTGTCAGCCTGTGGTAAGCTGATGAAAATCACGGGGCCCATCACTGTAAAGACATCAGGAACGAGGTTTGGAGCTTGGATGACAGACCCTCAGGCTTCACCTAAGAACAACAAGGTAATAATCTATGACTGTGTCACAGTGTTTGCCAACGTTTCAGCAGCATTTCTTCCAGGAACTTTTTTTTTCTTCATTATTTTTCTTCATAAAAAAAAAACTTAAATAAAAAGTTCAAAGACATGAACAAAACAAACCAGCTCTGAGATCAATCACAACTTATAAACTTCGATTTAAAGCAAAAAATTAAAATAATTAATCAGATGGAAAAAGAGACAAAGATATGAGACTGTAATTTAATATTAAAATAAATAAAAATGTAATACATAAAATAAAATGTTATATGAATTATTTTATTATTTAATATTATATTATTAATTTTTTTATTTTATATAATAAAAAATGTATCATGGTTTACAAAAAAATCTGCATTGTTAATAAAAATGAGCACCAAGTCAGCAGAATGATTTCTGAAAGATCTTGTCACATTGAGGACTGGAGTAATGGATGCAGAAAATTCTGCTTTGATATTAATATAAGTTTAACTGTATAAATGTATATAATTTCTCACTTCAATATGATGGTTTGTGCACTCCATGCAGCTGTTAAACACATTTTTTGACATTTTAAGTTAGATTGTCATGTAACACTGACTTATGTCTTCAGCTGAAGAATAACTCATGGTGAGGTGTCTTAAAAAGGGTTTATCTATAAAAATCAATTTCTGTATGGAGTTTTACTTCCTATGTTGTGCTGTTTAAATGATGCATATAAATACAAGTTTGAATTGTTATTTATCACATTTGTAATGTTCTAATGCAGGTCTGGTACATGGATAGCTATACAAACAACAAGATTGTCCGTGAGTACAAATCAGTTAGTGACTTTGTGTCTGGGGTCGAGTCAAGAACCTACAACCTTCCGTTCCACTGGGCAGGAACTAATCACGTGGTCTACAATGACTCCCTGTACTACAACAAATATCAGAGCAACATAGTTGTCAGATACAGCTTTGAAAGTGGCCGGGTTATGACCCAACGAGCACTTGAGTCCGCTGGCTTCCACAACGTCTACCCGTACACCTGGGGTGGATTCTCCGACATTGACCTGATGGCCGATGAGCTTGGTTTATGGGCCATCTATGCCACCAATCAGAATGCAGGGAATATAGTGATCAGCCAGCTGGATCCTCTGACCATCCAGGTGCTAAACTCTTGGAACACAGAGTACTCCAAACGAAATGCAGGTGAGTCCTTCATGATCTGCGGCACGCTGTACATCACCAACTCCCACCTGACCGGTGCTAAGGTATACTACTCTTATTCCACCAAAACCTCTACCTATGAGTACATGGACATCCCAATCCATAACCAATACTTTCACATGTCCATGCTGGATTACAACGCCAGGGATCGTGCACTGTATGGCTGGAATAATGGCCACCAGGTACTGTTCAACGTCACGCTGTTCCACATTATTAAAACTGATGACGAATCCTGAGGGATCTACCCTGAGGTGAGAGGAAAACATTGATGCTGAAATCCCCGTAGTATTGCTATGAAATAATGGCTTTTATATATCTTAAGCAAAAGATGAGTGCCTCTGGAGATGTCAGTCAGCATTGCACTCCTCCATTTGTAAACAATCATGGGTTTACTCAAACTCGATCTCAGATAAGGATATTCATGGACTTTTAAAGCTTTATTTAAATGTTGTTTGTGCAACTTCTAGTGTGTAGCAGTGGTGTTCAGGTATAATACTCGATTCTTCAAAGAATGAATAAGAACACTTTTAACTAGTAACTTAGAAACTTTAAATAAAAATCATTATTAAGGACATTACATACTGATCTATCAAACTGTTTCTTAGTTTTAGCTTGTCCAATGTTTAGAAGAGTAAGACCATATTTTCAGCTCTTTTTATGACTTACATTTAAAGGAATTGTTCACCCAAAAATAAGCATTGGTCATTATTTACTCATCTTTGTGTTGTTCCAAAACTTTATGGATTTCTTTTTTTCTGTGGAATACCAACAAATATATCTTGAGAACAATATCTAAACAATGGAAATCACTGAGCTCTAATATTGTTTGGTTCCCAGTATTCTTTAAAATATCTTCTTTCATGTTACACACAGAGGAAAGAAAAACATGCAGAGTTTGGAATAAAGTGAGGGTGAATATTCACAGAATCCTCATTTTTGGGTAAACTGGCCCTTTAAAGCTGACAAATATATATATATATAAGCTGACATTGTACAGTGTTATTACAATTAAAAAATGCTACTTTAAGTGTTCATGGTTTGGCGTTGTTTCTGTGTACTTATATACCTACAGATTGAGAAAATAAATCATTTTAGTATCTCAACTTTCCCACAACAGCAGGCAGCAGTCAAATCTGTGGTGTTTTCTGTCAGAAATACTATTCAATAATGTTGCTTCTATACCTCATATTCCAGATGTAATTCAACAAAGGCTTTGTTTGCTTTCTTTTTTCTGCCCAAGGAAATTTGTGGATGAGAGAATTTCTTAAAGGTTCAGAGGTCTTTGTGATTTTGCTTTTGATACTGATGAAAGTGATTTTTTTTTTAATTTAGTGATAATGATCAGAGCAAAGAAAAAAACATGTCTTCTGTTATTACTCATTCAGAATTCATCTCCCTGATAAAAGACAGGGATGAAGATTCAGAATGTGCAGACAGTGACACAAAATGCACACGGTTATTAACGTAATCTCAGTTCCCTGAGATAGTGGGGAAGTCGTGGCCTAATGGTTAGAGAGTCGGACTCCCAATCAAAAGGTTGTGAGTTCGAGTCCCGGGCCGGCAGGAATTGTGGGTGGGGGGAGTGCATGTGCAGTTCTCTCTCCACCTTCAATACCACGACTTAGGTGCCCTTGAGCAAGGCATCGAACCCACAACTGCTCCCCGGGCGCTGCAGCATAAATGGCTGCCCACTGCTCCGGGTGTGTGTTCACAGTGTGTGTGTGTGTGTTCACTGCTCTGTGTGTGTGCACTTCGGATGGGTTAAATGCAGAGCAAAAATTCTGAGTGTGGGTCACCATACTTGGCTGAATGTCACTTCACTCACTTTTTTTACAGGAACAAATACTGCGTCTTGCTAGACGCATATGGGAAAAAGCCTTTTTTTCTCCTGAACTGAAGCCATTTTTCATTCATGCAGTAAAATTGCATGGCCATTGGTTAGTGCAATGTATTAAACACAAACCAAAGGCTATGCAGTGGAGAATGGGCGGGGCATCTGGCTATATAAGCGGGTGTTCGCCACAGAATTTTTAGGTTGCTTCGACTGAAGAGATGACTGAGTCGTGCAACTACATTGCATGGTTTGAAACACAGTATTTGTTTCCATATCTCAGGGAACTGAGGTAACATTAGTAATCGAGCACATTCCCTTTCACACGCATATGGGAACACAGTATATGTCACGTAAAAGAACACAAAATCCAATTGCAAGTAAAACAGTTTATTTGCCACAACGCAAACAGCAGGGAACAAGAAAATAGAGCAGGTGAGCTGATGAACAGGTGAGCTGGTGAATCGGTGAGCTGGAGAGCTGTCTCTGTAACACGGAGACTATGAGGCACTGACCCGAACCAACCCAGAGAATTCTCCTAGGAACAGGCGTGGAAGCACACTGAGCGATCTCCTTGGCAGAGCGCAAGAAGAGTGATCTGAGGACAGAGAGCAAGACCAGCATCGACTAACACAAACAACGATCTGACAACATGCAGTAACAGCCACAAGACAGATAAAGACAGGACAGAACCAGCATCAGGTGCAGCCATGCTGATTAGCTCATCAGCCCAATGATTGCCGGAGCAATGCTGAATGAACAATCAGACAGAAACGAGAAAACAGACATGCAGAATGAACACACAGATCTATGAACCATGACAGTACCCCTCCTCCTAGGAGCGCCTCCTGGCGCTTCCAGAGGAACCTACCTGGCGATTGTAATCATCGATAAGCGAGTGATCCAATATGTCCCTAGCGGGAACCCAACTCCTCTCCTCCGGACCGTAACCCTCCCAGTCCACCAGGTACTGAAATCCACGTCCCCTCCGCCTTGAGTCCAGAATACGTTTTACCGAATAAGTGAGTTCCCCATCTACGAGTCGCGGCGGTGGGGGAACTGGGACAGGTGGATTAATGGGGGCACGAAAAATGGGCTTTAATTTGGAGACATGGAAGACGGGATGAATTATCCTGTACGCAGGAGGAAGTTTGAGGCGGACTGCCACTGGACTAATAATCTTGGTGACAGTAAACGGGCCGATAAATTTGGGAGCAAGCTTCTTACAGACGGAACGGAGAGGAATATCTTTAGATGAAAGCCACACTTTTTGACCAACGACATAGACGGATGGCTCAGACCGGTGGCGATCGGCCTGGGCCTTGGTGCGCGTCCCCACCTGGAGGATGGCTTCTCTAGCCCTCCTCCAGGTGCGGTGGCACCTCTGGACAAAGGCGTGAGCAGAGGGGACCGCGACTTCGGATTCCATACTCTGAAAGATAGGTGGCTGGTAACCTATGCTACACTGAAACGGAGATAGGCCCGTGGATGACACTGGTAAAGAATTGTGTGCGTACTCCACCCATGAGAGTTGCTGACTCCAAGAGGATGGGTTTTGAGACACCAAACACCGCAATATCCGTTCCAAATCTTGGTTGGCCCTCTCCGTCTGACCATTACTCTGGGGATGAAACCCAGAAGAAAGACTAACAGTCGCCCCTAACAAACGACAAAATTCTTTCCAAAATTTGGAAACTAACTGAGGCCCCCTGTCAGAGACCACGTCTGCCGGGAGGCCATGAATACGAAAGACGTGATCAATGACAGCAACCGCTGTTTCTCTGGCTGAGGGTAATTTGGGCAGAGGAACAAAATGAGTTGCCTTCGAGAACCGGTCCACCACGGTCAAAACTACCGTGTTACCCTGCGATAGCGGGAGTCCCGAAACAAAATCTAGCGAAATGTGGGACCAGGGTCTCGAAGGAACCGACAGCGGCTGAAGGAGTCCAGCAGGGGGTCGATTGGAAACCTTAGAAGTGGCACAGACAGAGCAAGCCAAAACAAAATGACGTATATCCCGGGCCATAGAGTGCCACCAGAACCGCTGTTTGACAAGAAATACTGTACGATTTACCCCTGGATGACAAGCTACTTTGGAACAATGGCCCCAACGGATGACCTCGGACCGTAATTCTTCTGGCACAAATAAACTACTCGGTGGGCATCCAGGCGGAGGCGTTACCCCTTCTAAGGCCTTACGGACCTTCGACTCGATCTCCCAAGTCATACCAAATACCACGATGTCATGTGGCACTATAGACTCGGGAGACAACGGGCGTTCAGATTTATCAAAATTACGGGACAAGGCATCAGGTTTAACGTTCTTAGAACCTGGACGATAAGAAATTGAAAAACAAAAACGACTGAAAAATAAGGTCCACCGAGCTTGCCTAGAATTTAACCTTTTAGCAGAACTGATGTATTCAAGGTTCTTATGGTCAGTCCAGACTATAAAGGGTTCCTCCGAACCCTCCAACCAATGTCGCCATTCTTCCAAAGCGATCTTAACTGCCAGCAACTTTCTATTACCAATGTCGTAATTACATTCAGCAGGAGAAAAACGATGAGAATAATATGCGCAAGGGTGAACCTTACCATCCGTGGAAGAACGCTGGGAAAGAACCGCACCAGCCCCCAACTCTGACGCATCGACCTCCACCACGAACTGACGGAAGGGGTCAGGGGCCACCAGAATGGGAGCTGAAACAAAGCAATTCTTTAATTTGCAGAACGCAGCTTCCGCCATGCTAGACCACCTGAACGTCATCTTGGCGGAGGTCAAGGCAGTCAAAGGGACGGCTAGCTGGCTGTAATTGCGAATAAAACGCCTGTTCCGAGGTCACCGTGGCCACCAGATCCAGTCTGTGTCCAGATCAGAGGGTCACTGCAGTCACCCGGATCCAGTACGTATCCAGACCAGATGCTGGATCAGCACCTAGAAAGGACCTCTACATCCCTGAAAGACAGTGGAGACCAGGACAACTAGAGCCCCAGATACAGATCCCCTGTAAAGACCTTGTCTCAGAGGAGCACCAGGACAAGACCACAGGAAACAGATGATTCTTCTGCATAATCTGATTTTGCTGCAGCCTGGAATTGAACTACTGGTTTCGTCTGGTCAGAGGAGAACTGGCCCCCCAACTGAGCCTGGTTTCTCCCAAGGTTTTTTTCTCCATTCTGTCACCGATGGAGTTTTGTTTCCTTGTCGCTGTCGCCTCTGGCTTGCTTAGTTGGGGACACTTCATCTACAGCGATATCGTTGACTTGATTGCAAATAAATGCACAGACACTATTTAACTGAACAGAGATGACATAACTGAATCCAATGATGAACTGCCTTTAACTATCATTTTTGCATTATTGACACTGTTTTCCTAATGAATGTTGTTCAGTTGCTTTGACGCAATGTATTTTGTTTAAAGTGCTATATAAATAAATGTGACATTGACATTGACATTAAAAATTGGCAAAGCCCAGAAACCTCTGCAGGGCCTTGCGGGATTCTGGGGTTGGCCAATCTACCACAGCCTGAACTTTGTTGGGATCCATGCGTAATCCCTCGGATGATATGATGTACCCTAGAAAAGAAACAGATTGTGCGTGAAAAATGCATTTTTCCGCCTTGACAAAAAGCCCATTCTCTAGCAGCCTCTGAAGCACTACCCTGACGTGCTGAACATGTTCCTGGAGAAAATGAGAAAATATCAAAATGTCATCCACGTAGACATATATGAACTGATCAACCATGTCTCTCAGCACATCATTGACTAGTGCCTGGAAGACCGCGGGAGCATTAGAGAGCCCAAACGGCATAACAAGATACTCAAAATGCCCCCTGGAGGTATTAAAAGCGGTCTTCCATTCATCCCCATTTCTTATGCGAACCAAATGATAGGCATTGCGAAGATCCAATTTTGTGAAAAAGGAAGCACCCTGCAGACTCTCGAAGGCTGAGGACATCAACGGCAAAGGGTAGGTATTCTTTACCGTGATACTATTCAACCCTCGATAGTCGATACAAGGACGCAGGGAACCATCTTTCTTTTCCACAAAAAAAAATCCCGCACCTGCAGGAGAAGAAGAAGGACGGATGATCTTGGCTGCTAGAGAATCAGAAATATATTTCTCCATGGCCTCCCTCTCCGGTACGGAAAGTGAGTATAACCTGCCATTAGGCGGAGAAGTACCTGACAATAAATCTATTGCACAATCATAAGGACGATGCGGAGGAAGAGAAGCAGCCCGGGACTTACTGAACACTCCCTTCAGGTCAAGATACTCCGCGGGCACGTTTAACAGATCCACATGTTCATCCTGCAACACAGAACAAGACACAGAAGAGCAAGCAGACAACAAACATGATGCATGACAATATTCACTCCAGGATGAGACTGTGCTTAGCCGCCAGTTTATATTGGGGTTGTGTAACACTAGCCAGGGGTGACCCAACACCACAGGAGCCAAAGGGGAATCAGTCAAATAAAAAGAAATGGTCTCAGTGTGGTTGCCCGAAGTGATAAGACTCACCGACTCAGTGGCATGAGTGATGGGTGGAAGCGACTGACCACAGAGGGCACTGACTGAGATAGGTGGACTAAGTGGAACTGCACGAATCCCCAGCTTAGACGCTGTCCCACAATCCAAAAAATTACCCTCTGCGCCAGAATCCCCCAGTGCTTTACAAGAGAAAATGTCCCGGCCCCTCCGTATTTGAACCGAGAGCAGAGATACCGGGGAGGAGGACTTCTGAGAGGTGACTCCGCCCGTCAGTAGCCTCCTTACTGACAAGCTCTGGTTTTTACCGGGCACTGTGCAGCGATGTGACCTGCGGCACCACAGTATAGGCACAGCCCCAGGTTCCTACGCCTGTCCTTCTCCTCTCGAGAAAGGTGAGCCCTGCCCACCTGCATGGGTTTTGGATCAAAGCGGTGATCAGTTGTCTTCTCTGCCATGGCTGCAAACTGGTCACGCTGATGTAGTCTGGTGTCCACTCGGATGGCCAGATCGATCAATCCGTCGAGTGAAGTGGGTAATTCCAGGGTGTAAATCTCCTTAATGATCCGGTCGGCCAATCCATGCCTAAACATGTCCCACTGCGCTTCTTGGTTCCAGTTGCATTCCGCCGCCAATGTTCGAAACTCAATAGAATAATCCGTAACCAACCGATCTCCTTGGCGTAACTCCGCCAATTCCCTTGCCGCCTCCCTACCAGATGCAGCCCGATCAAAAACCTTCCTGAGCTCCTCAGAAAACAATTGGAATGAAGAACAACAAGTGTGTCCTTGTTCCCACAACATTGTTCCCCAGAGAGCCGCTCGTCCAGAGAGCAGAGTTATGATAAAAGCCACTTTGGACTCCTCTGTAGGAAAAGACGAAGGCTGGAGAGCAATGTGAAGAGAGCAAGTGGTCAAAAATGAACAACATAACAGGGGCTCACCGGAATAAACAGTTGGAGGCGGTAGACGAGGCTCAATGCGTCGGTTGGTGATATCCACAGGTGGAAATGTCAGAGGATAAAGCGCAGTGGGTTGTTGGGCAGATTCAGGTTTTAACTGTCTGACCTGAGTGGTGAGATCAGAGACCTGCGTGACGAGTGCCTGCACTGCACGACCAGTAGCCATGATTTGCTCCTCTTGCTGTGCAAAACGACTATTGCTGCTGCTGAGAATGTCTCTCAGCTCTGCCATACTTGCTGGATCCATCTTGGTCAGATCGTTCTGTCACGTAAAAGAACACAAAATCCAATTGCAAGTAAAACAGTTTATTTGCCACAACGCAAACAGCAGGGAACAAGAAAATAGAGCAGGTGAGCTGATGAACAGGTGAGCTGGTGAATAGGTGAGCTGGAGAGCTGTCTCTGTAACACGGAGACTATGAGGCACTGATCCGAACCAACCCAGAGAATTCTCCTAGGAACAGGCGTGGAAGCACACTCAGCGATCTCCTTGGCAGAGCGCAAGAAGAGTGATCTGAGGACAGAGAGCAAGACCAGCATCGACTAACACAAACAACGATCTGACAACATGCAGTAACACCCACAAGACAGATAAAGACAGGACAGAACCAGCATCAGGTGCAGCCATGCTGATTAGCTCATCAGCCCAATGATTGCCGGAGCAATGCTGAATGAACAATCAGACAGAAACGAGAAAACAGACATGCAGAATGAACACACAGATCTATGAACCGTGACAGTATAATCATGCCATGCTAATGTAGTGGTACGACTAAAAGTATCAAACTTCTATGAGCAACCAATGCACATACAAAAGTTAACAATAACCCAAAGCTAAGACAGGCTGAGCTTCCTGAGATCACACAAGGCCTGGTTAATCGTTACAGAGTACTCCTGTAACATCGACACCCAGGGGTCAAGAGCTAACAGGTGAACAAATACCAGAGAGCTTGAGCGTGATATGGCCAAGGGCTCTCTGCCAGATCTGTTTATGCAGTGCGTATCTCTTCAAGCAGAAAGGACCCTGGCCTGCAATTTCCAGGTTATAAAATCTTGTCAATGTGGATGGCGAAGCCCAGCCAGCCAGCCACCTCACAAATATCCACAATGGACACACCACTGGACCATGCCCAAGACAAGGCGATGCCTCTAGTTGAGTGGGCTCCAATGGGTCATTGAAGGCACAAAGAAGAGTACGCTAGCGAAATGGAGTCTACCATCCATCTAGAGAGTCTTTGCTTCATGACCGGAAGCCCTTTGGTGTGGAACGCACAATATACATTCTCAGGGCTCTGACGGGGCAGAGCAGAGATAACTTTCTGTCCTCTTCAGAGGGAGGAAGCGTGGAGAGCATAATGACCTGTGCTCTGAACGGAATGGAGAGCACCTTAGTACCTAAGGTGACCATGCCTTGGTTTCAGGATGACTTTAATGTTTTTAGACCTGAATTCCGGGCAGGCAGGGTTAAGTCAAGTCAAGTCACCTTTATTTATATAGCGCTTTAAACAAAAAAGATTGTGTCAAAGCAACTGAACAACATTAATTAGGAAAACAGTGTGTCAATAATGCAAAAAGGCAGTTCATCATTGAATTCAGTGATGTCATCATCTCAGTTCAGTTTAAATAGTATCTGTGCAATCATTTGCAATCAAGTCAACGATATCGCTGTAAATGAAGTGACCCCAACTAAGCAAGCCAGAGGCGACAGCGGCAAGGAACCAAAACTCCGCCGGTGACAGAATGGAGAAAAACCTTGGGAGAAACCAGGCTCAGTCGGGGGACCAGTTCTCCTCTGAACAGATGAAACCATCAGTTCAATGCCAGTTCAATGCCAGGTTGCAGCAAAGACAGATTGTGCATTAGAATCATCTGTTTCCTGTGGTCTTGTCCTGGTGAGACAAGGTCTTTACAGGGGCTCTATAACCTTTTCTAGTATCTTGGACAGAAAAGGGAGATTCGAGATCGGTCTATAATTAACTAGTTCTTTGGGGTCAAGTTGTGTTTTTTTGATAAAAGGCTTAATAACAACCAATTTGAAGGTTTTGGGGACATTTCCTAATGACAATGAGGAATTGATAATAGTCAGAAGAGGTTCTATGACTTCTGGAAGCACCTCTTTTAGGAGCTTAGATGGAATAGGGTCTAACATTCATGTTGTTGGTTTGAATGATTTAACAAGTTTACAAAATTTTTCCTCTCCTTTTGAGAGTGAGGACTGACGTGCCGATTTGGGTTGATTTGGGAGGGGTCTGAGCCGGTCGGCCATGATGGTGGGACACGCTATCGGTTGCCAGGGGCAACGCCTTCAGAACTTCACAAAGGCGCGACTAAACATTCCAGAGCTCTTTAATTTTTGCGAATTTATTATGTCGGCTGAACAGAGATGGATCTACGAATACGAAAAAGAAATGAAGAAAGTAAAGCAATGCAGAAAGATAAGGCGAAAGAAATGGGACCTTACAGGAACAAGCTCACACCAAGCGCAAAACAGCTGTATTTTGAGAAGCTCTCGGGCATCCAAAATATCGACCCATACGAGCTCCCTGCAGCGTCACAGAGATCTGGACCATTTACCTCCATGCACATTGTGAATTATCTTGTTTATGATGTGAGTCACCTTGCATTCACGCTGTTAATGGCTTTAATCTAACCAAGACATTTACATCTTGCAATCACACATTTAACTAACGTTACCCTAGCCAACCCAGAACTGGTTTGTCCACTTTGCAGCCCCAACACAAAAACCTGGTACAATATGTGTCATTGGACTAAAATCAAATTATAACTAAACATACACAGCTTTAGCCTACATCAAAACATGTTGAAAACGGTTGTGTACATCGAACATCTCTTTACAATCTAGTGTTTACGAAACAGTTGCAGTTATTTAAGTTACTTTTTCATTTTGGTAAGAAGTGTCTGCTAAATGCAATGTAATTATAACACGCTAAAACGCATGTGAAGAAACTTACTTTGGCCAGTACAATGCTGTTTTCACCACCTGGAGGCTTGTAGATGGACTCAGCCACAGCAGAAAGCCTCGTTACTTTCCAAAGACTTGTGGCTTTTAAACTCCTGCATTGTGTAGTAACTTACACCAAAAACAAGATAATACACAATGTCCATATATGTGCGTGGAGGTAAATGGTCCAGGTCTCTGTGCCATTCCGCTGCAGGGAGCTCGTATGGGTCAATATTTTGGATGCCTGAGAGCTTCTCCAAATACCGCTGTTTTGCGCTTGGTGTAACCTAAAAGAAAACTTTATTCCATTGTTCCTATGTTTTTCATATGTATCGTTTTTAATGCAGCAGTAACTTCCAGGCATGGTAAAACAGTGCGGATTTGCAAAAACCTCATATACTACCGAGTTAACAACACATGTAAACAATCCTGTTTCGCCGCCGGTGTCCTGCCAACATGGTGGAGACTGTAATATCGAGGGGAGGGGCTCTGTGCTATGACGACAACTCCTCACTCTCAATAGTAGAGAATGAGTCGAACTGACCATGTTCCTCAGGGGATCTATAGTGCACTATCTGATGCGATACTGTAGCTGACGGCTGAATGGTTACAATTTTATCTCTAATAGATTCGATGATGTTGGGAAATGTCAACACTTGTTGATGGTTTATTTTTTGTTAATTTAGTCACTCTATTGAATAAATACCTGGGCTTATGTTTGTTTTTTTTTTCTGAAAGAGAAGAAAAGTAATCAGATCTAGCAGTTTTTAATACTTTTCTGTAGGATAGGTTACTTTCCCGCCAAGCAATACAAAATATATACTAATAGCTCTAGTTTTATTTTCGTCCAACTGCGCTCCATTTTCCGGGCTGCTGTCTTTAGGGTGTGAGTGTGCTCATTATACCATGGTGTCAGACTGCTTTTCTTAACCTTCCTTAAGCGTAAAGGAGCATCTGTATTTAAAATGCTAGAAAAGAGAGAGTCCATTGTTTCTGTTACATAATCAAGTTGTTCTGAGGTTTTGGATATTCAAAGGAATCCATCAGGAAGATTACTTACAAAGCAGTCTTTTGTGGTAGAAGTGATGGTTCTACCATACTTGTAACAAGAAGTAGAATTTACAGTTTTAGCTATATGAATTTTGCACAAAACTAAATAATGATCTGAGATATCAACACTTGGCTGCATAATTTCAACACCATCAACATCAATTCCATGTGACAGTATTAAATATAGAGTATGATTTCGACAATGAGTAGGTCCTGAGACGTGTTGTCTAACCCCAATAGAGTCCAGAATGTCTATAAATGCTGGTCCTAATGCATCTTTTTCAAATATCAACATGGTACCCCTTTACCTTTTGGATGTGGCTCATGTTTATAACAGTAATATTGGGAGATAGACTCATTTAAAATAATGTAATTATCAGGTTTTAGCCAGGTTTCTGTCAAACAGAGCACATCTAGATTATGATCAGTGATCATATTATTTTACAAAAAGTGCTTTCGTAGAAAGGGAACTGATATTTAATAAGCCAAGTGTAACCCAGGTCAAAATTGAGCTGATCAGAAAAGTAAATATAATTTATAATAATTATATTCTCACTCAAAATGTTTAAACAAGTAACAAGATGTGTTGCCAAAAGTCGTTCTGCTGTATCTTGAACATTAAAATAATTAATTTAACTATAATAATTAAAGCGTGACGTTTGTCATAAGACGGGCGCTGTGTATGATGTCACTGTAATGAGACGCATAATTGCAGAGAGAGCACGAGTTTCATAGATCGCGAGTGAATTCAAACTGGATCAAAAGTGTGACTGATTGATTTCCAGCCCAGCTGAAAAGTCCTAAAAAGAGACAAGAAATCCTGTGATTCGTTGAGTGATCAGTGCCTTATCTGACGTCACAAGTGGAATTCATCCTAAGTGGTATTTCTCAGCAATTACCTCAACACTGAGTATCGTAAAGAGACAATTGTTGCACTACAGACAGTTTTGCACACAAACACACGATTGTTCCATCGACTGAGAACTGTTTATCTAATGAATTACAGTCAAGTATTGTATTATTTTCAGTTAACTTGTTTTTTGTTTTTTTGTTTTTTCTTGAAGTAATCTGTTGTTTGAATTGTATTTCCTTTGTTTTGGGTAAAGGTTATAATTCAACCCAGCTAATAAGAAACAAAGCTCTAAAAAAAACGATAATAAATTAAAACACGAAAAATTACATAAACAGTAAAGTTTTATCTAAGTCTATAACAAATTGATATATACAAAAACACGATTTAAATACCAAAGTTGCAGCAAAATTGAAAATTATTGTAAAATAAGATGAACTAACAATAAACAATACAATTATATAAACAATGAAATTAGATCAAGTAACTACCAAGGAGCTCAAACCATACATTTCTTAAAGGGAAAGAGAAAGACAATTTCATTGTTTATATAATTGTATTGTTTATTGTTAGTTCATCTTATTTTACAATAATTTTCAATTTTGCTGCAAAGTAAAAGGAAACAATTTAGTACAAGTCATTTTCCTGGTCTGTCTGTATTTTTTTTGTGTGTTAATGTGTTTTAACTCATTTTGCCCTCTGTAGCGAATCTAGAGTTCTGGTCCATAGTGTATTCTGACATACAGATTATACACACAGAGAAGGAGTAGCTACGGTGCAGTACATAGCACTATCTGTTACAGTAAGTGGCGAGCCAGCCAGGAGGGCATTGTAGTATTAAAAAGAAAAAAACCTTTAAAGACACAAGAGACCAGGAAAATAACTTTAAAATTTGAAGTAGTGCAAATAGTGTCAATATGGACGTAGTTGAGCTTGAAAACATCATAATTGAAAACTCTGGGTTGAAAAAGCTGGGTTGAATTATAACCTTTACCCAAAACAAAGGAAATACAATTCAAACAACAGATTACTTCAAGAAAAAAAAAATAACAACTTAACTGAAAATAATACAATACTTGACTGTAATTCAGTAGATAAACAGTTCTCAGTCAATGGAACAATCGTGTGTTTGTGTGCAAAACTGTCTGTAGTGCAACAATTGTCCCTTTACGATACTCAGTGTTGAGGTAATTGCTGATAAATACCACTTAGGATGAATTCCACTTGTGATGTCAGATAAGGCACTGATCACTCAACGAAGAATCACAGGATTTCTTGTCTCTTTTTAGGACTTTTCAGCTGGGTGGCTCGCCATCTCAGGATCACAGCTTATTTCGGAATCTCAAAAATAACCTGACCAAATCCGGGGGATTTCAATAAACAATTAATCAGTCACATCGGATTGTACAGGGCTCGCAATCGGCTATCATCCACTCCAAAATCAATCAATCATCACACTTTTGATTCAGTTTGAATTCACTCGCGATCTGTGAAACTCGTGCTCTCTCTGCAATTATGCGTCTCATTACAGTGACGTCATACATAGTGCCCGTCTTATGACAAACGTCACGCTTTAATTATTATAGTTAAATTAATTATTTTAATGTTCAAGATACAGCAGAACGACTTTTGGCAACACATCTTGTTACTTGTTTAAACATTTTGAGTGAGAATATAATTATTATAAATTATATTTATGTTTATCCGTATTGCATCTGTTTTTTATTTGTTGAACCTCAATTAAATTGTTACTCTTAAATTGGTTTGGACATTTTTTTGTATTTTCTAGTTCGGGGAACAGACAAAGTCTCTATAGTGTGATATCTAGGTGAAAGAGTCTCTATGTGCTGAGAATAAACTGTCTTCTTTGACGTGAGGCGGCAAGCAGACAGTTGGTTTAGCCAGTCTGTATGCTTCCTGTCCTGCGCCCCAGTTAGTCAAGTATAAACTCTAAGACTATAGTTGCATTCCATTCGACAGGGTCCCTACGCAGTGTTCACTGCTCCCTACTCCCTGAGCATGGTATATCAGTTGAAGTGGACTTCACTGACAATAACCGCTCATTTGGAACGCCCTGCAAACGTCATCAAAGAAAGTCAACGATGGGGTCGCGCAGATTATAATATAACATAAATATATAGGACTACATTCATATTTAAATTTTTATTTACAATCACATTTAAAATATGTACACTATACAATAAAAAAAGAAAAAACATTGAGTACTATATAATGAAAAATGTATGTTTATTATACACTTTAATTGACTATTGCTGCCATTACTTGACTATTAACAGAATTGAAGCCCTGCTGTAACTGTCATGCAAATATGAAAATAAACTTTTATTTGGTTAACTGTGTATATATGTGTTTTTAATAAATGGTCATATAATTGCATAGCAGTCTTTTGCGCCTTCTTCCCGCGCACAGCCGTATAGTAAACACTGAGGTAAATAAAGTAAACTAAAGAAAAAATGGCAGGGCCTCATCTGCTTCTAGTTGCTTTTTTCACAATCCGTAATGAATATATATTAATAATCCCTCTCCACTTCCTGTGAAGTGATGTATCGATGTTCCCTTATTCCCTGTGCCGTGCCCAGTGCCCTTCGAACTGAACATGTTCGCTCCCTTCGGATTGGAATCTCACTTAAGATGGCGGAATACCCTGTGAAGTCCACTTCGCAGTACACTTATGGTCGAATGGAACGCACCGTGTGTGCCATATTTTAATGGGGGGGTTAATGAAAAGTGCCTGCAGGACCCCTATTCACTTTATTGATGCCAGTGCTAGAAGCAGAGCAGTCTTCAGTGATAGCAACCAAATGTTGGCACACTGTAGAGTCTTGAAAGCGGGGCCCTTCTGGGCCCTCAGCATAGTGGGAAGATCCCATGAAGGGACGATAGGGGGACCAGGCAGATTCAGCCTCCTGGCACCACTTAGGAAGCGGATAACTGCGCTGTTTCTGCCCACCGATTGGCCCGCAATAGGGTGGGGGGCTTGAAAGTATGTATTCAATGAAAAGAACCACTCTCGTAAGCAAGGTTCTGTTTCAAGGTAGTCATCCTGAATGACCTTTTCATGAGGGCATCGAAGATGGGGCAGAGGCCACCATTCTTTTTAGGGACAAGGAATTGCAAGCAAAGCAGAGCGAGACATAAAATCTCATAGTAAGAGCAGTCTATCTCAGCAGCGCAGCCTCAGAGTGGGTGTGGACCAGGCAAAAGGGCGTTTTCAAATACAAGAGTAATGCATGTGGGGGCTTTTGCCAATATTTAATCACTCAAATCTGATCGTCTATACCTGCAAATTTGTCATTTCTACCTCCAAATAACTGGGAGGAGAGAAACACAAGTGTCTGTAAGCGCACCTATAGTGACACACTGACACATATTCGAAGCTGCCAGCAGCAGCATCTGCTCCAATCTACTTAGGAGGAAAGATCCCCTCGATGTAAAGAGGGGTACATGTGAGACACGAATCTAAGCCCAGCTGGGAGAGCGAGTACGCAGGCTTTGTGTAGGCGTGAGATCACTCAGAGCCAGTTGCTTAGTTCCCAGGCTTCGCTGTTTCTCTCTCAGAGGCTTGCTGAGAGAGGAGAAACGCAAGAGGGGGCTGCTTTCAGTGAAAGGCAGTGGAGAAGAGTAAGACTCATGCTCGAGTGAGCATTCTGTCTTAGTAAGCGCACAGCTTACTGCCCATTTGTGGCTGATCCGAATGCAACAGGGAGAGAGAGCACACAGGCACAGTGCCAGCATGAGATTAGTCTCTCTCCATGGCTCGCTGAGAGAGGAGAAATGGGAGATCAGGGCTGCCTTCAGTGAAGGCAGTCCACGAGTGGAGGAGAGCAAGACTCATGCTTTTAACAAAAGCATTCCATCTCAGTGAGCAACTCCTTGTGGGCCTGCCCTCACTCATTGCTCTTTTGCATTGTGCAAGTTTTCCTGCATGAGCCACATTCGCATTGTGACATCTGCATTAAAGTCGCTAGAATTGGCTCTTTTAGGTCTTACCTGTTAGAATTAAGCTCTTTCACAATAGCCGGATGGTGGCAGGGGAACAGGACTGGAACTACTGCAATGCTGAGGTATGGAGAGCCGGTCATCTGAGCAGGGAGGTCTCAGTCCAGCTGCGAGGCATATCAATGGAGAGCAGGCTTTCAGGATCAGTGATAATCGTGAATGTAAGTGTAAATTTGCGAATCCTGTAGCGAATGCCTGCTTATATAACCAGATGCCCCGCCCATTCTGGCGGCCTTTGGTGGGCTTCATCGACATAGGCTCGTGCAGCTCCACTGCCTAACCACTGGTTAATTTTTAATAGACTGCACGAACCACTGGCCATGCAGTTTCACTACGTGAATGAAAAAAAACATTTTCCCATATGCGTCTAGCAAGACACAGTACGAGTGTAGTATTGAAAGGGAACAGCTGATTATGCTGTTATTTTCCCAGAACATGTGTTTCAACCAGTTCTTTGCCAGAGGATGCTCTGTCAATATTCATAAACCTGAATCACAAATAGGCACACCTAAAACAAAGTCATCCATTTCCCCTTAAAGGAACATTTGCACATCTTGTTTCACTTCTCATCTGCTGATGCAGAAACAATTGACAGTGCTAGTCTGACAAACAAAATTTCACTTAAGTCAACACATCTCTGCAGGCCTCTGATTCACAGAAATATTATTCAGCAGAGTGAGAATAAGTACGTTTATGTAGGGGATGATGTACAGTCAGCCGGACATTATTGCAAAATAAACCCTGACAGGAAGATCTCAGGATCAGGTCTTGTATCTTTCAAGATCCTGTCTGGGTCGGTAGCCACTCACTGCATGGTTGGATCCACATCTAGGGGGTGGAGATAGGTTTAGGAATCAGGGGGTGGAGACAGGTAGGTTTAGGTATATGTAAGGTGGGAGGAATTGGATCTGGATTCAACCGCGCACCTGGATCTTGGATTCTGCATTGAGGACCATATTGTCTGGGTTTCATTTGCTATAATAACCAACTGACTATATTGTGTATTTCACAATTGTGCTTATTAATGTAACAAATAAACAAACAACTGAACAAAAATGATTGGTTTAAATGTTTATTATACAGTGCTAAGATTGACCAATTAGAATTAAGTATTTTGGAGTGCTGTGTAATAATTATGGGGAAATTATGTGATAAAGTGTCATAAATGAATAAGTACAGTTATGCGTAGGAATATTATCTTCTTCTCTTTTAGTTTCCTAAGTTCACAATCAGTCAAAAAGCTTTTAGTTCCTGAGAGGAGTCAAGATGTGCTGACACCAATATTCAGCAACTTTCAGCAAAATTAAAAGTGACTGTAGGTATGTATATTAGAAATTATTTCCTTCCTAGTGCAATGTGTAATAAAATGTAGAGTTTTAATACCCTCTGAATCACCTGAAAAAAATAAAAATAAAATAAAACTTAAATCTTAAAATTATTATTATTTTTATTTTTTACCTGTGTGCAGCTCTCAGGAAATCACTGTCACCCTCCATTTCTCAATAAACACACAGCAACCCTGATTCAGTGTGCTTTTTTTAGCTTACCAAGGAATAAAAAACTATATCAGATAAAAGAATAAATAGCATTCATTTGTAGGGCAAATCATAGCTTTTTCATCTTTTTACCAGTGACATTTGGCTCGGTTCACCACTTGCCCATTTAGTCCTATTCACACATCACATGTCTCTATAACAGACAATATAATCACTAACTTATTATGAGAAAAATGAATGAGGGTCTCCTCATAATATGTCATGTGTGACCTGGCTCTGGTTAGCCTGGTGCTCTGGGGTGTCTCTGTGTTGACTACAATGCCCATGATTGGCCGTTTGACTGACAGCTCCTGGGCAGATGAATCCGGCAGACTGTCACCCCGTATCAAAGCTGGGGCAGGTGCTGACTGAGACAGGCCAAGCATAGCATTTAAGGCCAACATTAAAATTAACTTTCTCAACACCCCTCTCAGCAGGCAGTCAGAGATGCAGACTTTGAAGAAGAAAATGAAGGGGGAAAGAGAGAGAGCCAAAAAAAAGATGGGCGAGAAGAATAGAGGAGGCACAAGTGAGAAAAAAAAACTGAGTAAATGGACTTAAGTTTCTGTGTGCGAGCAGCAGGCTTGTGGGTGTTGCAGGCGTATGAAGTTGAGTCAGCTTTCAGGTGGACTGTCATGGTGATTGGGTCTGAATACATTAGACATGGGGAAATGAGAAAGATACCATGTCACGTGGCTCAGAATGTGCTTTTATTAGCTTTCAGCTGCATATAAACTGTGTCAATAACTGTGCACAGCCATTTGTCATGCTATCCTTTGGTTCAACACACACACGCGTATGTATATATGTATACATTATATATTTGTTGCTGTTAGCGAGATCACATATATATATAAATGTGAAAATATATATATATATATATTTTTTTTTTTTTATTATTATTAATTTTTCCTCCCTTTTTCGTTTTTTTTTTTTTTACTTTCTATTCATCAAAGAATCCTGGGGATAAATTACTTTTTTTTTTTTTTTTTTTTTAATATATTAAAATAGAAAACAGTCATTTTAAATTATTTCCCTATATATCATTTTAAATAAATGCTTACTTGGTCCTAGTTTTGACTGGCAGTGTATTAACCAATTTTGATTGTACTTTAATTTTATTTAATTTATTAGCAAGATAGCATAGTTTTCTTGTATACATGGCTGCCGATCTTCTTAAATCCATATCTGTTTTAAAAATCAAGATATAGTGTGATTTATGTGTCATATAGGGTGAGTTTAGGTAAATTGGGACATTTTTGTCCCAGTCATCTCAATGGCAAAAAGTCTTCCAGTGACCCTTAATTCACCTACACTATGTCAAGAACAATGTTCAGTATGATAGTAGTCTGTGTGTGTTATGAACAAAATAAAATGAGGATCATAAAATGAAACATTTAATGGCAAAAAAAAGTGTGCAAGTGAGCCTTTGCTGTCTTATATAAACTCTTTCAAGATTCAGGATTCCCAGTAGCTACTAGTTGTCTCAAGTGAGTGTGTCCCTTCCAGCTAAACCAGCATAGAGATGCCCTTAATCATTAGCATATCTCAATGTTCTCATCCCCTTTGGTCATGGTAATGAAGGTCAATAGAAAGATTCATCTCATGTATCAAGGTTTCACAAGCATCTGCATTTTATCTCTAAATGCAAATAGCTGTACAAAGACCTCCATTGGGGAAAATACTATCAGAAATCAGCTTAAGCATGATGTCCTGCTTCAAATCCATCTGAAAATAAAGAAATTCCCTTTGCTTCCTTTCTTTTTATGGTGTTAGTTCTATTTCTACAATAATGCTCTCAACTCCTGCCTTCGGGGTCCACTTTCCTGCAAAGTTTAGCTCTAACCTTGATCAAAATTGCCTGCTAGTAGCTTTCTAGTAATATTGAAGTCCTTGATTTGCTTGTTCGGGTGTGTTTGATTAGGGTTGGAGTTAAACTCCCAAGGACCAGAGCTGAGAACGTTGAGAAAGCTTTCCAGGCTAACCAGCAGTGAACATTCTTGGGAACGTTCAGGGAACCATAAACTAACTATAGTTCTTAAAGGGTCATATGATGTGATTAAAATTTTTCCTTTCTCTTTGGAGTGTTACAAGCTCTTGGTGCATAAAGAAGATCTCTAAAGTTGCAAAGACCAAGGTCTTAAATCCAAAGATATATTCTTTATAAAACTAAAAAAGACTCATCCACACCCCCCTAACATGGCTCATTCTAACACGCCCCCACCTATCTACGTCAGTAGATAAATGTGGAGTCCAGCTTGGGGTCATTACATGTGGTTAACACAAGCCCGCCGGATGCTCCTTCGTAGAATTGTAGGAGCGTCCGTTGGGCTTGTGGCAACCACATGTTACGACCCAGGGCTGGACTCCACTTCGTACATGGTGAAAGCCGATCCGGCAATCCACACTCTAAGCGTCTGGCCTCCGCTCACTCAAGGCCGAGGTGTGTGACGCTGTTTCATTGAGAAAGCGAAACTACTTTGTTTGGCTTCCAAAAGAGGACACAACTAGAAATCATGTTTATCTCACTTTTCTAATGGGTTTTATGTTTATGTCTCGTCGCTCCGGCCAGACAGGGCATCACCGTATGTTAAGGGGCATAACGTTTCTGTCACATGCTTGAGGTTTTCTGCCAATCACCACGCACTGGATAGCTGGCCAATCACAACACACCTTGATTTTCAGACCGCTGAGCCTTGTAAAAATCAACGTGTTTCAGAAGGTGTGGCATAGAGGAGAAACAATAATGTACAGTATGTGGAAAATAATGTGTTTTTTAACCTTAAACCGCAAAAACACATTTCATTACACCATATACACCAAATTATGTTCTTTTTAGCAGCATCAAACTCGCCTGCTAGTAACTTTCTAGTAATACCGAAGACGTTAATTAGTTTGTTCAGAAGGGTTTGATGGAGTTTAACTGGAAGTGGACCTCGAGTTGAGAACCATAAAAACTAACAAATTGCTGCTAAAGGACTACAACTAGGCCAACCACAAAATGATCAATGAATCCGAGAACCTGCTTCCTTATACAGCAACTGTTTCTCACAGTGGATTAAAAAAGAAAGAAACGTTAGCCATAAAAGGAAAACCACCATTCTAGAAACCCAATAGAAGTTCCCAAAGGATCTGATGGGCCAAAAATGCTAATTATTTTCAGGGTTTTAGGACTGAATAGCATTATTCTGCTACAGAGATGTACAGTCGTGGCCAAAAGTTTTGAGAATTACATAAATATTAGTTTTCAAAAAGTTTGCTGCTAAACTGCTTTTAGATCTTTGTTTCAGTTGTTTCTGTGATGTACTGAAATATAATTACAAGCACTTCATACGTTTCAAAGGCTTTTATCGACAATTACATGACATTTATGCAAAGAGTAAGTATTTGCAGTGTTGGCCCTTCTTTTTCAGGACCTCTGCAATTCGACTGGGCATGCTCTCCATCAACTTCTGGGCCAAATCCTGACTGATAGCAACCCATTCTTTCATAATCACTTCTTGGAGTTTGTCAGAATTAGTGGGTTTTTGTTTGTCCACCCGCCTCTTGAGGATTGACCACAAGTTCTCAATGGGATTAAGATCTGGGGAGTTTCCAGGCCATGGACCCAAAATTTCAAAATTCTGGTCCCCTAGCCACTTAGTTATGACTTTTGCCTTATGGCACGGTGCTCCATCGTGCTGGAAAATGCATTGTTCTTCACCAAACTGTTGTTGGATTAGTGGAAGAAGTTGCTGTTGGAGGGTGTTTTGGTACCATTCTTTATTCATGGCTGTGTTTTTGGGCAGAATTGTGAGTGAGCCCACTCCCTTGGATGAGAAGCAACCCCACACATGAATGGTGTCAGGATGCTTTACTGTTGGCATGACACAGGACTGATGGTAGCACTCACCTTTTCTTCTCCGGACAAGCCTTTTTCCAGATGCCCCAAACAATCGGAAAGGGGCTTCATCTGAGAATATGACTTTGCCCCAGTCCTCAGCAGTCCATTCACTATACTTTCTGCAGAAGATCAATCTGCCCCTGATGTTTTTTTGGAGAGAAGTGGCTTCTTTGCTGCCCTTCTTGACACCAGGCCATCTTCCAAAAGTCTTGGCCTCACTGTGCGTGCAGATGCGCTCACACCTGCCTGCTGCCATTCCTGAGCAAGCTCTGTGTAACGGGTGCGTTAGTGCCCGCTTAGTAGGGGAAATTAATGTTACCTCAGAAGACTTAAGAAGGAAAGGATCTTGGTCCCCCACCTCAGTGCTTTGAGTCTCAATGTATAGGTTATGTATACGTGTTACCTTACTCTGTTGTATACTATACTAAAAGGAACCAGAGAGTGTGGCTTCAGTTTAGTCTACAAATACTTGTACTAATTTGGTGGCCGCCTGAAGTGTAAATATGTGAGGCAATATAACAATACCAATTCACATTCCCACCAACCCGGTACCTAACAGAGCAAGTGAGACGCCCCTACTCCAAGGTAAGTTCAACAATGATAATACTCTTGAAACTTACTTTAACATTTAATCAGATTTAATTGTTTCTTAGAATGTCCTTTTTCCTTTTCAGAGCAAGATAAAGCACATCAGAACAAGACAAAGCAAAACAAAAAAAATATATATATAACAATGTTTTTCAAATAAAGTAGTCACAATAATCTTTACCCGTGGTGCACCACCAACTGTTTAACCATTAAACTTGTGTTCACCCCTGGAATAACAATCAGTTCACTAATGAATCACTTCAAATAAACTCAGAAATAACTTGACTTAGATCAAATGAACTCTGAAATGACTCTTGAGATTCGACAGATGATTCAATTTTCACATCAAACCCAGTTCAGTTATCTATTTCAAGTTCTCAGTCAAGTTCAGTCTATATCAGTAAAGAGTTCATATGTGTATATGTGCAATGAATGTTTGTACCAGTCTGTAGCGACGATGAAACTTAAGAAATTACTTGCGATGACTTGAGATGACCTGTACTCAAGAAATGAACAGCTGAGGCAGGAAAAGTAAGGAGATGTCGTCAGGATGGCAGGGTAATAATAAGAAACTAGCAAATGGCCACTACAAACAAACAAAAAATAATAATTTCTGGAACAAAATGGTGCAGCTCTGCCACAGCACGTACTGACTCAAGTCTCAAAAGAGAGAGGAAAAAAAAAATAAAAAAAAATAAAGTTTCCAAAAAGCAAATCCGATCTTAGGCAATGGACAGTCTCCACAAAAATGCAAAAATGCTCAGGAGCGGAAAAGATTAAACGCTGTGGAAAAACTCACTTCCAGTTAATTTACATATTCTCGCGCACTAACAAGTGCACTAGATTGACAAGCAGGAAGAAATTAACGTCTCCCAATCCAAAGCACAGCTCATTAATGACTCCGGCACGCCAAAAAACTCTCAAGGATACATACAGTTCGAAAGATGCAAAACAGCAGTGTTCAGAACGAAACTCACGGCTCCAGCAACTAACTCTCGTGCTCTCAGCCAGTCTCTCACTCTGTTCGATGACGCAATCAGCCGAACTTCTGCACCAGCTCCGTTTCCAGTCTCAGACGAAGATGGCATTAATGTTCATTTCACCCACAAAACTCAGATGAACTGTGTTTCTATCTTCTTTCACGTTTTCCGGTGAAAAACTGAAGATCTCTCAGACAGCAATCATGGCGTTTTTTTTTCTCGTAAAAACGATCTCCCTCTTCCTTATTCACAGACATCTTTTCCTTTTCCGCGAACTTGCTGAAAACGGGACAACCCGTCAAAATAAAAGTACAAAAAGTAAAAAAATACCGGTTACATTTCCCCCCTGCAAAACCCTGCCATACCATCGACATCTCCTGCAAGTCTCTCTGGAACATAAACACAATTTTTAATTGAAACGAAATACACATTCTTTGAAACTTTTCAACTTTCAACAACTTCATAAATATTTACCATCACAACCTCAGTTAATGTTTTTTCTTATTTAATCTGATAATCATCTCTATACCTCACAGGTAATTTACCACGGTTTTGCCTTTGAGAGCGTCTGAGTTCTGGGACACTTTCACATTCAACATCTGAAATATCAGTATCATCTGAAGCTTCCTGTAACTCCAACTCAGTTTCTGGGGCTACATCTTGTGCCATATTTTCCTGCTCTTGCACTACATCCCCTCTAAAATCTACATCATGTGTCTCACCCTGGACCACTCCATCTCGGTCATGACTAAGTGGAGCGGCTGGAACACAAATAAGATCTGGGAATTCGGTTTCGGAGTCTGACTGGGTTACGGGTCTACATGTGGTTGTACGTGACATACTAGGTGACAAAGGAAATGTGCAGTGACGGAGCTGATCTCTGTGTACTACTCTGAACGGGGCCCCCTTTTCAGGTTTGATAGTAAATACAGGTATGTCTGAATGATTCTGCTTCACTACAATGTTATGTTCCCACTTGTCTTGAATTTTATTTCTGCCCCTATGTTTGTGATTACGTAACAACACACGGTCACCAGGCCTTACAAGCGCTCCAGAGGATTTTCGGTCATACACTCTTTTCCATCTCTTAGAAGCTTCCTGTGCAACCATATTTGCAACTTCTATGGCAGTCTTTAGTCGACCATGATGACTCTTCACCCAATCGTCCAAGTTTTCTGCATCCATGTCCTCCAAATCCTTTCCACCCAACACATCTAATGGAAGGCGCGCATCCCTCCCAAACATCAAATAAAAAGGTGAATAGCCAGTGGATGAGTGAACATGATTGTTGTATGCCATCACTAGCTCTGGCAAGTGGGTCTTCCAGGCTTTCTTCTTCTCAGGTGTCAATGTTCTCAGCATATCATGCATTGTACGGTTGAACCTCTCACATTGAGAGTTCCCTTGAGGATGGTAGGGACTTGTACGGCTCTTCCCAACACTGTACACTCTATAGAGTTCCTTGATCACTTGTGATTCAAAACATCTTCCCTGATCTGTGTGCAGATGAGCTGGACACCCATAATAGAGGAACCAATGCTTGATAAGGGCTTTTGCAGTGGTATTCGCTGTTTGGTTCTTAGTTGGGACAGCAACTGTAAATCGTGTGAACATGTCGGTCAAAACCAGCACATTTTCATATCCACCTGAACACATCTCCAGTTGAGTGTAATCCATTGCCA
Organism: Carassius carassius; assembly: GCF_963082965.1. Classification (NCBI taxonomy): domain Eukaryota; kingdom Metazoa; phylum Chordata; class Actinopteri; order Cypriniformes; family Cyprinidae; genus Carassius; species Carassius carassius. The sequence continues at coordinate 20,123,188 of NC_081774.1, read as the reverse complement.
GAACCTCTAAAGGAGCGGTGATGTTACTACATGTCATTGGGGCTCTAATTCTTGGAAAGACATCCTTTGCCAGTGTACACTGTTTACATTGTCGTATCCATTCTTGAACATCGTTAGACATGCTAGGCCAATAGTAGTTTCGCTTCATCAAGTCAGAGTACTCCTCTCTCCAAAATGACCTCCATGTTCATGTTGGCTGTCATAAACTGAACGACGTAAGGAGGCTGGAACAACTAGCTGCCTTATTTTCTCTTCATCCCTTGGGTCAAGGATACATCTAAACATCACACCCTGATGCAGCTGAAGACGTTCATACTCTCTGCAAAGCTTTTTCAACTCTGGCAGCATACTTTGCAGTCTTGTTCGGCTTGGTCTTTCATTCTTGGATACAGCATGGTTTATGGGACCTATCAATGGATCACTTCTCTGCAACGCTCTAATTTCATCCCAGTTGTAACCATTCAGCACTTTTTTGATGGATGCTTGTACAGCTACTTGAACGCCAGTTTCTCTTTGTTTGAGCTCTTGTGCTGCCCACAGACATTCACGCACTTCCTCAGAGTTCAGTCAGATGAAATCCTTCTCTGTGTTTTCCTTTTCAGGGACCTCTCTTGTGGGAATCCTTGACAGAGCATCAGCGTTAGTGTTCAGCCTTCCAAGTTTATACAGAACCTCGAAATTAAGCTCTGCCAACTGAGCCACCCAGCGTTGCTCAACTGCTCCAAGATTAGCGGTCTCCAGATAAAGCAGTGGATTATGGTCAGTGATTACAGTGAATTTGGAGAACATCAGATAGTCCTTGAATTTTTCTGTTGCAGCCCACTTAAGGGCCAACAGCTCCAATTTGAACGCACTGTAGTATTTGTCATTTCTCTCTGACCCCCTCAGGCCACGGCTAGCAAACGCTATGACACGCTCTGCTCCCCCTTGTTTTTGGCTCAATACAGCTCCAAGCCCATGGTGACTCCCATCAGTTGTGAGGATAAACGGAAGGCCAAAGTCAGGGTAAGCGAGGACAGGTGGTGACATCAGGCATTGTTTCAATCTGTCAAATGCGGTCTGACATTCGCTACTCCACATGAACAATTCAGAGGCTTTTCTTTTGTCTTTGTTGCCCATTAACGCATGCAATGGTTTTGCTATTTGAGCAAACTTTGGTACGAACCCTTCGGTAATAACTCATGAATCCAATCAATTGTCTCACTTCCTTCACACTTTTAGGTACAGGCCAAAAGTTGGTTTCAACTTTAGGCCATGCCGCTTCAGTCGATCAAAGACCAGCTCTAGTCTCTCACAGTGACTCTTGAAGTCTTTGGAAAACACGATAACATCGTCAAGATATATCAAGAGAACATCAAAGGTCAAATCCCCGAGCACTACTCCCATGAGGCACTGGAAGGTGGCTGGCGCGTTGCACAGCCCGAATGGCATCCGCATCCACTCAAACAGTCCAAACGGGGTAGTGACTGCTGTCTTTTCATGATCACGCTCATTTACAGCTACTTGGAAATAGCCGGCTGTAAGATCCAGGGTGGAGAACAGCTGAGCATTCCCCAGTGCATCCAGAGATTCTTCCACTCTGGGAAGTGGATATGCGTCTTTGCATGTGACCTGATTAAGCCTCCTGTAATCACAACAGAAGTGCACACTTCCGTCTTTCTTCACCACTATCACTGCTGGGGATGCCCAGGGACTTGCACTCCCCTTAAGGATGCCTTGCGACACTAGATCCTGCACGTGTTTTTTGAATTCTTGGAAAACATGTGGCGGTACTCTATGGTGTCTTTGTTTCACTGGTGGAGCATCACCGGTGTGAATGTCATGCGTTACTGACTGTGTGTACCCGTAGTCACTGTCACTTTTGGAAAATATGTCTCTGTATTTTGCCAACAACTGGTTAAGTTCCTCTCTTTGTGCAGGAGTGAGCTTTTCGTAATTCACCTGGACTGCTACTGGGGGGTGGTCAGAGATTTCGACTGCTTTGACATGCGCCACTCGTCGGACATGAAGCATCCCTTCCTCCTCCTCAAACTCTAGTGTATTCTCAGTTAACACCTCCTGTGGTTTAGACACTACTGCCACTCTGCATCTTGGGTTAAGTCTGATTGTCCGCCCACTCGAATTCATGACACGTACAGAAACTTTACCACCCACAGTTTTTGTTAGCACGTTGGCCACTAGGAGCCCCTTGGGTAGGCTCACACCAGTGGTGGGCTCAATTAATACCTGGCACTTTACTTTAGGTGGCACTCTGCAACGACCTTCGAACGCCTTTACACTTAGTGGAGGGATGGTGATGGCCTGTTTTCCACCAACTTTGACAAACCCAATCTTGCCATCAGGACTCAGGGTTTCTGTTTTCTCCATGCTGGCCAACACTCTACATATCTTTGCTTCTACAGGTTGTCCATATTTGTTGGCTGACTTCACATTCTCTCCTGTGATGAACACTGACTTGAACTCACGGATTATATTCATTCCAATGATTCCTGAAAGTCCCTTTATCTCCTCAGCTAGTGGGCTCGTGTCTGTCAGCACAAAGATGCATTTTCCCGGGAGAACCTTGCCCATACACTCAACATCAGCTTGCAGACATCCTAGAACAGGTATGTCCAGCCCATTAGCTGCAGTGAGTCTCACCCAGTGAGCGGATGACAGTCTCAGCTCTTGCTCTCCAAAGTGCGTCCTAAAGTGTGACTCTGTAATAGTGGACACTTCTGAGCCTGTATCCAGTAAGCAGTTTGTCTTAACACCAGCTATTTTAACTTCAACAGTCAGACAATCTCCAAATGCACCGCTTTTCAACGTCTCTGTCTTGATGGAATGTTTCCTATGCTAGTTCCCGGCACCCCTGTAGAACGTCGCGACTGATCAGTCACTGTAGTTGCTTCAGTACCTCGTGAACAGCATCTGCTAGTGTGTCCAGGTTCACCACATGAATAACAGATGTATCTTCCATCACTGTCCTTCAGGGGTTGTCTTTTTGGACGACTCTGTTGAAGTTGCACCCTGCTATCACCGTGTACTGCTTGGTAAAGTTCATCTTGACGGGCGGCAATCTTCTGTATAGCTTCATGCAGCTTTTCCAGTGTTAACGTAGAGGAGGCTTGCTCTGCTTCAGCACTTACCACTCTGACACGGGGACTGTGTCTAGGAACATCCGGCATTTGAGTCTCTTCTTCTTCAGCCCAAGTGATTGCGGCTTGCATTACCTGAACAAAAGTCAAACTTGCATCCTCTTTAACTCGTCTTCTCATTTCGCGCCTCAGAAAATCATCTCGAAGGCCCAGGACAAGTTGTTCTTTTAACACACTTTCGGCCTCTGGAACTCTGTTTGGCTCTCTGCGCAGAACTCGGCTGAGTCTCTCTTGTAGGTCATATGCGTATGAGTGTATCGTCTCACTTTGCATTTGCTTTCGTTCGTAAAAATCTTTGAGCCTGGTTCCAATTGGTACTTTGTCTCCATAGGTGTCTAAAGTACTTTAAAGATGCTTTCTGCAGAATCTTCTTTGCCACCCAGCATGAACCTTACAGTCGCTTTAGCTTCATCTTTGAGATGCTGTTTCACAAACTCCACTTGATCTTCAGCTGGTACCCTCATTACCTGGAAGGCGGATTTCATTGATGCAACCCATTCTTCAATGCTTATTTCACCTGGTTTTGCCGGGCAGCCACTGAATTCTGGAAGTTTTCGGTCTCGTGGTATATAGAGGACAGCTGGGGTTGTTTGCGAAGTAGCTTGGTGCTCTATGACTGTTCTTGCAAGTGACAAGGCTTCCCTTTGTTCAGACCTGGCTTGCTCGAGCGCTCCTGCCTGATCTACAAACCTTCTTTGCATTTCTGCCATCTGCTTTCTCAGATCTTCAAGCTCTGCCATTCTTCAGCTTGAAGGCCTGGGAATCGTGACACACAAAAAAAATTAAACACACTAATTCTATCCTGTTCGTGACGCCAAAATGTAACGGGTGCGTTAGTGCCCGCTTAGTAGGGGAAATTAATGTTACCTCAGAAGACTTAAGAAGGAAAGGATCTTGGTCCCCCACCTCAGTGCTTTGAGTCTAAATGTATAGGTTATGTATACGTGTTACCTTACTCTGTTGTATACTGGGGAAGTCGTGGTCTAATGGTTAGAGAGTCGGACTCTCAATCGAAAGGTTGTGAGTTCGAGTCCTGGGCTGGCAGGAATTGTGGGTGGGGGGAGTGCATGTACAGTTCTCTCTCCACCCTCAATATCACGACTTAGGTGCCCTTGAGCAAGGCATCGAACCCCAAACTGCTCCCCGGGCGCCGCAGCATAAATGGCTGCCCACTGCTCTGGGTGTGTGCTCACAGTGTGTGTGTGTGTGTGTTCACTGCTCTGTGTGTGTGCATTTCGGATGGGTTAAATGCAGAGCACAAATTCTGAGTATGGGTCACCATACTTGGCTGAATGTCACTTCACACTATACTAAAAGGAACCAGAGTGTGTGGCTTCAGTTTAGTCTACAAATACTTGTACTAATTTGGTGGCCGCCTGAAGTGTAAATATGTGAGGCAATATAACAATACCAATTCACATTCCCACCAACCCGGTACCTAACAGAGCAAGTGAGACGCCCCTACTCCAAGGTAAGTTCAACAATGATAATACTCTTGAGACTTACTTTAGCATTTAATCAGATTTAATTGTTTCTTAGAATGTCCTTTTTCCTTTTCAGAGCAAGATAAAGCACATCAGAACAAGACAAAGCAAAACAAAAAATATATATATAACAATGTTATTCAAATAAAGTAGTCACAATAATCTTTACCCGTGGTGCCCCACCAACTGTTTAACCATTAAACTTGTGTTCACCCCTGGAATAACAATCAGTTCACTAATGAATCACTTCAAATAAACTCAGAAATAACTTGACTTAGATCAAATGAACTCTGAAATGACTCTTGAGATTCGACAGATGATTCAATTTTCACATCAAACCCAGTTCAGTTATCTAGTTCAAGTTCTCAGTCCAGTTCAGTTTATATCAGTAAAGAGTTCATATGTGTATATGTGCAATGAATGTTTGTACCAGTCTGTAGCGACGATGAAACTTAAGAAATTACTTGCGATGACTTGAGATGACCTGTACTCAAGAAATGAACAGCTGGGGCAGGTTAAAGTAAGGAGATGTCGTCAGGATGGCAGGGTAATAATAAGAAACTAGCAAATGGCCACTACAAACAAACAAAAAATAATAATTTCTGGAACAAAATGGCGCAGCTCTGCCACAGCACATACTGACTCAAGTCTCAAAAGAGACAGGAAAAAAAAAATTAAAAAAAATAAAGTTTCCAAAAAGCAAATTCCGATCTTAGGCAATGGACAGTCTCTACAAAAATGCAAAAATGCTCAGGAGCGGAAAAGATTAAACGCTGTGGAAAAACTCACTTCCAGGTAATTTACATTTTCTCATGCACTAACAAGTGCACTAGATTGACAAGCAGGAAGAAATTAACGTCTCCCAATCCAAAGCACAGCTCATTAATGACTCCGGCACGCCGAAAAACTCTCAAGGATACATACAGTTCGAAAGACGCAAAACAGCAGTGTTCAGAACGAAACTCACGGCTCCAGCAACTAACTCTCGTGCTCTCAGCCAGTCTCTCACTCTGTTCGATGACGCAATCAGCCGAACTTCTGCACCAGCTCCGTTTCCAGTCTCAGACGAAGATGGCATTAATGTTCATTTCACCCACAAAACTCAGATGAACTGTGTTTCTATCTTCTTTCACGTTTTCCGGTGAAAAACTGAAGATCTCTCAGACAGCAATCATGGCGTTTTTTTTCTCGTAAAAACGATCTCCCTCTTCCTTCTTCACAGACATCTTTTCCTCTTCTGCGAACTTGCTGAAAACGGGACAACCCGTCAAAATAAAAGTACAAAAAGTAAAAAAATACCGGTTACATCTGCAGTGGTGGCACTCCGATCCCGCAGCTGAATCCTCTTTAGGAGACGATCCTGGCGCTTGCTGGACTTTCTTGGATGCCCTGAAGCCTTCTTTACAAGAATTGAACCTCTTTCCTTGAAGTTCTTGATGATCCTATAAATTGTTGATTTAGGTGCAATCTTAGTAGTCACAATATCCTTGCCTGTGAAGCCATTTTTATGCAACGCAATGATGGCTGCATGCGTTTTTTTGCAGGTAACCATGGTTAACAATGGAAGAACAATAATTTCAAGCATCACCCTCCTTTTACATTTCAAGTCTGCCATTCTAACCCAATCAACCTGACATAATGATCTCCAGCCTTGTGCTCGTCAACATTCTCACCTGACTTAACAAGACGATTACTGAAATGATCTCAGCAGGTCCTTTAATGACAGCAATTAAATGCAGTGGAAAGGTTTTTTTGGGATTAAGCTAATTTTCATGGCAAAGAAGGACTATGCAATTCATCTGATCACTCTTCATAACATTCTGGAGTATATGCAAATTGCTATTATAAAAACATAAGCAGCAACTTTTCCAATTTCCAATATTTATGTAATTCTCAAAACCTTTGGCCACGACTGTATAGTAACGAAGTAGAACTACTTCACTACTGTACTTAAGTACTAAAAGGCGGTATCTGTACTTTACTAGAGTATTATTTTTTTCTCCTACTTCCACTTTTACTTCAGTAGGCTACATATTTTCGATGAGTTTAATACTATTACTCCAATATTTTTTTTATGTGCTGCATTGTTACTCGTTACAATTATAAAAATGTTACGAATCATTCCATTACAAACAGAACTGTAGATGGCAGGTTTGATGAAGCTGGCACATCATTGAGCGAATCAAGTGATTAAGAAGACTGCGCGTGCTGACTGAACGGCTGTGAAGAGAGAGATGAACACCGAGCCGAGCCAGATAATGACTCGTTCACGAGTCAAGAACCGGTTGCATCGGTTTTCGAATCACCAGTAGTTGTTTCTGACAGTTCGATTCAATAAACCAGTTGAAGAAAACAGATCACCGGTTCTTTTTCGCTCGACGTAATGGCGTCATTGGCGTTGACTGCAAGCCTTCGGTTTACCCGCGCTCATAACATTAGCACAGAATCAGTTCCGAATCAATAACTAAAAGAATCAGTTCGGTTCACGCTCTGTGTGTCGGTTTGCTTTCACGCTGAATCACACATGCGCAGTATCATCAGCTCCTCGGTTCTCGAATCGGACACGTCTGACAGAAACGGTTCTTGACCACTGATCTATAATATAAGTTATATATATATAGATCAGTGTTCTTGACTCGTGAACGAGTCAGTCTGTTGTTCGTTATCTGGCTCGGCTCGGTGTTCATCTTCAGTTCTCTCTTCACATCAGTTCAGTCAGTGTACTGTTTGAGTAAATGAATTACTCCGGGATATTGGTTTGTTTTAACTCAGAGGGAGTGTCAGCGACATTAAACAAGTTAACAGCTTAAGTCATTTGTGGATTAATGCGTATTGGAGACGCAAACCGTTTAAAACGATTCAGTTCGATTTGGTGAACTGTTTCAAAAAGATCCGGTTACATCGAATGATTCGTTCGCGAACCGGATATCACAAACTGCTTTGTTTTGAACTGCAAAAATTTTTTTAACTGACCCTCTGATGTCACATGGACTACTTTGATGATGTTTTTCTTACCTTTCTGGACATGGAAAGTATACCGTACACACAGCTTCAATGGAGGGACTGAGAGCTCTCGGACTAAATCTAAAATATCTTAAACTGTGTTCCAAAGATAAACAGAGGTTTTACGGGTTTGAAACAACATGAGGGTAAGTTATTAATGACATAATTTTGCAAATTGGGCGAACTAACCCTTTAATCTGTTTTTTTTGTCTACAAAAAGTTACAGTCAAAGGAATTGTGATTGACCTTTAGGTTAATCGTTTGAAATAGTAAAAACAATATGTTCAAACTTTTGACTACTTTCTTTAATAACTACATAACACAATACTTGTACTTTTACTTTCAGTACTTGAGTAGTAAATTTTCAAATAGACTACTTGCAATACTTAAGTACAAAAAGTGTTGAATACTTTAGTACTTCTACTTAAGTGTGGTGCTTAAAGAGCACTTCAACTTCTACTCAAGTCATTTTTTTGATAGAGCACTTGTACTTTTACTCAAGTCTGGGTCTCTAGTACTTTATACATCTCTGTTCTGCTATCAGAGCAAACATAAACAGCGTAAAGAAACACGAGCGCTTGTGTAGTGTTAAACGAGAGCGAATGCTACCTCCTAGCGGCTAAAAACGGAATAAAATGATGAGCCAAAAAATAAGTCATGAACAAGGGCCATCATCAGACCTATCTTTTCTCTCTCTCTCTCTCTCTCTCTCTCTCTCTCTCTCTCTCTCTCTCTCTCTCTCTCTCTCTCTCTCTCTCTCTCTTTTTTTTTTTTTTGAAAGGTAGAAAAATGTTGTAACAAAAACACTATGTTGCTGTAAACTAAACTCGTTTCATTATGAAAGAATCTTAGCCACTTCCAATTACAACAGCATTTACTCTCTGCTTCACTGTTAAGTCAGTCAGTTTAGCGCAGTTGTCTCCTCCTCAGCACCTCTTGATGTATGCCGATTCTATGGCTAATTATCTACTGTATTGATCGCTGGAGACAACTGTCTATTTATTTCCAGCAGTTTAGAGCAGTTACTCTCCATTTGACATTCTCATTAGGATTCAGCAGGAGATATTAAGTGGGCTGATAACAGCTCATTCAACAAAGGCAAGACAGGGTTACATATGAGGAATTATGGCCTCTTCTGCTCATATGGACATGCTGGATGAAAACATTGATTATTTAAGAGGCTGGGAGACGATTGTTGTGCCATGGATTTCTTCTGGAGGACTGGAATAGACATGGAGTCATTAAGAGAGTTGCCTATTTCGAGGTAATTTCTTGAATTTTGGCTTTATTTTTTTATTCCACAGATGTTCTGTTCTAAATAGAAGAGGTAAAATATCTGAGTGTCATGGATAGGTTATATTGCTGCAGTTAATGAACTGTTTTTGTGCCATTTGTGTCACTGTGAGACAATTAACAGAATACCTATTTCAATATTTAATAGGTTTAAATAAAGATTAACTGGTAGCTATATTTACTGTAATTTACAATTTCTATTATGTATTTATTTTTGGGGGGGGGGGGGGTACGGCAAAGTCCTTAAGGGTATTTCATTGTCTTTGGTTATGGTTATATACAATTATGGCTATTGGTTTTAACCATAAACCTGTTAGGTACTACTGATTCATGACTAAAGAATAGTTCATAATAATACCATTAAATAAGGTGTTAAATTAAATAATAATTAATTAATCCTGTACTTAAAACTATGCATTATTAATAATAATAATAATTATTATTATTATTATTATTATTATTAGATTTTGTGTGGTTCATCATTTAGCTATTGTGGCAGAAATTATTAGTGCATTAGTCAATGTTCAGACAAAATGATACAAAACAAAAATAATTCATACTGGCATTGGTCGTAAACATGTTAGGTGATACATTTACAGTAAACTTTAATTCATAAAAAAATTATAATAATTTAACATGAATTATTATTTTTAATGCAATTTATTATTGTTGTTGTTGTTATTATTCAAAAACATCATTTTAGTTTGATAAGAATTAGAGGTTTTGTAAGAATGCCTCTGTTTCCATGATCTCTGTGTGTGTCTTCACAGTAGAGCTGATATCTGAGCAGTGCACTGCTCTACTTTTCTTCATACTTAAAGCGGGTAATCCAGGCGAGAATATCAATAAAAATCGAAGGATTAAACTCAAAACACTTGATGAAATGATAGTTGACAGTGTTATTGGTGTTCACAGGTCTGTGAGGCAGGGTGCAGCAGGGCTGATAAATTGCCCCATGCCATCATAGATAAATATAGACTACCCTGCAGCTCCAAATCCACATGCCCCTCACGTCTCTTAAAGGGTGGACATCTGTGTGCATGGGCATGACAGACATATTTCTGCAGACACAGATCACAGATACACCAAATAAAGTACAACTGCTTTCTGCTTTCTCAAAATTAAAAGTCATGCAAGCTTGACAGTGTTTGAAATCTCAGATTCTGGTAACCTGAGCAAAATCATGTAACTATGTCAAGATATTCTGGCTGTGAACCTCTATTCGATATGCCTGTGAGGTCATCATAAGCATTCCATCTCTTAGCATGTGGCTCTAAGTGTCTGATCTCATCCGTACACCAACCACCAAAACCAGGGCTCACCTACAGCCCTCAGCAGGCATCATGGAATGTGTGGATTTAAGGAGTCTCTTCACTGTAGCCCATTTCATGAAGGCCAGATGTGACCACGGCCTGAAAGTGGGTTCCAGCAAGATTAAGAATTATGTCTTTTTTGAGGGGGAGATCAGAGCAAGGCACAACTCTGCTACCTGGATAAGGTGCATTTTGCAGTGCTATTTTAGCATAGCATTTAACATGTTATTATGGTATTAAATTGTATTTTTGAATTAATTATTATCGTATCCTTTATTTTATTATCTTAATATCATTTTTTTTTTTAAATGTATATTTAATGATTTAGTTGATTTTGTATTTGTATTATTATTTTTTTATATGATATTTCTATTTATTTCTTTTTATTTGGATATTAGTTTGTCATTTTAGTACTTTGAACATTTGAAATGTTGCTTTGACCGCTAACTGATATAAAATACGTTTTTTTTTTCATGTTTATATATTTACATTTATATACATTTTCATTATTTCATTTTATTTCAGTTTTATTTAAATCAACATTTTTTTTTCATATAGTTTTAGTTTTAGCTTTTATTAATGATAACAACACTGGAATTGGGTCAGAAATCATATGAGTAAACAAAAGCTTCTTTTGTGGGAGCTGAGAAAAAATCTTTAACTTTCTCAGGTGGAGCCCAACGCCACCATCGCAGAGACCAAGACATTTTCGCACAAAAAGTGTTTTTGTTTTTGCACAATCAAAGACTAAATGATATGCTTATTCAGGCTGTGAAGCTTGCATGTGTAAAATAATATGAAAAGTTTTGTAAAGATTCTTAAAATCCCTGCAGACCCCAAGTTTTATCCATCAAGACAGGTGCTGAAGCTACATCATTATCATTTATATCATATTATCTATAAAGAATATAATTGTATAATATATTAACTGAGGTGAATTTATTTTGATATGTCTTGATATTATGACTTCAGCGGGAAAGACCCTCAGTGATGATGATGTGCTGGAGGATCTACCAGTCGGCATGACCACAACGATGTTCTTCCAGGACCTCGGCCCACAGATAGGCTGGAATATGAAAGCATCGGATACACACTAATTTAGATAACAGCAGCTCATTCAGTGTCTATGACAGTGATGGTATTGGGGGCTGATTGCAGGTGTTTCTGGCAGAGTGTCTCGGGCCGCTTTTCATTTACCTGCTGTTCTACTATTGGCTTCCATACATCTACGGGCACGAGTATGACTTCACCCAAAGCCCATTCAAAGTTTTCAAGTGAGTTCAGAGTAAAAAATCTTATTTATATGATTTATGGACGGAATATGTAATTTCTATTTCTTAAATACCTAATCTACTGCATTCAGTTTTGTTGGTGTAGCCTAATGTATTTCTATTGGTTCAGTGGTGTTTAATAGTATTTAGACTTTAGATGTCACAGCATGAATCACATTTTAAGTAAAAAAAAAAATGCAGCATTTTTTTTCAGTGTGAAATAATTATCGAATAATGTACCAAAAGTGTGGTGAACCGTTTGTGGTTTATTTTTGACCCTGCTCATACAGGCTGACTAGCTGGTGCCACTCTCTTCATTACATTAAGAGGCTTGTGGAAACTATTTTTATCCATCGCTTTTCTGACGGAACATTACCTTTACGCACCATCATGCTGGTATGTTTATGTCTGTATTTTGTCATACAAAAATGTCAAGTCAAGTCAAGTCACCTTTATTTATATAGCGCTTTAAACAAAATACATTGCGTCAAAGCAACTGAACAACATTCATTAGGAAAACAGTGTGTCAATAATGCAAAATGACAGTTAAAGGCAGTTCATCATTGAATTCAGTGATGTCATCTCTGTTCAGTTTAAATAGTGTCTGTGCATTTATTTGCAATCAAGTCAACAATATCGCTGTATATGAAGTGACCCCAACTAAGCAAGCCAGAGGCGACAGCGGCAAGGAACCGAAACTCCATCGGTGACAGAATGGAGAAAAAAACCTTGGGAGAAACCAGGCTCAGTTGGGGGACCAGTTCTCCTTTGACCAGACGAAACCAGTAGTTCAATTCCAGGCTGCAGCAAATTCAGATTGTGCAGAAGAATCATCTGTTTCCTGTGGTCTTGTCCTGGTGGTCCTCTGAGACAAGGTCTTTACAGAGGATCTGTACCTGGGGCTCTAGTCAAATGTCACAGTATTTCCTGTTTTGGCACATTAGCTAATGTGTCTGAAGTGCTTATGACATTGACATTAGTTCAGTGGTGTCAGTGAAGCGTTGAGGAGCTTTGGGGGGAATATTTGGCTGCTTTCCATTAATCGTCCTCTTGCTGGTTTAAATTATGCCCCTGCAGTATCTTTCAACACACTCAGAATACACATGCTTTGACCATAAGGAAGAGTTGTTCGAAATATGTAGCCTCATAATAACATCTGATATTAACTTCTGTTTCTTTAGACTATGGGAGACTTCAAATCTAATCTAGACTGGCAATGTTTTAGGTATGTCAAAATCTGTAATATTAATTATTTTGTATTATTTAAAATATTAATAAATATTTAAAGCTTCATTAAGTACTGTAACTATTTAGATTTTTTTTTTTTGTAAAAGTCCATCTTCCAAACCATACCTTTACCCAAATTGGTTTAACTTGTAATGCTAATAAAAATGTTAATGAGGTTGAGACGGATTTGCAAAAAAACTGCTTATACATACATTTGCTCATGTCATATCGGTATAGTGAGAAATTAACGGTGGATCTGAAATCATATACTGTCTGAATAGTTAACAGATGTGAAATCTATAAATCGCAAATTATCTTGAACTTGCACAACTGAATGGAACCATGTACTCCTAATTAATGTCATTAACATATAAAGGTTCACTAGACATCGTCCAAATCCTTTCATTTATAACAGCGAGCTGCAAGAACAGCTTTTCATTTTCAACAGCTACATTTTCAAAAACCAGATGTTACATAGTGTAGCTTTCATTTTACATAGCTGTTTTTCGTCATCATTTCTTTGTTCATTTTATTCAGGTCTGTGATTTTGAATCAAATCAGCTGTAATGGTGAATCCTAATAAAGATTCATCTCTGTAGTTGTGAGGGGTGTAAGCATGACCGATCAAGACAGACAATGAAACCTAGTGATTGTGATAAATTACCGTTTCTTTGTTCCTTTCTTAAAGGACTGTGTAGGAGCCTGAAGTAAAATTATCTGTCACATTAATACCTTCTTCAGAGACTATGCATATTCTCCTTACAGAATCTTTAGCTCTTAACTATATTAGATATTTCCATTATAACCTCTTCTCAACACAACGACAGGGTCCAGGCCTACAGAGATTCCTTATCCCAAAAATAATCCATTCACTTGGCTCTTTTTCTTCGTGTCCTGCACATATGAGGTTTGTCTAGTTTACTAAATAATCTGTTTCATGTCAAAAGAAGCAGTAAATGAGACATTTGGAATGTCTGAGGTTGTGTACACACCTGTGGAGAGCACATCTACTGTATCTCAGCATGTAAAACTTTTCTGGATGAAGTATACCTTTCGACTTTGAGGAATATTGTCTGAGTTTTGTGTATTGATTGGAAATCTGTGTTTTGATTCCAGGTGGGATCATGCATCAGCTTCACAGTCATGACACAGTGTGTTCCAAGTAGACAGTTTCCATCACACACTGTCCGCAGTACACTACAATAAAGAGTCCAAGGCTGCATCTGAAATCACATACTTTCCTAGGACCTACTATATAGTGAGTGAAAATATTTGTTTTACGGAGAGCTTGCCTTAACAGGCCAATAAGAGAGTAATTGAGTGCTATTCTTCCTTTTAATTATACAACTGTCTTATAAAAACTATCTACAAATGGAAAAAACTAATCTGAGATCAGGTCAAAAAACATCTCAGTGAACTTGCATGATTCATGGGTTCACAGAGAATGATTCACGAGTTTAAAAAATTAAATTTTTAGAGAGTAGGCCTATGCAATTTCAGACACAGCCTTTATGTCTAAGACCACAGTAAACATCTGGGATTCAAAATCTAAACCTGGAAGTAAACAAGTTCTTTAAAGTTTAAAAACATAATAATATACGTTGATGTAAAATGTATAAGTTACATTTGATATTCTGCATCATGTTAGAAGAAACGCGAAATATTTCCACCAGTGTCTCTGACTTTCATATTTTATTGAGTATATATTTCGCTGCATCCGCCTGATAAAACCATGAATCTTTCATATTTCTGCAGTGGGAGTTTTTGCATTTTTGGGTTTTATTCAGATTACTATATGGGCTCGGGCAAAGCATAAAACCTACATTGAGCAATTCAAAGACTATCCTGACTTGAGAACGGCCATCATTCAACTCTTCTTCTAGATCAGTTGGATGAAGGATGAACCTACATGCACTTTTGTCATTGGACGCCTCACCTAACAGCATATCATCAGCAGCAAAATAAGTCTATTGTTTTTCTGTCAGACTTTGTGATTTATTTGGGCGCAATTAAGATTGTGATGAACTCTCTGAAGTGTGAAATGGTAATTATAGTAAATACGTTAATTATGAAGAGAGGCTTACTGAGAACAGACTGAGGTTGTACTGCAAGTTTGAGGAAGATATACTTAAGAGAAACTTTTTGCAAAAAGGGGTGTTTTAGCAGAAGGTGTATTATTTTACAAAGGTAAACCTTTGCTTGACATCAATGAGTCTTAATTGTAAAGATCTTCAGACCACCCAGCAGAAAACATGGTGTACAGTGTGATACTGTTTTATTGATGTTGACTGTTCATTTTTGTATTCCATTAAAACATTTTGCAGTTGAGTGTTTGTGTCATAAATAAAATGTTACTAAAGATTTTATTTCCCAGAAATAAGTGATCATCAGTTTCCAAATGTCAGTATTTTCAAGACATGGTAAAATAACAATCTTAAAGAAAAGTGTTTTTAATCATAAGCTGCATTATTGCATATTAAATCTATCTACTGATAAATACAATTGAATCTTTTTATTCCCCAAAACAGAAACATATATTTACTGATTTTCAATGTCTACACCATGAGGACAAGGTTTACCTGGTTCACATGGTCAAGTTAGTCTGTTGATAGATGCCATAATTATTTCATCAGTTGCATGCAAGCCGAGCATAATGCTACAAAGTAACCGCCAGCCAGCTGACCCTGAGAAAGAGTAATAATAAAAAGTATCTTTGATGGAACAATACAATGATGATGCAAATTTGCGTAAGTTTCAGGTTGGGATTACAGATTTCAAATTCATTTGAGTTCATACTGTTAATTGTCAAGCAGTACAAAAGTTATGTATTATCAAAGTTATATTAGAATAAAGCATTTGATTGCATGTGCATTCAGAGGCACTGCTGTAACAGATGTGCTTTGATTTAGCATTTAATATTTACAAATGTAAAAATATAATAAATACAATTCAAACTGCTAAGAAACCAAAAATAAATTTTTGCACAACTACTTTAAAAGGATAGTAAACACAAAAATAATTTACTCACACTCATGTCTATCAAAACATGCATAACTTTATTTAATTCTGCCCAAAATAATATATTGTGAATAATGTTATTAACCAAACAGCTTTGGTTCCATTTGACTTCCATTTTATTTTTGTTCATGGAAGTCATTTGGAACCAAAACTGTTTGTTTGCAAACATTATTCACAATATCTTATGTTCCAAAGCAAGATGCTCAAAGGTTTGCATTAAGATGAGACTGAGAGTGACTGAATTTTCATTTTTGAGTAGACTAGTACTTTAATCTGATGAGGCTTTCTTTCAGTGGCAGGAGATTGACCTTCGGCTCAGAGTGCTGAGGTCAAAAAATATTTATAATAAAAAATGTTATATATTATGAAAAAAAAAAACTATGACATTTCTACAACTTCAAATAGATGCAGTAGGTTTTGTGTATAAATACATATATAAAAAAGGCTTTAGGGACTTTATAAACAACGGTGTAATGTGCTGTCAGCCATGAGTCCTTTTGAAGCATATGAGTTCATTTTAACTGTTTTTCGTCATAACTCTTCGTAGCGGCAAGACCTTTGTGTCTCGTCTGAGCACTGATGCTCTGAGCTGAGCATCATCTTCTCCTGACTGCTGCTTGGCAAAACTCACAAACACCTGTAAGGCAGTGAAACAGATGAGCTGTTAGTCCTGTCAGTCACATCTGCTGAGCAAATCGAATTCAATCTCAGCATGGGAATTTCAACCGATAATTCATTTCTAACGGAGGGTCCCTAGAGCACAGCATGTCAGTTTTTCAACATCAAGCTATTTTTCTTGTCTGCAGTAGAAGTGGAATGCTAAAATAACAGCTGGTATGGATTGATGTGTAAGAGATTTGTTGCTTGAAGCTTTATACATCGTAGCTGGTTATGACTCGACGATGAAGTTACCTGGTCTAATGTGGTCTGCGACACAGAGTAGTCCTCAATGTTCAGTCTCTCTTTGTTGGTCAACACCAGCTGGAAGACTCGCGCCAGTGAGGCAGCGGCGATTTCGTACTGTAAAGTGTTGTAGTGTTTCTCTCGTTGTATACATCCTGGGAAGCTGCTTTCCATAAAGGACTCGGCCGGGATCAGGTCAGGAGGCATGCCTGCTTTTTCAGCTTTGATCTTCATCGTGACTACATAGCCACCTCCAAACCTGTCCACAAGCACAATCAATATGAACAATACATGTAAAACTAAGCATGCGCTTGTATTGTTGACCATTTTGTGGATTAACGTTGTTTTGTTTCACCTTTCAAAGTTAAGAATTTAAGGCTGGAAAAACAATTTAGCTGATTTGTGATAATATGGAAATTGCATCCTTTACTTAAAATACTAAGACATTCCGAAAGCATATACTCACTTGTATTTCAGGTGCTGGATTGTGCCCAGACACTTAAACGTCCCATTGACCATGATGGCCAAGCGAGTACACAGAGCTTCACACTCTTCCATACTGCAAATGCAAAAGAAAAAATAATAATAATAATTTTATATAATATAAATATTTTTATTTTATTTAAAATAATAAGAAATAATTTATTTAAAATTCTAATGATAAATATTTTGAGACTTTTTAAAAAAATGTTTAACATTTACTTAAATAATAATGATTAATTATTTAAAATAAAGAATTTTTTTTTTTTTTTTAAATTGAGGCAATATCGTCAGCTCGAGATATTTAAGTCACTAAAAAATTATGAATGTTATAGCATTCATACAGGGGTTCCCAAACTTTTTTGTCAGCCAATCCACTTAGACATAAAATATATTATGTTACGTACCCCCTGAGATTTTGTCAATATTTCAATAATTTAACAACACATTTACATGATGTTTGCAGTTCTCTTGGGTTGATTAATGGTCACATGACATGCAAGTAAACAAAATAATCTTTTTAGTAAGTGTTTTATTTAGAAATTTGAAAATAATTTTTACTTTAAATTATTTAGGGCTGCAGGAATAGGCCAAAAAATGATTATTGGGTGATCGCGAATTTGAACTGTGATATGACATTTGATATGTAAATGTCTCATATTGCAATTGATTTACTTTTATTTACGATGAACCAAGCCACTCTAAAAACAATACATTATAATCTGTGTGCATGTAAATAAACATTCTGATGCTATACTGATTTGTATATAACAACCTTTTATTTAGAAAATTGTTATTTAAAAAGAGATTTGATTAATCATGCCGTCCCATTTGTGGATTTTAATGTTAAAATGTTAATGTTTCATCAACAAAAACATCAAGTGTTTATATAAACCCTGTTTAGGAAACCCAGCGTTGATTTTAAATTCTTGCCTGTGAGACGTCAAAACGACTGCCCTCCCATCACGGATGATACTCAGAATGGCGGTCCACAGGAAGCGACGGGAGTGAGGGTCCATTCCTGTGGTGGGTTCATCCTATACATCCATTTACAGAGTAAAATTACACCAATCTTTTTGTATTGCACAATGACACTGAGAATGATTAGGGAAAGCATACCAGGAGCACTAGAGGAGGACAGCCAATCATAGCAATAGCAGTAGACAGTTTCCTCTTGTTGCCCCCGCTGTAGGTACCAGCACAGTTTCCTGCATATTCAGACAGACCCAGCTTCTGAATCCCCCACTCGGCCACCTACAGAAAACATGCAATCATACAGTACACAATAATAAAGACTTTAACAGAATGCTTATCAGTTAACAGAATATCAGTAACAGCCTAACATGTTGCAGTTGTTTGTGTAAAATTAAGTGTAGAATTAACCTAAGGTTGTGAACTGTTGTGGTGTGGTGGAATTTTTTGTTGAAGAGTGAATTTTATTTTATTTTTTGATGGAATTGTTATAAGGATTAATAGGATTTTATGCTCTCAAAATAATATCCTTATGTTGTAACCTGAGATGACAATATGTCCTGAGCGTGTTTATGCTTCGGGTCAAGGATACTTTTAAACAACGTGCCTCAGAAACAACTGGAATGAGTGCGTTTTATAATTCCAGTGGCCACGGTAAGGCCATGCACCAACTGTATGCTTATCACAAGATTAAACAGACACTAAACGGACTCTAAAGTGATTAAACTGGGAAAACTGTCAGCTCCAAGTAAGGCCAGTATGAGTGCAACCTGGAGAGCACTGTGAAGCATGTGCAAGCCTTATGCAACTCGGCTATTTTGAACATGATCATCATGGTATAAAAGTGTGTATTTTTCTTGTCAGGGAGTTGCTCTGATGTGTCTGAAGCAACATCCTGCCTTCAGCTAATTAAATCTTATTACTGAAGAAAATAAATAACTTGGCGCTTGATGCTGCGCAGCTAAGGAAGGCAGGAAGGCACTGAGGAATCTAGCACACGCTTTGAAAGTAGTAAGGCAATGATAGTGTCTTCTTGGATGGGATGCCATCCAAGGGTAGTTAGAATATGCCATAGGCAACCTATAAAGGAAAAATTCTCCCAAAATTGAAAATGTAATGACCCTTGGGCCATTCAAGATGTTGATGAGTTTGTTTCTTTTAAGAACCAATTTGGAGAAATGTAGCATTACATCCCTTGCTCACCACTGGCATAGTTAGGGCCCTGGTGCAGATTGTGGCTTATGGTCCCCCTCGATGGAAATCGTGGTCCGAGATGATGGGGTGTGTTAATGGGTGCCGTCATAATGAGAGTCCAAATAGTTGATAAAAACATCACAATAATTGACAAGTAATCCACACAACAACTCCAGTCCATCAGTAAATGTCTTGTGAAGTGACAGTGAAGTAATAGTGCAGCTGTGTGCTTGTAAACAAGATTTTGATGTGATCTACAACATGAGATGGATTTATCAATGAAAGAAGCATTATTATAGTTTATAGGCTATGGTTTAAAGTTAAAATAATAG
Organism: Carassius carassius; assembly: GCF_963082965.1. Taxonomy (NCBI): domain Eukaryota; kingdom Metazoa; phylum Chordata; class Actinopteri; order Cypriniformes; family Cyprinidae; genus Carassius; species Carassius carassius. The sequence goes on along the minus strand of NC_081774.1, from coordinate 20,103,561 downwards.
ATGTTTCTTACAAACACATCTTTTCAGTTCACAACACATAACTTGATGGACTGGAGTCACAAGTGTGGATTACTTGTGGATTATTGTGATTGTTCATAAACTGTATAGACTCTCAGTTTGACGGCACCCATTCACTGCAGAAGATGAGCGAGTGATATAATGCAAATTTCTCCAGAAATTCAGAAACTCATCTACATCTTGGATGGCCTAACTTGGGTGAGAACATTTTCAGCAAACTTTCATTTTAGAGTGAACTATTCCCTTAAGTCAGACTGAAAATTTCTTTGATCAAGGTGAATGAGGGGTTCGGCTGTGAAATTTACTCTGCTAATCTCAGATTCAGGGATCCCACGGAGGCGAGCGTACAGGAACAGGTGTTCCCTCCCCGTCAGCAGTTCGTCTATGGCGTCAAACTGAGGGCAGTAGCCCATATTCTGGTGCACATCCAGGATATTGGTGAGAATACTGAAGAAAAGCAGAGTTCATGTTTGGCATGTGCATCCAATGGTGACACACAACTCTTTATAGTTTGCATATTACCTGTATCCAGCTACGGACGCCTCCCCCGATGTCACATCTGTATCTCCAGTCAGCATTTTTAAGGTTGTGGTTTTACCTGCACCATTTACACCAAGAAGCCCAAAGCACTGCACAAAACATTTAACTTACTGTTCGGTCATTCATTTCAGTTGGAGCAACAGTATGGCTTAGAAATGATACACATAAAAAATATTTTTGGTAATACCTCTCCTGCTGGAACTCCTACACAGATTTTGTCCACTGCTGGTCGTTTTCTGCGCCTGTATGTCTAAGATGTGACCATACTCTTTAGCATGGCAATAATGGTAATTTAAAACAAACAAAATATAAAAAGAATACTTTTTATCTTAAACACGTGAGAAGCTATGAAAAGCTTCCTCCGGTGCAAAGTGCCTTTAGTCACTTACTTTTGACAAGTTTCGGATTAGAAGGATGTCATTCTTGTTTCCTCCTTTATAAATGCGCTCTCTCTCCTGAGCTACATCATCATCTTCATCTTTAACAGGACTCTTCCTATAGCCTGACACCCTACACAAATAATACACAAAAAATAGTTACTATCATATGCTGTTTTAAGATACAGTAGGGTAAAAACAAAGTTAAAGCAATTAAATATTAAACAGATTAAAGGTAATTTTTTAAAATGTTATTTATGAATTTATTTTACAGCTGTAGAGTAAAAATCAGGACATCCATGACATGAAACTGAGCAGAATCTCAGAGAATATGAATAATGTATTTTTGTCCTCACCAGTAATCAAGAAAAAAATGATACTGGATGAGCAGATTAAAGATGAAATAGACAAAACCCTCCACAGCCATACAGAAGAGATTCTTCCCCACAAAGTCCCATCTGAATGGATCCATGGAAAACTCCTCCCCTGTGCCAAAACAGAATTTATTGTAAGGACAGTGGCATACTGAAATTCTACTTTTGTGGAGTCACCAGTGGCTGTACTGTTTTACTTGTTACCATAGTTCGCCATATTAGCAGCGTTATTTAGCTATTTTTTTTTAATATTAATAACACTACCATGGCAGTGAGATTTCTGGAAACATTTTAGGTATAAAGCCTTTTTATATACTGTATTATAAAAGTAGTTTTAATCAATTAGTTTGGTCTTGTAATGCACCTTATAATGCATTGTCTATTCATTGTTACACATTAAATGCATTAAAACACATGGTGAACACATTATATTATAAATATATAATGCATTTTAACTTTGGTTACAGTTATTAATAAAAAGTTATCATGCATTACAACACACATTATGAATACCTTTGTAATACATTATATTTTAAGGCTAAAAGTAAAGTTTTATTAAAAAAAAATTAGACATTAATACTTTTATTCAGCAAGGACACATGAAATTAATAAAAAGTGGAAATTAAAAAAAAGAAAAAGTGTTACTGTTTCAAATAAATGCTACTCTTTTCAACTTCAAATAATCAAATATTCGTGAAATTTGAAATCTAGGAATATTTTCAACATTGATATTAATAAGAACTGTTAATTGATCACCAAATCACCAAAGGATCATGTGACAGTGAAAAATAAAGTAATGGCTGCTGAAAATTCAGCTTTGCATCGCAATATATTCAAATAGCAAACAATCGTAATGATACTTTACTATATTACTGGTTTTACTGTATTATTGATCAAATAAATGCAGCCTTAGTGAGAATAATATAATACAGGATAAGACTGTGACATTTGGTAAATCTTTGTGTTTCATAGGAGAATAATTTACTAATTTTGAGGCGAGAAGGTACAGTTCGTTTGGATTTAGATAACTGAATAAATGTTTTCTCCCGCAGACTTCTAGACATGCACTTTTTATATACAACCACAACTTTTATAGACTTAGAGATTGACTAGATTATTTTTAGAAATTGCATTCAAATCCACTTTCAAAAATCTGAGGAGAACATTGTCAATTTGAACGGGCATGACAACAACTGTTGTTTCATTATTAGGTATTGTTAATAGATAAACTTACCAAATCGGGCATAGACATCAGTCACGGCCTGGTTCATGGCCATATCAATGAGACCTCGGCCGAGACAGAAGTGAGGGAAGACCAGTAACACCTTCTTCAACACCTCATTAAACATTAGCAGAGACTGAAGCATTTGTGAAGAAAAAACACAAGCAATTACTACAAAATAAGGAACCCTGAAATTTTTACTTTATCGATAAACATGGACTTTTACGCAAAAAATAAATAAACAAATAATTCTATGTAACTTTAAAGCATTACTGAGACTAAAAGGTACTAAATTATAATTTATCATTTAAATTATAACAAAAACTGACACAAAAAAAATAATAAAAAAAAATATATATATATATATATACCCTGTTGTTTTCAAATAGCTCTAAGATGAAGGTGATAGCACTGCTGTTGATACCAATGAAAAGGTTGATGCAGGAGAGGGACACATATGCTGTGCTGGGGACATTGAACATGTAGGACATGGGGTACATCATGGGCGTCACCGACCACCTGTATAGAGAAGAGTGAAAGAAAAATCACTGCTGTGCTTAGCTGATATTCTTCAAATGAGTCTGAACCTACATAAGCCACTGACTGACCCATAGAGACAAAGCAAAGCAACCAGTGCTGGCAGATTAGTCGGTGATGTGTAGCATTTCTTATCAAAACCCACGAAAATTGCCACAACCATTGCTGTGCTGACAGAGTAGTTCATCTGGCACAAACAAACAAAAGGGATGTGAGCAATCGAGCAGTAATCCAAACACATTTTTCAATGACTAATGACTGGCATTTCTCAGAACTTGTTAACACACAACGCTGATGAATCTCACCATGTCCCAGAAAAAGTTGGCGACCCAGTAGACCAGAGGGCTGACTCCACTAACAAACTGCAGATGCTTGGCCTTGGTGACACGTTCCTGAATGAGGTAGAGGATGAAGCTGGCTGGGATGAAGGACATGGCAAAGATGACGCAAATGGCCACCACTGCATCCACTGATGTGGTGAGACTGTCCAAAAGGAAGAGCAACATTTTACTCACTCAGAGAAGACTATGTTTTTCTTAAAAACATTACCCATTCACTTGTTAAGTATGTATATTTATGTATGAAAACAAATGTGTATCAGATTTCGGGATTTCTGATTTCCTGACTACATACTTTCCTGTTCAAAAGTTTGGGGTGAGTAAGATGTGAATGTACTTGTTGATTGATTGACAAGTGATTAGAATTACAAAACATGTTGGACATTCGAGGAAGATGATGTAAACTGGGCCTATTCATCAAAAGCATTTCTCTGTGTAAGCTGACACTCACACAGTGACCTCTGAGAGCTGCTCTTTGGTGAGATTGAGTGGGTGGTTGATGGCAGTAATGCCGTACTCTGATGGATTGGCGTGAGGTGGCAGGTAAGCACGGAGAATGGCATTGTTTGCTACGTTCATGAAGGAGACCATGGCATGCCAGCCTTTGTTATTATACCACACCTGAGACAAGGGAGCAAAAAGTTAATTTCGTAATAAAGTCGTGACATTTGCCAAACTCTGAATCGGTGCTGGGAGCAGCTGGGGGTTCAGTGCCTTGCTCAAGGGAACTTCAGTCATGTATTGAGGGTGGAAGAGAGCGCTGTTCAAACACTCCCTCCCGCTTACAACTTCTGCCAGCATCGAGACTCAAACCTGCGACCTTCGGGTTACAAGTCCAACTCGCTAACCATTAGGCCGCAGCTGCCCCCTTTTATATAATGCAATGTCATTTACACATCATGCTTAAGTTTTAAAACTACAGTTTGGGACGTTGTATTGTTAAATAGATGGTTTAACATACCTTAACATTGTACTCACTCTCCATGTAATGCAAGAATGTTCCTAATTCATTGATTACTGACTTTGAATAGGGGCCCTGAGGATAAGAGGATAAGCAATCATTCAACAATGCATATGTTATGCAAGCAGAATAGAAGTTTTTTTTATATTTAAATGCCTCTTATCAAAATCGTATGTAGTATACACAATATCATACCCCTGTGATATTCATCATCCGCCCAAGCTGGGAAAAAACAGCCCGAATCTCTTCTGGATCAACTTCAAGAATCGGCAGTTGTCCACCAACAGAGAAACCACCATACCTGTGGAGGGGAAAAAACAAACAGATTTAATCAAGTTACATTTTACGTTTTACTGGTTATCGATCTCTTTTAATTTGTTTGTACTGTGCCTTTCCTAATTCATTCTAAATTATCAGGCAATACCGCAATAAAAAGAACACATTTAAATTTTCAAAAAATGCATAATAAATGCATAATTACAGAAAATTAGCCAAAAAAATTGCATGCCACACACACACACACACACAAAAGACAACTTCCTTGTGATTTTGTTTCTTCAGTAGAACACAAACCAAGATTTTTAACTCAGACCGTTGCAGGTCTATCAGTCCTATAATGTAAGTGGATGGGAATCACGGCTAAAATATACACTAAGGAAAAAAAAAAAAAAACACATACACAAACAAAGCCAAATTAAACCCTGCGATTCGTGACAATACACTGATGTGTAAAGACACAAAACGATCAGTCTGTGTAAGAAACTGTAAGGTATTTATATTGTTTTTTTACCTCTGATTCACTCAATGTACGAACTGTCAGAACTCTCCTGGTGTCCTCTTGTGCTCTGAGCAGCAGGTAGTGATGTCCGATTCGCGAACGAATCGTTCAATTTAACCGGTTCTTCTTAATGAACCGGTTGAACCAGTTCACCAAATCGAACTGAATCGTTTGAAACGGTTCGCGTCTCCAATAAGCATTAATCCACAAATTACTTAAGCTGTTAACTTTTTTAACATGACTTACAGTCATGACAGAATAAACCAATATCCCGGAGTAATTCATGTACTCAAACAGTACACTGACTGAACTGCTGTGAAGACCGAACTGAAGATGAACATCGAGCCAAGCCAGATGACGAACGAACATGCCCACTGCTGGAGCAGTTCTCGTTCTCGAGTCAAGAACCGGTTGCATCGGTTTTCGGATCACCAGTACACTGAACTGAGAACCGTTTCTGTCGGACGCGTCCGATTTGAGAACCGATGAGCTGATTCTCGTTCTCGAGTCAAGAACCGGTTGCATCGGTTTTCGAATCGCCAGTACACTGAACCGAAGACGGTTTCTTTCGGAAGCGTCCGATTTGAGAACCGATGAACTGATGATACAGCGCATGCCTGTAATTTTTCAAGTATTTTGTTAAACATCGGAAAGTGTGAAAAAATAACTATATTTTATTTAGCTTTTTTTTTTAAGATGAATGTTTCTAATCTGTATATTGTAGATTATATATAGGCCAAAGGGGTTTTCAGGGAAGTTGGACAATAATTAAGACTCTATGTTTAATAGGAATAAGGGATGATTTATGAAATATCTGTACTGTATTTATAGTTAATGATGACACATTCACAAATTGAGTTTGTAGTAAACAGAACATGAACACGAGTAGAGCAGCTGATGATACTGAACTGCAGCACGTGCCGGTTAGAGCGGTTCTCGTTCTCGAGTCAAGAACCGGTTGCATCGGTTATCGGATCATCAGTGCACTGAACCGAAAACCGTTTCTTTCGGACGCGTCCGATTCGAGAACCGAGGAGCTGATGATACTGCGCATGCGTGATTCAGCGTGAAGCAAACTGTATAGTAAGTGGATCATGGTTTCTGCGCTGATGACACCTAATTTATTTACTTTATATCTTCAAAACTTAAATCCTCGTATGCACATTATTGCTGTTACTATATTTGGGTTGTTGTTGCAAAACTTAATTGTAAACTTTTCATGATTATGAGGTTTTTAACTGACTAAAGTTATGATTACTGACTTTATATATTTGAATGTTTGATAGACTTCACGCCATTACCTCATTGCTAATGACGTCATTACCTCGAGCGTAAAAGAACCGGTGAACCGTTTTTTTTCAACCGGTTTATTGAATCGAACCGTCCGAAAGAACTGGTTTCGTTGAAAAGAATCCAACTTCCCATCACTAGCAGCAGGCGGTAAGGCATCTTCTTCTTCTTCTTCTTCTTGCTTTATGGTGGATCGCAGACTTATAAGTGCATTACTGCCACCTATTGCTCAAGTGGAGCATTGACACTCCTAATTTGGATTGTAGATAGAGTGTCAACGGTCCATTTGAGAGATAGGTGGCGCACAAGAGGACACCAGAATAGTTCTAACAGTTTGAACATTGCATAAATCAGAGGTAAACAAATATATAAATATGGTTCAGTTTCTTGCACAGACAGATCGTTTTGTGTCTTTACACATCAGTGTATCGTTACGAGTCGCAGGGTTTCATTGGGCTTTGTTTGTGTATGTTTTTTTTTTTTTTGTTCTTCACGAGTTCACACTTACATATAATTAGCTGAAGAATTATAATGCATATTTGGCGTGCTGTCCAGGGAAGGGCTCCGAGCTCGGGAATGGCCCGAACCTAGCAACCTGTCCTCCAACCAATACGCCTGTATAGGTCGTTTGTCCAAATCCCTGAAATACGACCCATCAGAGTGTATACTACAATTGCGCCCCTATTGGCAAAAGGTCGTTTTCATATTAATGTTTTGTACTCTTTTATTTGCACTCTGATTTGCGTCTCGTGTAGCTCAGTTGGTAGATTATTGTGCTATACATTGATAGGTAATCATGCTATCATGGGTTCGATCCCAGGGAACGGATGTGCATGAAAATGTATATGCTCAATAAATCATAATTTAGCATGATTTCTGTGAGGGTTAGGTTTAGGGGTGGGGTTAGGTGTGGTCATTCGAACAAATAAGCCACCTAGTAAAATATGTAGGAAATACTGTGAGATCGGTGTAAAAAGCCCACACATTGCATTTAAATAAACGTGCGTTTTGATTGGAAATGACGTTATACGTCATTTCATGACGACAGACGCAACGCGATACTGTCATTATTTTTACGCCCGCTAGAGGGCGCTTAACTTTAAAACGTAAATATAGGTCGTAATAAGGTGCTTGCACAAACGACCTTTATGGTCGTTTTTTGTTGGAGGACAGGCTCGAACCTAGAGTACCCCCCGTATATAAAAGTGTAAAATGGACTCTAAGTGGAGGAGATGGGGTGGAGGGGGGATGCTGATAAACCGTCAATGGAGACAGGTAAGTCAGCTGTATTTATACCCTAGTGTTGAATATCTTAAGTGTCATCCACCTGTGCTAATTAGGCTAAGTATCTGACGTGCTCCTCCCGAATCTTGTTAATGAAACTTCATTTAGTGTATGTTTCAGCCGTGATTCCCATCCACTTATATTATAAGACTGATAGACTGCAACGGCTAGAGTTAAAAATCTTGGTTTGTTTTCTACTGAAGAAACAAAGTCAACTACATCTTGGATGCCCTTGGGGTAAGCATATACACATCAAATTTACATTTTTGGGTGAACTATCCATTTAAATTAATTAAAATCTTGAGACATTATGCAGAAAGAAATTTATGTGTTTAAATTTATACATTAAAAATGACAACAGCTCAAATATTTCATATCAGCAATCACATCAAACATCAAACTAAAAAAAAAAAAAAAAAACAGAAATCTCACCTTTGTTCATTCACCCAATATTTGCTCTTCAGGCTACATATGAGGAAAAACAGCAGTCATTATATAAAAATAAAACAAATAGTGATACTACTAACACACTGTAGCTTTTTATAACAGCTCACCTGGTCTTGATGAGTTTGGGATAAGTCTTCACTAAGTAGTCAGAGATGTTTTTGTTTGTCATGTCAAGCAAAATGTCCCCTGTTGGCTCTTTTCTCTACATCAGAACAAAAACATTTAAAAAAAATTCACTAAATTAACTTCCCCCATAAGCACTATTAAAACATTTCAGTTCCTTCATAGCTCCTGACCTGACGTGGCGGCAGTCCTCCAGCTCCAGCCGGACAGACGGGCAGCATGGTGAGCTTTGTATCAGTGCTGCACTCACAGGAAGGGGAGGGGTTTCTTGTATCCCACTCGGGACTCAATAAGATGTTTTCGACCTCAGGAGAAACTGGAGGGACTTCCCAATCAGAAGTTGTGTTTAGGCAGGTAAAGAGGCTCCTGTGCAAACATATTCACATTTACAAGAGTCTTACAGCGTATGTCTACTTTTTAAAATCTGTCAATAAAAAATTCTTATAGTAGCTAAGAATTAAACCAGCCTGCTCCAACACAATATCACATTACAAACATCGATACCAAGAAGTAAAAAGTAACAAGTAAACAAACAAAAAAAAAGACTCACTCCAAAGGCTGATTTCCCATGCAGCGTGTTCCCATGCCAGGCTCCTTCAGCAATGTCTGTATAAAGTGCCTCATCTTTGGATGTGATGGCTGCTCATTACTGAGACACAGAAGAACAGTAAGTATTTCAATCACATCTCCCATGAAAACATATGAGTCAGATTCTGAGAACAACTCTCACCTGATGAAGGTAAACTGCGGTCCATACATCCATGGAGTGAGGGTAAGACTGGGAAACTCTCCAAATGGTGGGACAATCATAGTGAAGACCAAAGCAATAAGGACAAAACTGGCCGGCAAAACAATCTACAAAAAAGCAAAATGTAAAGAAAACATCTGCTTACTGGATACTTGTTTTAAGATAATAAGTAGTCAGGACAAGTACATTTTTTTTAAATGTGTACTTTTATGTCCCACAGGAGAGACAAAGTCATAAAGGTTTGAACAAAATGAGGATGGGTGGATGAAAGATCATTTTTGCTTGAACTATCCCTTGAACATGAATGAACAGTGTTCACCTTACCTGTGCAAGAAAATCTTTGTGGCTGCGTGCAGCATGATGAAATCTCTTGACCAGAAGAGCATGGAACTGCTTGAGCACCAGACTAAAGCCTTTAACCTGCCTGGAAGCTCTGCCAGCACTGTTGTCAGACTCCAGTGGGCTTACACCATTAGCATCTGTAAACCAGACCAGAAATGAATGTAACATTATTAGAAAACATCTGGTTAAAAACATGCATAACTGGTCCAAAGCATTATATTTAGGCTGCTGGTTTGTCCTCACCTGGCTAATAACCATTGACAATTGACCAGCACAAATTTTTAAACCAGCAAAACCAGCATTTGTTTCTTTAACAAGCAAGACCTTATTTCTTTACTAGCTTAACCAGGAGCATTTTCAGCCATTCGAACAGCAGGATTGACTGGTTCACCAGCACTAATTAGCACGAAACCAGCCTGGGCCAACATGGAAATTTATACTAGTCTAGGCTGGTCTGGTATCTGCCAAAGCTTTACCTCTACATAAAGCATAGCACCTCAGTCAAATCCTTCATAGTGCCCTGTTAGCTTCTTAGCACGATTGCTAAGCAAAGCTGAGATCTGGGATCTCAATTCACCTTCAACATTACTCGCAGATTCCCTGTCTTTTCTCTGTCGTAGCATCCATTGCTCTGAGGGAGTAGGCGACCACACAGTCAAACAGTTTTATAAACTATTGGTTTATTAAAAGTACAGGATAAAAAAATAAAAAAAAACAAATTTACTTATGAGATACATTACATGTCTGTAATTACGACTGTAAATATAGGTAATATGAGGACATTCACCTGGTGTGACAGAGCTGTTGGCTGCTTCTCCATCTGCTGTAACTTTCAGAAAGATCTAGACATAAACACAGTTTCTTAAAACATCAGTACATGTATCGATACAACTCTGCACAGTAACAACCAGTGTTATTTTATTTATATACTGTTATAGTATTTATTCACATTTGGAATTAGCTTCTATTTTTCATTTTAATTTGAGTTTAAATGTTATTAATTTTATGTTTTCTTCATTTTAATTAAATATTTTAATTTTTCTTATTTTTATTTTAGTAATATTAGTGTTTTGACTTTTTTTATTCCACCTAGTTGCCAAAGAAACATTGTTTTTAAAAGTTTTATCTCTCAATATGAATCTAATATTTAATCAAATATTCTAACAAATTAATACAGATAACATATATATATATGTGTGTGTGTGTGTGTGTGTGTGTGTGTGTGTGTGTGTGTGTGTGTGTGTGTGTGTGTGTGTGTGTGTGTATGAAATGTTGGCTAACCTCCTCTATTGAGGTGTCAGATATGCCAAAGCTACTGAGGCCCATGTCACCCAATGTTTCCTCCAGTTCACGGAAAAGGCTTGCGTATGCACGATATTTAAATCCTTTGTTTGGCAGCAGATAGGTCATCTCCTGACCAATCATTTCAATCAGCTTCGCCTCAGGGACATGATGATGAATCAGAGTAGTGATGCTCTCAACGTTCCCTGTGTAATGAGATAGCAAAAAAGATTTGTTTTTGAAGAAATGCGATTAAAGTGGCTGTTATATCACTGTATATGTTGAGCTGTAAGTACACTGACCGTCCAGTATTCTCTCAGGCTGTAAGGCTTGACTTTCCTCTTTAAATCTGGTGCAAGTGGAGCAGGTGCAGGAGCACTCAGATGCACAGTCGCACTCATTCTGAAGAGCACAGTCAAAGAACTCTTATAGGTAACAATCAAATCGCACATCCAAGCTTTAAAAATAATTTTTTTAAGGGGATTTTCTCTTGTTGTATTGGATAAATCTATTGTAGTTTTACATTTTGGGAAGAATATGTAAATAGTGTTTGCCAATACAAAAGTATGCAGCTTTTTGCTAGCTTTATAGACACCATAAAATCAAAGTGAACAACTCTAACCTTGTTTTTATGGAACGTTGCAGTATTTATTATAAATTTATCATATATTTATTATAGATCTATCTATGCATGTTTCACTTGAATATACATTGCAGCTGGACAATAGAGAAGAAAGGATGATTGTTGGCCATTTCATACCAATTGTATTATTATCATTTTTTTATGTTTTATAATTTACCAAGTGAAAATATGAAATGTGGTGTAAAATGGTACCTGATAATCAAGTTTTGAGATACGATTCATGTATGCAGCAACTGTGCAACCAGTTTTGTGGCAAACTTTATTCAAATTCTGTGTTGCAAGCTGGACTAAAACCTGTGTTGTCCATATAAACACTATAATTCAGTGTGTCTGTGCTAGTAACAATGGTATCAAGATCCTTACATTCAAAGCAGAGATGTGGATTGTTAATGCCATAAAAGAAAATACTAAAAACTAGATCATATCATGTAAGCACTTTATTCTTAAGGCAAGACACTACAGACAAAACCATTGTTCCCTTTTGAGGGAACTTTGAACTGCGTCCTCTAGGGGGCGCTTTGGGAAACACCTCGTCGTGACCCGTGTCTGAAGCATACATTGAAAAAACATCAACTTGTTGTCCGGCGACAGCCTCCGACGTCACTACCGACGCGACTATAAATCAGCACCGGGACAGCACGTCATCTTCTTCATCTTCACTGACTGTTTTGTTTGAAGCGTGCATCTGAAAGAACCGGTAAGGGCGATCTTTCTCTGTTTATCATGGCGACAACTAGCAAGCGTTTAGATGATGTGTGCATCTGTGTCTGCGTTATTTGACACCCGTTGACACACGCGATCTTTGCGTCATTTGTTTGGGTGAAGAGCACGCAAGCGATGTCTGTGAGGAGGCAATCTGTGTGCACTGTGAGCGTTTTTTCAATGAAAAAAGCTCCGCTCTCGTTCGTCTCTCTTCTGAAAGAAAAGGGGAAAAAAAGGCAGCCATCTGCTTCCTGCGGTTCAGGATCTGTCCGCGCTGAGGCGTGGAAGAAAATGAGCTTGTGAGAATACAAGTGGATCTGTCTGAATGGTTTAAAGAGGGACTTTCCCTTTCGGGCTCGTAAAAAAAAAAAAAAAAAAAGGGCAGCGGACGAGAGAGAGCCTCGGGAGGATGATGTTATATCTTTACCACTTTCTGATACTGAGGTTAGTGCTCTGCTGGGTTTTTACCCAGGAAAAGCAGGAGATATTTGAGGATGGTGAAGAAGCTGAGGCTGAGCCTTCTCAATTCTCCTGCCCTGCGTATGTAGAGCTGTTGGAGGTTATTGAGCGAAAATTACCTTTTGACCATAGCCCTCCAGCTCAGGTGAGACTTTCATTTGTGCATGATCTCCATACAGAGATTAAAAAGAAATGAAAGATGCCGTTTTCTTCTCGCATCCATCGGTTTCGGCATGAAAGTAATCTGCCGACATTGAGGTGATGAGCGAAAGTGGCTAGGAGGGAATGCCCCCTGTAGAAAGAGCTAAACATTTTATAAATAATTTGTAAATATTTTTTTCTTTCTGCAGGGGAAACATCCTCTCTTAATCTCCCTCCTTGCCATCTAAGCCCCTTCAGAAAATCATCCCGCTTAAATGGCAAGGCATATGCAGTAGCAGGTCAGGCTGTGGCTTTATTACAGCACAATGCTGGTGCTTCAAGCATATCAGACTGATCTGCTAAGAGACCTGGATAGAGGCAGGGGCCTTTTTCTGATCAGGTAGCTGAGCTGCGCCGCACCACGCATCTCTCTCCGTGCTACCAAGCAGGCCGCCTCCGCCATGGGCAGGACTATGGCAGCCATGGTGGCAGCGGAGAGACATCTGTGGATGAACATGGCAGACATCGGGAGGAAAGAAAATGCTTTCTGCTCGATGCTCAGGTTTCGCCTTCTTAACTTTTCGGTATTTCCGTTGAGATGGCAATTTGATAAGTTCGGGGAGACGAAGGCGTGCTCTGCTGCTTTCAGATCCTTCGTTCCATGAAGGTCCAGGTCTGAGCCCGAACAACATAGGGGTCCAGTCCTGTCTCTATCTGAGGATCAAAGATGGGCACAGAAGGCTAGTGTCGCAACTCGCACTCCTCCCCCACCTGCGGGTAGGGGTTAGAGGAATCGTGGGTCACGAGGAGGTAAGCAGAACCTAAGGGGTAGTATCTAGACGAGGCAGCATTCTTGTCCAAATCGGAGTGATACTGAGGTATCTACTCGTTCCCTTTGGGGATTTTTAACCCTCTGGAGTCTAAGAGGTTATCAGGAGAAAATAGCCTCATAACGCGTATATGCGTTCATCGACTTCAGAGGGTTAACTTCTGCTTTTATCCTCCCCTTCCTAATTCCCCTGTAACCACCAACTCTCCACCTGATCGCATAACAGTCTCCTATGCTGGACCTATAATGTTTTTATGGTTCTATGTTCATAGCAACCATCTGACTGATGGTCCAGACTAAAAGGAGGCGCCCCTTGAACAGGGCTCCGGCGCAGGAGGGTGGGTAAATGTAAACCCTCTCTGTATATACTTATGTGTATTTAATTGCTGGTGGTCACGTGTTTACTAATAAACTCTGTGAGTTTCCTTTGCAGTGCTCAGTTACAGTGTTTACTAAACATTCGCCAGCAGCAGCCATCCGGCTTCATGTTCCGGTATTAGGCAGCTGAGATCACAGGTTTCTGAGGGAGCCTCCTTGATCATCAGGCCTGGCACAGCACTGCAGGGAATTTCATGGATGTCCGGCCAGGTCACTCCGAGGGGTCTCCTGGCCGCTTAGGGGTGCTGTCGCATCTACCGGTAAGTGGAGGTGGCAGTTACAGAAGTCTTCTTGTATATGCTGCCTCAGGTGATGCTTCCCTCACCCGAGGTTTGTAAAATTGAGCTTGCCTCTTCCGTGAGATTCAGCACCTCTGCGATGCTTAGGAACCTTTAAGTACACACGCTCAGCTTTTCTCGTGGTAATTTAGCAGCGATCCCCTTTTTCCAAAAAAGGGTCACCTATGAGCGCGCTACTTTGAGCCCGGAGTTCTCCTCTCGTATGAGACTGAGTTCTCAGTTTTTTCCCCAGAGCGCTCCAGTATTGTTTCCATAGATCGAGTTGATGACTCTCAATCATACTGTTTTGAGATGCAACATTCCATCTATGAGCTGCTCTATCAGAGTGTCACGAGAGCCCCTCCTTAGAACAGTATTTGAAAATCCATGCTATGGTAAGTGTGCACGTGAAGTCTTTGCAAACTTTCTGAAATCCACACTGTGGTAAGTTTGCAGGCTAGTATTCTGCGTTCTTTCTAAAATCCTATATGGTGAGGGCTTCGCGCGGTTGCTTCGTGCCCTTTCTTGAGTTGGTAAAAGCCCCGTTCATCTTGGACACCACTCCACCTATGTATCCTCTGATACCCATCTAAACAGGGTGTTGCTAATAGAGAACTGTCGAGACAGCTTTCAGCAAGCTTATGCGTAAGCTAGCGGTAGCCCCTGTGTGACAGGCAAGACTTGGTACAAATGCTAGGTTCTTAGCCATATCCCTTTAAAGGAATCTTTCCTGATTCCAAGCCTTCAGCTCTACCCTGGGCCGAGGCCCTAACAATTAATTTTTGGTATGTAGTTTAGGCCTTTTGGCCGTAAGGGGTACTGTCACAGACAGCGTCTAAACGTCCCAGGGGCAAGTTGGTACTTAGTGCTCACCATGATTCTGGCCTGCACTCCCCTCAGCATGGCGGTGTGGGTATACTGTTCCCCAAAGCACCCCCTAGAGGACGCAGTTCGAAGTTCCCTCGAAAGGGAACTGTCTCAGGTTACATATGTAACCATAGTTCCCTGAGTAGGGAACGAGACACTGCGTCCTCTATCTCCCTGCCATGCTTCAAACGCAAGCTTCAGATGAAGAAGATAATGACGTGCTCTCCCGGTGTTGATTTATAGTCACGCCAGTAGTGACGTCGGAGGCTGTCGCCGGCCAACAAGTTGGTGTTTTTTCAATGTATGCTTCAGACACGGGTCACGACGAGGTGTTCCCCAAAGCGCCCCCTAGAGGACGCGTGTGTCTCGTTCCCTACTCAGGGAACTATGGTTACATAAGTAACCTGAGACAGTTTTCAATGCATGAAGTTTTGCATGTTTATTTTGCTTCCTTAACATGTGTTCTTTCAGACTAGTGGGAAACATCCAAAATACACATTAAAGTTATTTTACTGCACTTTATCTATTTTATGTCAGTAGATTTCAATTGCAATTCATATTTTTAAATATGTAGAAATACCTATTCAGAAATCTTTACTTCATGAGCACCATACAATGCCAAACACAATTACAGTTTTATTTCTATCTATATTTTGATGGATTTCTGTACTGGAAATGAATGCAAATGAGTGGATATTTAATTATATAACACCTAATGTGCTTAATCATCAGGGGAAGTATGGTGATTTCAATTAGTTAAAATATACCATATTCACTTGTGGTGTCTCGCCTTAATCACCAACATTGTGACCTTTGGCAGAAGTCTCCCACCTCTTTTTTGCGCTGGTCTTTCATGCGACGCACCAGCGTGAGGTAGAAACCCACTCCGAAGCAGTTCTTCAGAAACAGAGGAGAGCCACTGCAGAGTAGTTTCCCTTTAGAAATGATGGCCACTCTGTCACTCAACAGGTCTGCCTCGTCCATGTGATGAGTGGACAGTATTACTGTGCGTCCTGGATGAAGTGCATGTGTATGAATGATACAGACATTTAACAACATGAAGATCAGTGTTGTATCTTATTGCATGAGCAGCTGCACAGTGTAAATAATTTTCCTTGGCCAGAAGGTGGCAGTACCTGTGCGGTACTTGAGTAGCAGATCCCAAATGGAGCGCCTGGAGTATGGATCCACTCCTGATGTCGGTTCATCCAGTATCACCACTTTAGAACCACCCACAAAAGCCATCGCCACAGACAGCTTCCTCTGCATACCCCCTACAGAGAGAGTTGAAACGCAATTACAACACTGACTTGCTAGACATTAGTGCCGGATATTTACTCTCTCAAAAACCAGCAATTACATACAGCAGGATAAAGCAGCATGACAATTACACCACTGTTGAATTGTGCTGTTGAATTGTGAATTGCACTGTTGTCTCAGAGCCATTTAAAACATTTTTCACGTTTACTTTAGGACAGCTTCGTTGCTTCCTTTGAAACCCACATCAGCCCTAAAAAAAGGAGCTTAACTTTAACGTCCCCGGTCCCCCTTTCTTTAAGTATCTGTTTAAAACACAGAACATATGACCCCATAACAACAGATTGCCACTTTATTGTGTCAGGTTTGCATTCAGACCCACCAGAGAGGTTCTGGGCTTCCTCGTCTCGTTTATGAGGCAGTCCCAGGTCCTCCAGCATGTTCTCAACCTCCTGCATGGCCTCCTTGCTATCACGTCCCTTCAGCAGAGAGTAGAAAAGAATATGCTCCTCTACTGTCAGGCTGAGTGAAATAAAATAAAATATACATTCTTGAAGCAAACAGACTATAACGTATTAACAATATTACTTCCAAGCAAGATCACTCACTGATTGAAGAGGATGTTGTACTGTGGACACATGCCCAGTGATTGTTGTATGGCATCCATTTCTGTACGAATGTCCTTACCATATATGTAAGCCGTTCCAGAGGTGGGCGGAAACAACCCAGTTAATATGGACCTATGACAGTGCAAGTACACAAGTGTCCAAATCACTCAAAATAGATAGGATTTATGTTTCCATATCAATGATATTAAAGGATAAAGAGAAGGTAGGGACGCACAAGGTGGTGGTCTTTCCTGCCCCGTTGTGACCTAGGAAAGAAGTGATCTGGCCCTCATAGAAGTTCATGTTGAGACAGTCCACTGCAGGTCTTGAGCTCTTCGAATAAACCTTCACCAAGTCCTGCACGGACACTCCTATTATCAAACCTTCCGGCTCTGGCTCAAAGAACAGATTCCCTGCAGGAAAATACCAGTACGGACACTAAATAAGACAGACAACTGACAAACAGGCTCAGGTTTATATACAGGTGCTATAGCAACAGACCAAGTTAATAAATTGAAAGTTGAATTAAAATCACAAGTAGATGAAGTTACTGATGCACAGTTCAAAGTAATTCAACATAATCACATGCAAACTATAAAGGTTTTCCATTAGTGCAAGACTATTTTTGCAGCATAGTGATGGATGGATGGATGGATGAATGAATGGATGGATGGATGGATGAATAGAATTTGAATTTGACACATGAAATTTAAAACGTATTCTCAATTCAAAATTAGCTGATATACTCACCATCGTCCACAGGCTGTATCTCCTCCTGTTGAATCTCTTCCTGTGTTTTTAGCTGTTCCTCCCGCTCTCTCTCTCTCTCCATCCTCTCTCGTTTCTCCCTGTGCTTGCATTGTTTGCTGCTGCGGGAACCATTGCATTCCCTGTGGTCCGGTGAAAGGTCACCATACTCCACATCCTCCTGCTTCTCCACGTTGTTTACCACAGGCTTGTCAGGGCCTTCAGGGACATGTGGGTGAGTTCACAAAATGAATGTAATGTAGGCCCTGTTTACACCGGTATTTAATTCTGTAAACTTCTGATCAAATCATATAAGATGGGTGTTAATATCAGCTGTAAACAGTCAACCATACCTGGATCTGGAATCTGTGAGGGTTGAGGTGTCGGCTTTAGCCAATAAGAGGGCTGCAGTGGGAAATAAAAGGGTCGACCGATGCCATACTGGCCTGAAAAGCCAATGGTAAAAAGAATTAAGCACACACACTCATTCACACACATTCAAAATTATATTTTCTCTTGTTAGTAACATTCAGCTCAGTGATTTGAAAGAAACTGACCTGGAAAGACATTATCGAGATACCAAGCCAAAAAAGCATAGACAACTGCATCCAGTAGCATCATTTGAATGGAAGTGAAGAAGGAGTACTCATCACCCTCTAGAGGACTTGTACGAATATTGTCCCACTGAAGCCCCAGGCCTTGCTCCTCATAGCGGGACAGATACTCTGTCCCAAAACCAAAGGCCACTGGAGACAGAAAGCTCTGGAAAAGGAGGACCATTTCACAAAACATTAACAAAAGGTAAGAACCATTTTGACCACTGAGATATTTTTTTTTCCAAATCTAAATAGTAATGAAATTTAGAAATAAGACTTCATGCTAATTACATTTATAGCAGTAGTTCTGAACCTCTGCGTTGTCAACACAATATTCGAAGGCTCCACTGATATGGACTATTTCCCATATTTCTGCAGGAATTTTGACAAGGCTGCTCGTTTTCAAACTGGGAGTATTGATATATTAAATTAATTAACCACAATAATTTTGTGACTTTTCTTTAGTCAAAACAACAGTTATTGAAAATGAAAATAAGTAGTTGTATTATTTTCTTTTTATAATTTATTATTATTATTACACCTTTCCATTAAATAATAATAACAGATTCATTTTTAAATGTAAAACTTTTAGTCATCTTAAAGTCCCTCTTAGAAGTTTGCCAAAGCCCCTAATAATGGTGAAGAATCACTCATTTATAACGTTTCAGTTACTTTGAATGCAGGCGTTTGAGAGTGGATCAATCAGATGAGAAGTGGAACAGCATAGTGGACTCACCACAGCTAACTTCATTTCCTTGGTAATGCGATCCTGCCATGCGAAACAGAAGATGTGAGGGAGGTAGAGGGTGAAGTAAATGATGCCACTGCAAGCCGCAGCCAAGTTGGCTTTATTGAAGAACACACTCAGCAAGAAACACTGCATAATAGTGGCCACAGTGAACGTGAGTAGAAACAGAAACAGGATGATGGGATCACTGTAATTCAGCACTTTGCCTACCTGAGGACAAACAAGGAAAAAAATTGGAATACTCTTTTATTTCAGTGTATATAATTTTAACATCACACATCTCTCTTTCTTTGCACTGCTACCAATGAGGTAGCTAAACCAAAAATAAATGATAGGGTCCATGCAAATTCTAAGAAATATTTTACAGAGAAAAAGGAGTAAGGGAGAGTGACAGATGAGATATGTACTAGCAACATACATCCAGCAGAGGTCACAATGCAACAAATCTGAGAACGTCTCAAAGGGACAAAGTTCAATTGACATGGTTCATCAGTCATCACATTTCTTCCTCACCATGATAATGGCAGTCAGCAGAGCAGTGCTGGTGGCCATTATGAGGAAGCTGTCGATGAACCATGTGCACCAGATGACTCCATTAGAGACGCCCATGGCCTTCAGCGTCTCCTTCAGCCTCATCTCCTTCTCAAGCACAATGCTCTTCACAATCATGGACACTGAGTAGATCCAGGCCAGCACCATGAAGATGGGGAAACAGCGGTTTAGAGTCAGCATGAACCTTGATATGGGACAAAATAAAAAAGTTACATTGGACACTGGCATAATCATTGAGAAATTGAATAATGTTTCATTGAGAACCATATTCCTTGAAATAATTTGAATGGAGTCAAATGCGGTCCTTTCTTGACTACATTAAAATGGACTTGAATTATTATTTTTTTTAATAATTTACACATCTTTTTAGCATTCTTTCTTCTCTGGAACACAAGAGAGGATATTTTAAAGAATGTTGGTAATCAAACAGTGTCAGGTACAGGGTCATTTAGCAGCACTTTCTGGCCTCATAATTCCAGCCATCACTCACATGTCATCCACATAGCAGGGGTAGGGCATCTGCTGTAGGTAAACACCTAAAGGCCAGTCATGACCTGTGTGTAGCTTGAGGATTCCGTGTTCAATCATGTCCTGCAGGTAAGCAAAACCTCCCCAAATGTAGCGATGGTCCTGCACAGGGTCTGCCCTTGGGCCAGGGTCCCAGTACCTAAGAGAAATTGAGGGAAACTTTTGTTTGGTGCTAATTCAAAATGAACAAGAACAAGTTGTTTCTTGAACAAATGTTTCTTGAGCTGACTAATACAACTTTATAGAGTGTCACAGGGCTGCTCTGAGATGAACATACTTAAAATTCAGTATTTTAGCTCACTGGGAAGACATCTATAAACGTCAGTGGAACTGTAAGCCTCTAAATGTGTACTTTCAGGGGGTTGGTGAGATACCTAAATACTCCAGCACCATGAAACTTTAGAGAGTGTTGGAGGGCTTGTTTGACATGAAATTCAACCTCCTACTTTACTGGGAAGGCATCACAAAAAAAGTCAAAGCCAAGAAGATTCTTGCATACTTATAATAGTGCTGAAATTTGCAATACTAAAAGCCTGAAAATGCTTTTCCACAATTCATAACTTGCTAGGAATTACATGCTCAAAATTACTCCTAACTATTTAAATAAGAGTGGCAAAAATCACAATTTGTAATTCAATTCACATTGCTTGTTTATAGTGGCTGCACAACGCCCACTAATAAATATAAATGCCCACATAATGAAAACACAGTGAACCCACAAGCCCACAGTCCTTGGATATTTTTCTTCTTGTGTCAAAGAAGGACAGCTACAGTGAGATCTAACCAGACTAACACCTGCATGCATGTTTTGTGCTCCAGAGAGACTCTGAGTCTGGTGGTGTCATTTTGCATGGCACAGCACACTGGCGCTCCACGTAGGATGTATAATTGTGGCCTGCTCTTTCTCTTGCTCTAACAATAGTGTATTGAGCAGGAACACCTTACATAAACAGTCAAGAGAAGATCTTCTATTCTCTCCTTACACAATCCATTTTTATATAAAAGCTGAATCAGAACATGTACTCTGAATGATGAGACATGAATTTATAATCTAATGTTCCATCAGTGTTCCCTCAACCCTGATCACATTAAAGTTAAAATAGGATTAGTTTAAGCATTTGCTTGCCGTCCCTCAAGCCATAAAACCTCATTATTCATTTTTACTATGATTTTGATGAAGAAGCGCTCAATGCCAAAATGGTTTCTTTAAAATTGGCGATTGAGATGAATATTAAATAGATTGAGTTTGACTCTGCTTCATTGGTTTAATGGTCTCCCTCCACTCAGTCCTAAGGTGCATAAGGAACAACCCTTATTAGATCAGATGAACAATGAAGCATATTCATCCTTCACAATTATGGATGACCTCTCACCTGTCTTTGATTTTGTTGGTGCGTTCCACTGCATCAATGTCCATTCGGATTTTGAACTTGACATGACGGGGCAGTTCTGTGGTCCAGGGGTACATGTCCATGAAGACCAGACCTGCCCAGAACTTATTCTCCCCCAGCAGGTGCAGAGCCTGATGTGTCATCAGATTCTCATCCATGTGACCCACAAACTTATCCAGACTTATACACTGTGAGGAAATAAAAAAAAAACCTGTTTGGATGCTGAAACTTCTGAAATCAGACCAATCATTGAACATTAAAATGTATTATTGTTGTTGAAAATTTATTTAGACACAATATTGCCATTAATTTGTTTATTTTTGCTCCACCAACATAAATAAATCTAAAAAATAAATCTAGCAACAACAGACAGTAGTGGTGTTTCATTCTTGAATGAATCAGTGTTTTCAAAAGAATCTGTTAAGTGAATAATTGTTTAGCTCCTAAATGAATCCGAGTTTTTAAACAAACTGAATGAATCAATATTTTTGAACAAACTGGGATGCATTTACCCAAAACAATAGTTGCTAACCTGTTAGCAACTTACTTGGTTGGCATTGGGAAATTGCATTGCAACCAACAAAGTTATGGTTTTGGGAAACGCACCCCTGGTTGACTAGCTTAACAATGCAACTGCAGAAAGAGTCACGGTTAAATCTATACTATCCAATACACAGATTGACAGTCAGCCTACAGCGTGCACACACAGCAGCCAATCAGATTCAAATGTTGTAACTTATAATCTTGTATAATACTTTGTATGTGCAGATTGATTTGTAAGAATGTCAAGCTTTCAAGAGCTGAAGCAATTCTCCATGTAGCAGGCCTCTTGTTCTCAAAGTGCACTGATGACATGGGAAAATCACAGAGTCTGTGTTGGCTGTCCACTGGAGGACTGCTGTACAATAGCTGAGTGAACGGCTCGCTCTCACATCACATGCCACCGCACTAGAAACGAGAGGCCTCCTACTTTACGCACACCATATCTAATGGAGTCATTCACAGTAATGTACAATGCCACCAGAGCTCCTGAACAAACAGCCGAATGGAAAGATTCAATGGAACCCCCGCAGGTCTCACATGTTCTCAACACATTTCAATTGAAAAACACAACATACACATTCAGAGGCACTCAGTTTGAGCTCATGGACTGAAAAACCACAAATAAACCCTAATTCTGATAATACAATTATATTTTTTCAGTGACCAATGGTCACATAGCTTTTCAAGGTAACTCTTGAGCAGGGCTGAAGAGTGACAGCTATAGCTAATAGGCTAAAAGGGTAAGGTTTGTTTATAAAGCATGAAGGCTCACCATTCGGATGTAGACAAATGGAGCCTGGGTCACCCTATGATAGCCCTCTCCCACCATTGCCGTCCCACTCTAATCAGTTTGAGGGAAGAGGCCTCCAGCTTATGGGACAGGGGCCGGTCATGGCTTGGGAGGTGAGGTAACAGAGTGAAGCTGAGTGATTTGCCCCTCTTGTTTCTCAATGAAGCCCCCCGTCCACAAAAACAACACGGTGCTGGCAAAGGGTGTCTCTCCCACCCAGTCCCCACTTAATCAAAGCCACACAATAGAGAGGCCTGCATGCTGTTGACAGCTTGCTTGTTCTTTTCCCTTTCACCCATCTGGCCACAGTGGGCTCTATATAGCCATGCTAAGTGGTCTTTCTTGTGGTGATGTGCTGAGAGCAATAAGCGCTCTGCAAAATGAGAGCTGTGGTGCTCAGAGCTGAAGAACCTCATTCTGTCAAGTGAGGAACAGATAGGCTGGTTTGTAGGGAGATGCTAAACATGGGGCCATCACTAGACATTGTGGAAAGGGCTGGAGCCCTGAATCTGGACAGAGCTGAATGTTTGAGGGGCATAGTTAAAGGATGTATATACATTTTTATTCTATTTATGGATCACTAATAATTTTTGCCAATATTAATATATTACAGTGCTAAATAATATTCCTTTCACTCTTTTAGCTTTCAGTATCTAACTCCATTTGCTTTAGAATTAAACAGTTTTCTCGATGAATTTGTGGAGTGAAAGACTGTTTCGCTCTTGAATAAATCAGTGTTGATTTAAATGAATTAGTGTTTTTGAATAAATCTGTTCAGTAAATTATTGTTTTGATCTAGACTGAATCACTGTTCAATAAAAAATGCTGACACTGGTTTCAAACAAGATATGTTTGCATAAAATCTTTGCATGTCATTCAGACTACTAAAATTTAATCTGGTTTGGTTCTAAAGGAAACGTGATGCGCTTTAAAAGAATACAGTACATTTACTAAATGCCATTTTTGTCAGTTCTAACTAACTCCTCGCTAAACCTAAATTGAATTGACGACTGCTCTTACCTCACTGTACCGGTTAAACATCCGAATAGCCTGATCTGCCAGACTAAAGACATTTCTCCAGTCAAAGTTTGTCATGTTCATATATCTGTCCTGCTCTGGGCCATTGTGCAGGAAGTTAAGGATGTCTTTGGTGGAGAACTGTGTTTCATTAAGGCGCCTGTCCAAAAAGTCCATCACTGTGGGGTTTCTAAGTGTTGCCTGCAGGAAAGAGAGAGAGAGAGTGAGTTGTGAAAACAGTTGTGCTGCTTAGTTTTTGAGGAAACCACAATACATTTTTGTTTTTCTTTGATTAATAGAAAGTTCATTTGTAACATGTGATTACAAGTTCATTGTAATCATGTTTTGTAACATTATAAATGTTTTTACTGTAACCTTTGATCAATGTAATCCATGCTAAATTTAATTTCTTACAAAAAAATCTTACATACCCCAAATATTTGACCTGTAGTGTATACAAAGACAGTATGTAAGAATGAAGTCACTTATAGATACGTATCATGACAGATAATTAAATATAACAACGTAACCCCATGAGAGATTACACAGAGACTAAAGGAGGACATTGGATTGCATACTCAGGAGATTAATGAAATAATGTGGCATGTGAAGGGATAAAGGGAGGTGTGTGTGCATGTGTGTATGAGATGAAAAGAAACAGATACGTTACCCGTATCATGTTCATTTGGACGCTGTTCTGAAAGAATTCCCAGAGCTGCGGTCCCACCTCTTCCCAGACCTTCCCCATTTTCTGCAACCTCTCTAGCTCCTCAAAAGTAGTGTTGGCCTGGACAAAACATACACACACAAATTAATATGGATTGTCAGCAGCATACTGTATGTGTACAGGGCACATTAACCTGTCTACAGGGATGAACAATAACAAAACATCTGACTCAGCAATGTTTAAGATCACTGAACAAAAACAACAGTCGAGATGGAAAAAAATATCAGTGACACATAAATGAATTGAATTTGCTCTTTGGAACACCTCAAATAATGCTGGAGCTGAAAACTAAACATTTCACAATATTACAACTTTTACTGAATGTTTGATCAAATAAATCCATGGTGAGCAGAAAAGACTTCTTCTAAAAACACTTTAACTCTTTCCCCACCAGATTTTCGAAAAAAGTTGCCAGCCACCGCAAGTGATTCTGATGATTTTCACTAAAATTTGATGGCCTAAAGTATATTTTGCTGAATGAATATTTTAATATGCAATACACCAAAATAAAGATAAAAACCTCTACTTTAAAAAAAAACTGCAAAAATCAATTAAATCACTTTCATCAACACCTTAAAGCTTGCAAAGCCATATAGGCTACCACTTCCTGTATCATCATTTAACTCCATAACATTATGCAATTTTCTTTTATATGCTGTCCTCTTCACGTGTGTTTTTGTTCAGGAGGCTTTGTGCTCGTTCAGATGTGTAATAGCACCCCTGAGTGTATAAGAGTGAAAACACGAAAAGCTGTAAAAACTGGTGGGGAAGCATTGTCTTCTAAATGACTAAATAACTCGTCAATGGCAGGGAAAGAGTTAAAAAATATTACGGACCCCAAACTTTAGTGTATGTTTTGATTGTCAGTGGTTACAATACAGTGCATGAAAGTCGGTGGAGATTTGTATCTTACACTTTTCATTATCTTTCTGACAGCTTGGGAGTCTGGGGTGAAGAGGATCTTGCCCATCACTAGAGGCTTCACTGAATTCCACATGATTTTTGTAACAGGGTTTGACTCTAGGTTCTGCATCATTGCATTACAAAAGGGAGCTGTGGGCCAAAGAGCAAGTGAAAGAGCAACAGAGCAAGAAAAAGAAAGTGAAAAAGAGAAATTAGATCAAAGCGAAAGTGAAAGAGTGAAAAATTTTACAGAACACACAGATCAATAGCTCTCACTTGCTGTCTTGTCATAGGTGTAGCTGTCGTGTCCTCTGGAGCTGTTGATGCCTAGGAAAGCCTTGTAGTTGTTGTCCTCATACCAATTAAAGGAGAAGACCCGGGTGATCTCACCCTCTGGGTATCCGCAGAAGAGATCCGACACAGTGGACATCAGCTGACTGAAGGACGAGGGACCCCTGGACTGGAAGATGGAGTACATAACCCGCATCAAATCCTGGGAGCTGGGCCTCTCCGCAAGCTGTGAGAGGAAGGCCATTTTAGTCAATGTAAACCAAATTATTTGGCCAGCCTCATCTTAACCTCTCTATCCAGGTTTACATGTTTTATCTGCCATAAACTATTCTCAAAACACGAAACATGGCAACCTAAAGATGCACATCCTTGAAGAGGATATCCCTAAATCAACCCTAAGGCACAGTTGTGGCTGAATTTGCCATTTTAGGGGTAAAAATAAGGTAAGAACCAGGTTTGCAATTAATCCCATTTTAATTCAGCCATGTGCACGAACAACTAGCAACCTCTGTATAGAAATAAAGAGGTTTTTTGTTCATTCAATGTCCAGTGTTGTTTTGAGCCCCACTGACTTTCACTGTACAGAGAAAAACTTATCTTCTTTTGTGTCACAGAAAAAAACGAATCATATAGACTGAACCACAATCACAGCTCTCTCAAAATACGAGACCAGCTGATTATCGGGGTGGACGTGAGATCCAGCACTCTTCAGTGGGTCACGAACTCTAATTCACACCGTGATAGCCAAAATAAGTCAAACCTGGTCAAGATAAGTGACGAGGATTTCCATAGAGGCTTTCAGTATGAGGAATGAGTCATTGCTCAACCTCCACTAAACTAACACTTTACCTCCCTACTTCCCATTCATACACATTCATACTGAGCGCAGATGGATTTAGAGATGTGTGATAGCATTAGTTGGCCAGGCTTTCTGTCACCCGAGCAAAAGGAAAAGAAATGTACTCCACCTTCAGGATGTGACCTCAGTGGAATGCGCTTTCGACATATTTGTGAAACAGGAGTGATGATACACATGCATGAACTATTCATATAAACACTTTGTGTCCCCATAAAGCACACAAAATGAGGTTATGGTGATGTAATAAAGAAACTGAGATTGATGTGATAGACAACAATGATCTATAGCACGCACACTTTCTTAACGTCTCTCATGGAGCTTTCTGAAGAGCTGAAGGGAAGTGAGGAGCTTCCTGGATGCTAAAATAAGGGTCTTAAAAGGGGGAGAGGAACTGAGCCGTACCTCCTGAAGCTTGTCGGACAATGCTGAAAGCGCTCGACCCCAGAACTGCTGGTCTATCCCGGCCGAGTGGCTATCCAGCACCATGGGCAACTGAACACAGATAGAAAGAGAGACAACCTTACAGTTTGCCAAGCATATTAATGACCACAAATGTGCCCAAACCATGTAGAAATAGAATGTAGCCAAAAACTGATTTAATTCCTTTGAGTACATAAATCTAAACATGTTTTTAATATCTTAACATTATGATTTAAAATTAAAATACAGTACATATACACTACTGTTAAAAAGTCAGTAAGATTTTTTTTAAATGTTTTTGAAAGTAGTCTCTTATGCTCACCAAGGCTGCATTTATTAATCAACATTACAGAAAAAATATAAATAATAAAGTGAAAAGTGAGTGAAGTGTGTGAAAGTGAAGTGACATTCAGCCAAGTATGGTGACCCATACTCAGAATTTGTGCTCTGCATTTAACCCATCCAAAATGCACACACACAGAGCAGTGAACACACACACACACACTGTGAGCACACACCCGGAGCAGTGGGCAGCCATTTATGCTGCGGCGCCCGGGGAGCAGTTGGGAGTTCGATGCCTTGCTCAAGGGCACCTAAGTCGTGGTATTGAAGGTGGAGAGAGAACTGTACATGCACTCCCCCCACCCACAATTCCTGCCGGCCCGGGACTTGAACTCACAACCTTTCGATTGGGAGTCTGACTCACTAACCATTAGGCCACGACTTCCCTGTGAGATATATATGGCAAAAATAACTAAAATTCTGTGAATTATTGTTATTATTTAATATTGTTTTAAATATGTAATTTAATGCATTCCTATACAATTTTCATTTAATATATTTTTATTTAGATTTTAAATTTTTAATGTATTTTTTCCTGTGATGGCAACGCTGACTTTTCGGTGTCACATTCTAATATGTTGATTTGGTGCTCAAGAAACATTTCTTATTATTATCAATGTTGAAAAAAAGTTGTGCTGTTTAATATTTTTGTGTTTTAGGATCCTCGTTGAATAAAAAGTTTGTGAGAAATCTTTTGTGACATAAATGTATTTACTGTTGATCAATTTCTTGCATCTTTGCTGGACAAAAATATTAATTTCTTTTGCAAATGGATGCTAAACACAATTTCTAAACTACACAGTGCCCTGAACATTTGCATACAGGTATCTGTGCTTTGGGGGGAGAAATGTAAAGTAAATTTTACAAAAGAGGGGAAATAAATGTTCCTTTTTACTGCAAATGATTAATTGGTACATGTAACTCCAAAGGGGGAAAATGTTTTCAGAATCATTCATCAAAATATAATAACTTGCTCTTCCTCTGAAATGACTTTCTATTGGCACCACTACAGGCGATACAGACAAATTGATAACATTAAGCAAAACCCAAAAAGCTTTCTGAGCAATGTTCTTGATTTATTGTGGCATATAAGGTCCACTTTTCACCACCCAAAGAATAAACTCCCACCCTAAATGTTTTCTTATTGATTATCTCGTTTCAGTCTGAACTATAACAGAAGTAAAATAGATTGCGATTAGAGTCCCATGTTGACTTTAAAGCATTGGGCTTATGAAATTCTGAAGCAGATGAAAGCTAACGTTTAATGACTGTGTTTAATCACCGTACAGTGGTTCGGTGTCTAAGACACAAGCAGAGAGATGCGAGATGAGCAGCAACTTTTTCCTATAACTTAAACATTGTCACGAGAGACAGAACAAAACTACAGAAACTGCTTCTTCAGCTGTCCTCATCAGCAGAGGGAGTCTTCTTTAATCTCATTAGTAAATGAGGCCAAGCAGTGTGCTACCATCTGCTTCAATCTAATCCTGAGTAAACCACACAGACAGAGAGAGAGAGAGAAAGCTGATAAGTAGTGTTGTTTCACCAGTGGTATTCATAGGCCTTCTAAAGTCTAACAACAGGTAAGTAGGTCTGGCTCATGATCCACATTCTTAGTTTAGTGCACCAACACTTATGATGTGTTTAGAACAGCTTTTCCATAATTCCAAGCATGTGACATGCGTATAGCTACTGTATACTGCGTACTACAGTGGAGAACATAATGATTTACTGTTGAATCTAAGCTAAATATTTCCAATCGGTATGAAATATGAAATAACTTTCTCTGCAACAAAATGTACTGGTTTTAAAATAGAAAGTGGCGACATCTGCTGTGTCCATTTAGAGACATTTCAAAATCGAAGAAAAATGTATGAGCTCACAACTAGGTTACAGTTATATAATAGCCTAACTATTCAATTTTATAACTACTCTATTATATTTAGAAATGTTATAGAAATGTTATATTTGGATAAGTTATTATAATAATCTTAAAAATAAAAGTGCTTAAAAGATTCTTTACAGCGATGCTATAGAAGAGCCATTTTTGGTTATACAAAGAGCCATTCAGTCAAAGGTTCTTTAAAGAACAATACCTTTCTTACCTTTTTCAAATCTGAAGAACCTTCTTTCGCCACAATGAACCTTTTGTGAAACAGAAAGATTCTTCAGATGTTAAAGGTTCCTTATGGAGCCATTTAGACAAAAGGTTCTTCTGTGGCATCGTGAAGCACCTTTATTTTTTGTATTATTATTATTTTTTTTTTTTTTGAATGTAGTATAATTTAGTGTCAAACTATTTTTTTTTTTAAATCCTGTCAAAATATATACTGTCATTCAAAAGTTTGATCAAAAATACAATAAAAGCATTAATGCTGTCAAAAACATTTTAATATCCTGAGTCTGTATTTAAATGTTTATGTAGTAATTTTGGTAATATATAAGTATAGGGACCAATTCTCAATATTAACTAGTTGCTAATTAGCATGCTTATTATTAATAAATTGGCTTTTTATTAGTATGTATAAAGCATATAGTCCTACCCAATACCTAAACTTAACAACTACCTTACAAACTATAAATAAGCAACAAATATGAGTTTATTAAGGTGTTTATATTTTAGTTTATTATTTAGTTAATATAATTAAGCAGGGATTTGCTAAATATAAGTTAAATAGAATAGGATTTCTTAAAAAATAAAAAAATCGTACTGACCCCAAACTTTTGAACGTATATTATTCATGATTTATTCAGTCGGCCTTGCAATGTTGCATTCATTGCATTTACTGTATACAAAATTTGCAATCCATATAATTTTGAAATGAGCTATTTCAAGCATTGTACTGAATAACATCTCAGTCCTCTGAACATTAGTGTAACTGTGCAAAGCAGCATGTATAAGTGAAAGTGAAAAAGTGAAGTGACATTCAGCCAAGTACGGTGACCCATACTCAGAATTTGTGCTCTGCATTTAACCCATTCGAAGTGCACACACACAGAGCAGTGAACACACACACACACTGTGAGCACACACCAGGAGCAGTAAAGCTATAAAGTAAAAGCTTCATGACTGACCAGTCGTAAGAGCTTGAAGAAGTCTATGTTGGCATACAGCACGTCCTCGATCATCTGCAGCCTTTGCTGGGAAAGGGCACACATGGCACTGTGGACCCCGTACAGCCCTCCGCGACTGGGGAAGATGAGGAATCGCTCCAGAAGAGCCTGACTGCAGGCGATCTCTTTCAGAGTCAGATCTGGGACTCCATGTGCAAACTGGAAACACAGGAGATGGTTGTTAATGAAGAAGTAGTTCAGCATGTCCATATTTTGGAAGAATTTGATGAAAAATCTTTTGACATTTCTGACTTTTGACTGCAGAGTTTGGCATCTTGGCGAATCTGAGCACATTGTGAAACAATGCTAAGATGTTTTTGAAATACTAAAGGACATTTGTGACCCTGGATCACAAAACCAGGCTTAAGTCGCTGGGATATATTTGTAGCGATAGCCAAAAATACATTGTATGGGTCAAAATTATCAATTTTTCTTCAATGCCAAAAATCATTAGGATATTAAGTAAAGATCATGTTCCATGATGATATTTGGTAAATATCCTACCGTAAATATATTAAAACTTATTTTTTGATTAGTAATATGCATTGCTAAAGACTTCATTTGGATAATTATAAAGGCGATTTTCTCAGTATTTTTATTTTCTTTCACCCTTAGATTCCAGATTTTCAAATAGTTGTATCTTGGCCAAATATTGTCCTATCCTTACAAACCATGCATCAATGGAAAGCATATTTAGTCACTTATTTACTCCTATGACTGGTTTTGTGGTCCAGGGTCAAATATGAGATTACTAGGGTTACATATTACTTGGTTATATTTGCTTTATATTTAATCTCAATAGTATTTTTTAGAGTAGTAAAGTTACAAGGGCCAAAATCAACTGTCTCAGCCTGTTATTACAGAAAAAAATATATATATATTCTGATGGCTTAAGATTTGGTCTGACTCATCAAAAAGTGTTTTCAATTTGTCTTGAAGAAATCATTTAAATACAGGTATTTGGAAATGTATCTATACATTATTTATGGTGTGTTTCCCAATACATTGGTATGCACTTAGGAAAGTGTAGGATCAAAGCAGCCTACTTCAGAGTGCTTGAATCACTGAGACAATGGGATATACCATAAATCAATCTGTGTGTGAGAAGCCAGCGTGAAACAAAAGAAGACACACGTCATGAAGACACTGACCTACAAACTCAGGAAGGACTCTTAGTGACTGTAAACACCACATGAATTCACTAGATTTAGCTGGAAACACCTAGTAAATGCCTAAAGGAGAGTTTGAGGATGTGACTGTGTGAAAGGAATCTGCTTGCAGTGGAAGCTGTTAAATCATTTATGAAAACAAATGGTTCACAAGAGAAGGAAGCTCATCTGCTTTTTTAAAAGCAGTAGCCTAAAAAGCTAAATCTGCAGTAACGTACTTGCTCCATCCGCACTTGTGCATTTGTAAGATCATACACCACAGCCTCTGAAAGCCCAGCGTCCCGCAGCAGGAATGACGTCAGACCCTCGTCGTCCTTCAGAATGTGCTCTACCTTGAGTCCTTTACCTGATGGCACAAAGAAAAGGAAAGGACGTGGAAGAAAAAATAAAAGCATGTAATAAAACGTTAAAAAAGGCCACATGTAAGTAAATGTATGTCCGTGCGCAACTTACTGCTGTTTTGTTTGCTATGTGTCTAAGTCACATGGTTGTCAAGTTTGTTGGACTTATTTTAAATCATCATCATCATCATCATCAAAAAAAAAAAAACTAAATCCTTCAAAGCTTTACTTGAGATGCAAGTAAACAAATACAAATATTCCCTATTTCTGGCCTATGGGCACAACGGAAGAATGCTTTCCACTCGCCTGAAACACTCTTAACACTGCAGCAGTGTGCTGACCAGCGTGTAATGACTGACATATATTCATTTAGAGGACAAACTGTGCTGACAAAGTGATTGAATGGATCACTTGATCACTGAATTCTTCACTGAAAGCTTTGTCGCTCAACAGGACTCTGTACTGAAAGGTCACGACATGAGAGTCATGTGTGGAGAAAGAGCTGCTAGATTCAACTAACCAACTCCAGTTAAAGGCATTCAGAGGTAAACTACAGGACTGTCATTTTGGTTGACAATAAGAAATATTATACAAATATTAAACTATGACATTAAAAAGGTGTAAATGATGATTTGATGACAACTGAAAAAGTTTTGGTCCTAATTTTGGTCCTAATTGGTACTTGAACATTTCTATCAATACTCCCATAAAAAAAGGTTTGTGTTGCATGACTTACTTTTTGTTTTGTTTTGATTTGTTTTTTCTTTTGGTGGTAACACTTCAGTGTAGGGACCAATTCTCACTATTAATTGGTTGCTTATTAGCATCCCTATTATTATATTGGTTATATATTAGTACTTATAAAGTGCATATTCTGCATGAGCATATTCTACATCCCTAATCCTACCCAATATCTAAACTTAACAACTACATTACTAATTATTAATAAGTATAAAATTAGGAGTTTCCGAGGCAAAATTTGTAGTTAATAATTTGTTAATGGTGAGAATTTGAACTTAAAATAAAGTGTGAGTATTTTGGTTTGGTTTGTTATGGTTTGGTCTGAAAAAAAATAAAAAAAAGTAATTATTTTACATTGTTGAACAAGAATTTCTTTTTTAAACATTATAAAAAAAAATGTGTTACAGATAACAATAATATATAAATGTGTTTTGATAATAATAATAATAATAATAATAATAATTATTATTATTATTATTATTATTTATGTTATGCAGAGAACCAGCATATTAGAATGATTTCTGACAGATCATGTGACACAAAAAATGTGGTAGTAAAAAAAAGGAAAAAAAGAAACATGAGTACATTACATTTTAAAGTATATTATAGATATTTAAAAAAGTTATAATATTTTACAAAAATACTCTTTTTACTGTGTTTTTGATCAAATAAATGCAGCCTTGGTGAATATAAGAGACTTAAAAAAAATTATATATATATATAATAATAATAAAAATAATAAATAAACCTTAATTAGCCCAAACTTCTGAATGGTAGTGTAATTATATTAAAAACAACAGCCAGGATATTTAACTAAATTTCACCTCATGTTCCGCAGTAGAAGGAAAGTCAAACAGGTTCTGTGCGACATGAGAAATCATTTCCATCAGATTTTTTTATGGCTAACTCACTGCCAGAAGTATATTTGACAGGACAAACAGAATATGCTGATATGAGAATGTGTACTATTTAAATAATAATAATAATAATCACGATCACTATATTTTTTCACTTAAAATGCTCTCCATATATTAAGACTTATGTTCGGCCTGGACTTGTCAGGGAGGGAGCAGGAAAAGGAAACAGGTACGAGGGGAGTGGAAGTACAAGAGAGGAAATGCCCACTCTCTCCATCCATCAGTCAGATCCATTAAAGAGGTCCCATCAGTTCCTGGGTTAATGGGTCATACAGCACACGCGCCCCCTGCTCTACATACCTGCCACCAGCGCAGGATCGGTGCGCAGCGTCTCCATGAAGTTGCTCAAGATGGTGACTTCATGCCACAGACGGCCGAGCTGACGGAACTCAGTGTCGTTGAACAGCAGCTCCTGTGAATCTTGGTAAAACCGTGCCAGTCTAAACAGGATAGAAAGACATGAGCTACAACAATAAACTGAAACTTGGATTCAGACTAACTTAGTTCATTAAAAACAAACATCTCGCAATATTTTACGATTTGAAAAGTATCTATAATGGGATAAGACTAAATTTACAATCCCAACTGTTGTTTATCGAGCTGTTGGATGTCCTGCAAAACTCCTCTGCACTGGAAGAGTCATTTTTCCTCCAAACAGAATTGTGTCAGAGGAATATTTCTGGACGCCTACAACACAAAATGTGCAAGATAGGAAAATCTTTCAGATTTGAGAAGTGAAGGAGTGTCTGACTCACATGGAGTTGTGGTAGTTGGAAACGACCCCAGGCGACTCTCCTCGAGTTTGATGGTGAAAACATGGGTTATTAGCATTGCAGAAAATCCCTTGAATCCAAGGCAGGATTCCCGTTGAGGGCATAGCCTTGCTGGGAAAATGACCTGCATTTACAGATATGATGAGTAAGTCCTCAGGCACCTCACACAGATGCTAATGAACTTTCAAACTGTGTTGTTTTTCTGAATACCATTATCAATAACTGGCTGAGTGTGAAATTGTACAGCCTAAAGTATTGATACTATAATGTGTATTCTTACATTCATGTTGGCGATACAGAGGATTGGCTCTTCGTAGCCACACAAGTCCAATGAATAAAAACACAGGCCACAGAATCTCAACCAGGAAGCGAATCTGTGTGACAAGTGACAAGAGAGCGGTTTGTTTAGAAACATGTCAGATCTGGACGTAGGATTTTAATAATGATGAAAACACCACTTTACAATAAAGCTCAAGTTGCATACATTAGGTATCACGAACCAACTGTAATAAATAGTACTTTTCTACATTTATTCACCCAAAAATGAACATGTTGTCATCATTTACTCGCCCTCATGTCGTTCCAAACCTGTAAGAGCTTCTTTATTTTGTTAAACACAGAAGAAGATATTTTGAAGAATGCTGGTATGAAAGAGTTTATGGTCCCCATTGACTTCCATAGTATTTCTTTCCTTAAGTCTTTCCCTTGGTTCTGCAAAATTCATCAAAATATCTTCTTTTGTGTTCAACATAAGAAAGAAACTTTATACAGGTTTGGAACAACATGAGGGTGAGTAAATGATGACATAATTTGTATCTTTGTGAACTATTCCTTTAATGTAGTTCACTGTGAATTTCTACATGTTAATGCATTTATAACATTTCAAGTTGTATAAACATTCTATAATTTATTGTTTTATCAACACACTCAACTTCTATTAATAAAAAAGAATGTTTTAAATCAGGCAGCTTTTGTAATAATTAACAGAATTAAAGGAAATGTTTTTCGTCTTTATAGACCTATATAAATGCTGTAATAAATTGCTGTTCCATATTATGTAATAATTAAATAATGCATTAACCATAAAGAACTATACAAGGATGTACAGTAGCAATAATACAATTTCAGACAATGATAATTAATTTCATAATATGTACTAAAACCTGTACTATTTTGTTGAAATAATTTAAAAAACATTGAATACTAGAGTCTTTTTTTCAATTTAAGCATCAACATTATAAAGTTCAGTATGTCAACTGGATATTTACCCTTTTTTATTAAATTATGTTTTAAAAGATTAGAAAGACAAAACATCTAATATCCGCCAGTAACGGATTTGGTGCCGACCTATCAATCATCCCTAGAATTATCGTCAAGTGTTGCCTTAAAGTCCCCCATTATGGATTTTTTAAAAATGACCTTCCATGCAGTGTGTAACTCAGCTCTAAGTTAATGAAATAATTCTGCAATTTTTTTAATCTGCACCATATAAAAAGTTATTGTCTCTCAAAAGAAAGAATCGACTCTGAATCATTGAAAGGAGTCGTTTTTTAAAACGAATCCCAAGCCTTTCATGTTGACATCAACAAGAAACATTAACATATTGGTAATGAATTAATTACCCATAATAGGTACACTTTAATGTTAAACAGACAATAGCACATAAAAACAAAAATAAAATAAAAATTCCTCAAAAGGTTTAAAACACTATCTTTTCAGTTTTGTATTTGGTTTTGTATGGTACAGTATGTCCAAATTGCCTAAATCCTGAACTTGCAACCAAATTTCTGAGGTTTGTATCTCATGATATAAATAGAGCACTCTAAATACAAGCTGTCTGGAGGCTTTATAAACTACAGCCCGTGATGATGATTGTTTCGTGTCCCAGTAAATGGGTTAATTGTACCTTTTGTCTCTTGCGGAGCGTCCAGTTCTTCCAGAGCAGCCGTCGGATCTGGCTGCCTGTGTTCATTGCCCCAGCTTAACCCCGTGTAGGGGTCAACAAGCTGCAACAAGCCTGACAACACATCACATCCTTCATACTTACAATCGGACTGAAGAAAAACACGCAGAGCTGGGTTACAGAAATTCAATCCACAGATGAATGTAATTAGCGTTGTAGAGCTGTACACAGATTTCAGACAGCTAGTCTTCATTAATGAAAACAGCTGTTTTAGTGAAATGTTGCTTGGAGACGTCATGTGAAATTGGGTCACAAATCTTTAAAGGAAAATATGGGCCTTGCATTGAACCACTGAACTATTTTGAGCAACGGCAATGACTATACAGCAAGACCAAAACAGCACAGCAGTCACAAACAGAGCTGTTATTATGTCTGTTAGACGTCTAATTTTCCACAGAAAGTCTTTTAACACAAACACTGATTAAAGCCCTTTCAGTTCAGGTTCAGATACAAATGTCTCATCTTACAGACTCTCTTTTGACTGTCTTGATCTTTAAATGAATATCAAAGAATTAAAAGCATAACATTTAAATGGCAGATTTAACATACATCTTCTCCATGAAGGCCAACAACTTTAACCCTTCATTAATATACAGTACTGTTCAGTTTGTGGTCAGAAGAATGTGTTAATGCTTTTGAAAGTCTCTTATTCTCACCAAAGCTGCATTTATCTGACCAAACATACAGTAAGAACACTTTAAAAATATTACGATGTAAAATATCTGTTTTCTATTTTAATATGTTTTAAAATGTAATTTTAATGTACAACCCGAATTCGGAAAAGTTGGGACGTTTTTTAAATTTTAATAAAATGAAAACTAATGGAATTTCAAATCACATGAGCCAATATTTTATTCACAATAGAACATAGATAACGTAGCAAATGTTTAAACTGAGAAATTTTACACTTTTATCCACTTAATTAGCTCATTTAAAATGTAATGCCTGCTACAGGTCTCAAAAAAGTTGGCACGGGGGCAACAAATGGCTAAAAAAGCAAGCAGTTTTGAAAAGATTCAGCTGGGAGAACATCTAGTGATTAATTAAGTTAATTGATATCAGGTCTGTAACATGATTAGCTATAAAAGCTTTGTCTTAGAGAAGCAGAGTCTCTCAGAAGTAAAGATGCGTGGGCAGAGGCTCTCCAATCTGTGAAAGACTGCGTAAAAAAAATGTGGAAAACTTTAAAAACAATGTTCCTCAACGTCAAATTGCAAAGGCTTTGCAAATCTCATCATCTACAGTGCATAACATCATCAAAAGATTCAGAGAAACTGGAGAAATCTCTGTGCGTAAGGGACAAGGCCGGAGACCTTTATTGGATGCCCGTGGTCTTCGTGCTCTCAGACGACACTGCATCACTCATCGGCATGATTGTGTCAATGACATTACTAAATGGGCCCAGGAATACTTTCAGAAACCACTGTCGGTAAACACAATCCGCCGTGCCATCAGCAGATGGCAACTAAAGCTCTATCATGCAAAAAGGAAGCCATATGTGAACATGGTCCAGAAGCGCCGTCGTGTCCTGTGGGCCAAGGCTAATTTAAAATGGACTATTTCAAAGTGGAATAGTGTTTTATGGTCAGACGAGTCCAAATTTGACATTCTTGTTGGAAATCACGGACGCCGTGTCCTCCGGGCTAAAGAGGAGGGAGACCTTCCAGCATGTTATCAGCGTTCAGTTCAAAAGCCAGCATCTCTGATGGTATGGGGGTGCATAAGTGCATACGGTATGGGCAGCTTGCATGTTTTGGAAGGCTCTGTGAATGCTGAAAGGTATATAAAGGTTTTAGAGCAACATATGCTTCCCTCCAAACAACGTCTATTTCAGGGAAGGCCTTGTTTATTTCAGCAGGACAATGCAAAACCACATACTGCAGCTATAACAACAGCATGGCTTCGTCGTAGAAGAGTCCGGGTGCTAACCTGGCCTGCCTGCAGTCCAGATCTTTCACCTATAGAGAACATTTGGCGCATCATTAAACGAAAAATACGTCAAAGACGACCACGAATTCTTCAGCAGCTGGAAATCTATATAAGGCAAGAATGGGACCAAATTCCAACAGCAAACCTCCAGCAACTCATAGCCTCAATGCCCAGACGTCTTCAAACTGTTTTGAAAAGAAAAGGAGATGCTACACCATGGTAAACATGCCCCGTCCCAACTATTTTGAGACCTGTAGCAGAAATCAAAATTGAAATGAGCTCATTTTGTGCATAAAATTGTAAACTTTCTCAGTTTAAACATTTGCTATGTTATCTATGTTCTATTGTGAATAAAATATTGGCTCATGTGATTTGAAAGTCTTTTTGTTTTCATTTTATTAAAATTTAAAAAACGTCCCAACTTTTCCGGAATTCGGGTTGTAAAAAAAATGTGGTTGCAAAGCAGTCATTACTTCAGTCTTCAGTGTCACGTGCTCTTTTATAAATCTTTCTAATAGATTTGGTGCTCAAAAACAAAACAAAACAAAAAAACATCTATTACGATGTTGAAAACTATTGTACTGCTTGTGTGTGCATTTTTCATTACTTAGCCATTATTAATTTTTTTAATAAATAGGAAGTTCAAAACAACCAGAATGTATTTGAAACCTTTAGTAACATGTCTTTACTGTCAATTTTAATTAAATTACTGAATAGAAGTATTATTTAAAAAGACACAATTCAATATTTTTTATTAGACCAAACAAATCATGATTTAAACTTGACTAAACATTTTAGATTTCGAAACACATAGGCTGTTCACTTTAAATTTGTCCAACTTGTATAACTGAGAGTTTGCTTTCAGTAAACTCCTAATTTGCTGCTAATTAAAGGTAGTTGTTGTGTTTAGGTAATGGGAAAGTATTAATGAACAGTTAATATCCCAGAATGCTAATAAGCAACCAGTTAATAGTGA
This sequence comes from Carassius carassius, assembly GCF_963082965.1. Classification (NCBI taxonomy): domain Eukaryota; kingdom Metazoa; phylum Chordata; class Actinopteri; order Cypriniformes; family Cyprinidae; genus Carassius; species Carassius carassius. The sequence continues at coordinate 20,064,362 of NC_081774.1, read as the reverse complement.
ATAGTGTTCCCTTAAATCAAATGGTACACTTACCTCAGCGGTGAAGAAATATGAGTTCCTTATCATTCACGAATAAAAATAGATAATTCCAGTCCATGATAGTCGCTGAAACACAACAGCCAAACTTGCTGCTTCTGACTCGACTAATCCGATTGCCTTAATCTGCAGGGTTAACATGGCCACCAGCAAAGCCCTCCATTTGAACATGACTGCTGTTTATTTACATGTACATTGACATTTACATTTAGTCATTTAGCAGATGCTTTTATCCAAAGTGACTTACAAATGAGGACGATAGAAGCAATCAAAATCAACAAAAGAGCAATGATACGCAAATGCTATAACAGGTCTCAGTTTTAGCTTTGAGTTAGAGTTGTACATGTAGCAAGTTATTTATATATATACAGTACAGACCAAAAGTTTGGACACACCTTCTCATTCAAAGAGTTTTCTTTATTTTCATGACTATGAAAATTGTTGATTCACACTGAAGGCATCAAAACTATGAATTAACACATGTGGAATTATATACATAACAAAAGGTCATCTGGCGCAGCACCCCATCACTCTCCTTCTTGGTCAAATAGCCCTTGATGCCTTCAGTGTGACTCTACAATTTTCATAGTCATGAAAATAAAGAAAACTCTTTGAATGAGAAGGTGTGTCCAAACTATTGGTCTGTACTGTATATATAAAGAAAACGTAAAATAAAAAAGAAGCAGTTAGTAAATTAATAGAGTGCAAATGTAAAAGGAGTTTTTTTTAAAGAATAGAATTAGAATAGAGAGTGCTAGAGTTAGAAGGTCAAATAAAGATGGAAGAGATGTTTTAGCTGATTCTTGAAGATGGATAAGGAGGACTCTACATGTGGGAGACTGGTGAGACATTTAGGAATATTGATATGGGTGTTGTTATATTGTGCATTCTGGACATTTGGAGACTGTTTTATTTGAAGTCTTCTGTTTGAGTGTTGTGTGTTTGTTGCACGAGTCCGAGCTGAGCAGCTCAGTGCTGGAGCTCAGGTGACATGGCTAATTAGGGACAGGGACGAGGACATGGACAGTTTCAGCCAAACAGACAGATACCCACGGAGGGAGGACAACAGGCAAGAACGCCCACTGGACAGAAAGTGTGGCTTTCCCCAAAAAAACTCTGACATGAAGTACTAAACATGTTCACCTGATCACATCATAATAAACGGTAATTAAAAGACTAATTGAATTAGAATGTTTGCTAAGGCAGGAATTCTGTTACTGTTGTTTTTGTGAGTATTAAATCAAATTCTTCCAATCTGTTTTCAAATTGTGCTTTTTTTTTGAAAGAGGTACTTTTACTTTTCCAAGTGAAACATTACAACTTTTATCTAGCATATGGAAAATTAGGAAGAAAATCATGGTGCAGAAGTCATAATTTCTACACTATAGTATTTGATATTCTTATATTTGTATATTTTCAGAAATTTGTAATTTTTGTGTCTTCGTAATGTTTTTATATTTCATTATATTTTAATGTTAATAATACTATTTATATTACTTTATTAATATTACTATTAAGCTTTAATTAAAATTTTCTTTATTTCAGTAAGTTGCAACACTTCTAAGTTTCTTTGAAGTTTTCTTACTTTTTTATCTAATATATAAGTTCTACAGTATCTAAAATTTTAATTTTAAATTGTCATGTAATATGTATATTTTATTTCAGCGGCATTTCAACTATTTTTCATGTTTAAGTTAAAAACAAAACTCGAACTGCATTGTGTCTTTTACACTTGAATACACAAAACATGAAAGAAAAAATAGAGCAAAAAATAGTTTTAACTGAATATTTAATCTGCAAACATGTTGCATGTCTTCAAGAATTGTTGGTATAGATGTGTTTATGGCAGCAGGTTATGTGTAAAAATGTAAACAAATGCATATATAACTGAAATAAAACCGATGCACTTAACGCAGCCTAAAACACACACAAGCAGGAGTGTTTCCAAGAGACAAACTATAAAACAAATAAAACAGCCAGCAGTGGTTGTATTACATCATGAAAGGGCAGTGATGAATGCATGTTAAAAAGTTAGGCTGTGCAAGTGCATCAAAATGAGCAAGTTGGCATGAATTTACAGATAATACTATACACATTCCTTCTGAGTTTATACAATTATTACACAACTTTTGACTTTATTAACACATTAATATAGCTGATTATTTACTGTTATAGAAGTGTCTCATCTCATCACTATAAAGGAGATAATAAGAATAAGACACATTTGGCATAAATGTTCAGAAACAACATCTGAAAATAACATAAGAGTGCTCACTTATGGATAAGCGAATGTCACAAATGTTTTGGACCTCTGCTGATATTTCTGGCTCAAATAGTAGCTTAAAGAGACAAAATTTCATAGAGACGTTTCACCTCTCTCCTAATATTTTTGCCCTTTCTCAAAGGGATATTAAAACAATTTTCATATATACAGTATGGCACAAAAACGACAGTTTACATACAAATACACACACATAAAGCCGTAGACAGATCTACTAGACTAGATAGATTAAAATTGACCTTGTGAGGCTTGTGGAGGAATCAGTCACTTTCTGAGTGTCACATATAGGATGCTGTACCAAGCGATACAAGAGGGCATTTTTTTAAACAAAATGGGCCTCTCGATGCTCTAGCTCCTGCTTTTGCCAACTCCGTCTCTGATAGAGAGGTTTGGCGTCTGTAGGGCCGGGCTCCTCTGCGCTGGAGCTTGGAGATTGAGGCGGCGAGAGTGTGACGGGGCTGATGGAGTCATTCTCTGACAGTCCTTCCTCTGCTCTTGATACAGCGCTCATCACTGTCGTAAAGGTTGGCTTGGCTGTTAGAGTGCTAGTCACTGATGTTGTTGGTGTGGTTGGGGGAGTCGTGACGGCTGTGGAGACTGTCGAAACATTCGATGTGGACGCTGTTGTAAATATGGTAATGGATGTTGTGTATATAGCTCCTGTGGTAGTGGTTGTTGTTGGTGAAACGGTTTTTGCCAGTGAGTCAAATGGCTTTATTTGACTTACTGATGGAGGTCTATAGAACGTTCCGGGAGGGGGTTTTAGTGTCCGTGGCGCTCGGAAGGATATCGGAGCCCCGGTGGACTGGCTTTTACCATTTGTTCTACTGGTGCTGCTTTGGGGTACAACGCTAATTTCCGACGGTTTTGGCACACCAGAGGATGGCAGGTTGGCCACTATCATTGCAGTTCTGGGAGTCACATCATAATGCCTGTACTGTCTGTCCCAGGTCCTCCTCAGTGTCTGTGTGTCAATGAAGGGGTTTCTGTAAGAGCTGGTGACGCGTGGTGTCGAAGGCTTGTCCGGTTCGGGGGTCTCCTGAATGGTGGGCTGCGAGTGTCCACAGTCTTCTGTGTTGCGACTGTTGCGCTCGTTGAGCAGTCGCTCCACGGGCATGCTGATGGGTCGAGACACTGGCTTGGTGCGCTGAGGACGTAGTTGCACCACTCGGCTGCTGGCACCCGATGTGGACTTCTGCACGTCTACAGGAGCTGAGCCAACATCGTTGACATCTGAGGCCTCACCTGCTGGAATGGAAAATAAGGTTAGTAACATATATGCCTTTACTGTCACTTATAATTAAATTACTGAATAGAAGTATTATTTAAAAAGACACAATTAAATACTTTTGATTTGACCAAACTGTAGTAACATTTTAGATTTCGAAACACATAAGCTATTCACTTTAAGTTTGTCCAACTTGTATAACTGAGAGTTTACTTTCAGTAAACTCCTAATTTGCTGTTAATGAATAGTAAGGTAGTTGTTATGTTTAGGTATTGTGAAAGGTTAAGGGATCTAGAATATGATCGTGCAGAATAAGGCATTAAAATGTGTTTTAATAAACAGTTAATATCCCATTATGCTAATAAGCAACTAGTTCCCTTAAATCAAATGGTACACTTACCTCAGCGGTTTAGAAATATGAGTTTAATGTTAGAAGTTTAATGTTAACTATTGTTTAATCAAAACATAAAACATTATTTACCCCGTTTTTATCTGCAAGGTGTCCATTACACATTTTCCCTGCATGTTAACGTCAGTAAATTATGACTGTCAAATGTCAAACTTGACTCTTGGTAATGTATTTTGCACCGCTCCCAAACTTATGATTCGACTACCAGTCGATTATCAGCAAAATTCTGATTCAACTATGTAAATCCTTAGTTGGGGACACCCCTAGTTTTGACTGACTGAAACATAGACCTAGAAAACTATATACTTCATATTTTTCAACTAAAACCATATTATATGTGATCTTCAACTTTCCATTAATGAGTTCACACACAAAACTTTCAAAGTATTGGAAGTATTTGTGTTATTACCATGTTATTAATATATTTACCCACTTTCATAAATTAAAATTCTAAAATTTTACAAACTACAGAAGAACTACTGTAGTTAGAAAATTGCGCAAACTGAAAACGGAAACATGTAAATTTTGGAAAACCCTGATAAATCGCAAAAAAGTTTTAATATTCCTTGAGGTGGTTTTTAAAGCAACTTGAAAAATAAATATTTCGCAAAACTGCAACAGAATGCAGTTTTTTTTCTTGCATTTAAAGGTCATAAAGGGCTTAATGGAAACAAGTCAGTTTTGCAAAAACTGATATATCACAAAAGTTTTTACGTTCGCATGAGGTAGTTTTTTTAGGCAATTTGAAAAAGGAATATTTTGCAAAACTGCAACAGAATGCAGTTTTTTTTTTTTTTTTTACATTTACAGGTCACCTGACATAAACGTCACATGATCATTCTATAACCTCCATAAAAACGCCTCATATGTGGCAGTTCTCAATTATAAAGGGCTTTCCTTGCCATTAGTGCTTGCATAAACCCTTATTTACACTGCACATGTCTGCAGCACATTACACCTCTTACACTTCCACTGGCCACTCTAGTCAGTGCTTGTGTTTATACCAGCTGTGCCACAGTACGCTTCAGAAGCGGCTATTCGCACTGCTTCACTAAAAATACAATCCTATATGCAAAAAAAAATGGCTAGTCCAGTGGTGCAATATACATAAGCCTAGTAACAACTGTTGTCAAGATTTATTGCGAGGGGAAAAAAAATCTGGTCACATAACATCAGTTAATGGAAATGCTGTCAATTCGCAGTAAGATTTTTTATCGACATTTATAAAATATTACGAACGTTTTGTGCAAATCTATAATGAAAACTAGCCTATCTATAATGTCTAGAGATGCAAAAAGCGTTCTTTTAAAATATATAATTATATGAAATATATAAGATCAAATCATCTGAGAATTATCAGTTGTAATTATTGAAATTAGTAGATTTAATTAAATTCCTTTGAACTTATAACTTGAATTTATAAGCCGAAAAGTTGTGTTAGAGGAAGGGACTTTTATTTTGACGGCACGCCTAAGCGCACACAGTGTTCAAAAACTCTCTCTTGTTCGTCGTCGTCATTAACAGTTTTGTCTAATATGGATAGAAGTCTGTCTAATAATCAGATAGAACGGTTAAACAAAGGAATTAATGTATACAGAAAGTACGTATTATAATGATTTATTTTACATTAGGCCTAATAGTGATAGAAAGACAAACATTACAACACTTTCTCATTTGCCATCAGCATTAAGCAAATACACATTTATATAATTTAAATCTTTGAATAACTAATGAACACTTAATTTCACAAACCTTGCAAACTTGTGAAGTGTGCATTTTTATCCAGCATGATCACATGTTCTCTGCATGATGGTCAGTCCGTGTGAATTGAATGCTTTAAACTTTAAGGGCCCTATAATACAACCGGCGCAATGCAACGCAAGGCGCAGCTCAAGTGTGTTTGCTAGTTTCAGTCCGGCGCTGTTCGCATTTTCCCGTTCAGCGCCACGTTGATTAATTAGCAAATGCATTTGCGCTCATTTGTGCGCCCATGGGCGTGCTGGTCTAAAAAAGAGGTGTGTTCAGGCGCACAAGGAGCTGAAAATAGACTGCGCCATAGACCAACTCAAACCTGGTCTAAAGTCTGGCATAATGTTTTTTCTTTGTTATTTAAAGAGCGTGTTAGTATAGGCTGGTCCGCAACGCGCATACACACTGCTTATTAAACACAGGGATGCACAGCAGCACACAAACATGCCAAATATTAAAAATTAAAGGATTGCAATGCATAAGAATTTTTTTGTAGGCTAATTAAATATATATAAATAAATATAAAAAATGTATAAAAATATATATATATATATATATATATATATATATGTATATATATATATATATATATATATATGCCTACATGTCATAATGGATAGTCATCGCATGTATCAGAATTAGGCTATCTATTTGCTCGCACACGAGCAGCTCCGTTTCATCTCGGAGGCACGTTCTGTCTTTGAACTTGCCAAATTCCTCCGTGTAAATACCAAAACCGTAGCTGGCTCTTAAAGGGAATGGAAGATAAGACTCTGATTGGTTTATTGCACGTTACGCCCAAAAAAACACCCATTGTTCATTAAGAGAATAGGGACAACCCGTTTAGACCATGTGCCGGGTGTGCCAAATTTCTTTTCTGTCGTTAAAATAGCAAAAGTGGATTTGGACACGCCCTGAGTGCACCTGTGCCGTGCGCTTTACACTTTGCGTTTAGATCGTTAAAATAGGGCACTAAATTCATGATTTCAAATTATGCTGCACTTTATGCCTTTGCCCAAAACCACATCAATATTACTCAAGAATATTTTCAAAACAAATATAATAATTTTTCTTGCATAAACTTTCACTTTCTAATGAAAAAAAAAATGATCTATTTTTCCTGCTTTAGTTGGGGACAGCCCAAGAAATCTTCATTATTTCTTTTAACAAAACCACATCAATATTACTGAAGAATATTTTCAAAACAAATAAACTTTCACTTTCAAAATATGATCTATTTTTCCTGCTACGCTTTTAGACAAAAGATATGATCTATTTTTCATTCTGCCATGGCTCATTAAAGGGGGTCAGTATTGATTTTATGCTAACCTTAATACCAAAGATGAGCAGAAACAATCATACTAACCAGGAGTTTGCCCTTTATCGTCCCCTGCCTTCATCTCCTTCACTTTCTCCTTCACTCTCTCCATTAGCTGTGTAGAGGTAATCACAGACGAGTGTCTCTTGTAGACTTTTGCACTCTGTATGAAGGATAAACACAGATCAGAAATCACATTTCTAATACACCCCCCCCCCCCCCCCCCCCCCCCCAAAGTCCAGCTTTCATTCTCTGGCCCAGCTCACTTCTTTGATATCCATAAGAGATTGGAAGTGGCGGCTGAGCGCTGGCTGTGGTGCTGACGGACTGGTGGGAGACACAGGGCTGAGGGGGACATCAAAGATCATCTGGTGGTGCCTGATCAACAGGTCCACCATGCGGGCCTGGTGGGGGTAGTCAACCACAGAGGACAGCGACACTTCTGCCTCCAACTGCCTGGGCTTGATGAGGGTGGGACCGAAGATGATACCCAGATTACTAGCGGTCATCTTGTTCTCCTCAGCTTGCTCTGACACTCTGTAGAACAATGAGTCATACATTATATTTCACTTTCACTAAACACATTCAAGGACGTCAAGCAACAAGCAAAGAAAAGCAGATCCCAACAAGGGATTCCTGCTGCTTTGATATGAGCTCTTTAAACACGCTTTGGTTTATGGTTTGTGTTGGTGTACCTGTGCAGATGGGTGATGAGGAACTGCAGGGTTTTGTAGTGGGCCACTGGAAGCTGGCGAAGGAGGTCTCCGATTTTAATGAGGACACTTTTAAGCTCAACACTGAGGCACTGCTGCTCTCCTGGTGATTTCTCTTCAGTTGAGTCAGTCTCCTTCATGTTCTGAGCCTCTTTTGCCAGCCCGATGATATTGTTGTAATACCGATACAGAATCAATGGCTCTGGCAGCTGAAAGTCAATTAAATTATTTTTCAGACAGTTTCAAATCAGCAAAATGTGAAAAGCAATGGAAGTCACTATAGAGTGCAACAGCTGGGTTTTGGCAGAAAAATCTAATTCATTTTCTCCTTAAGGAACTGATTTTTAACTTATAAACCCTTAAAGATAGACCTACAATGAGCTGAATGGTTTTTAGTGCATGTCCACTCCTGTGAAGAACTAGTCACGTACTAGACGTAATAGTCATTTTTCACGCGCTGTCAGACTACTTACTTTAACCTTATTAGAGCTGTTAAGTACACACCATATATATGAGATTTTCACAAACATTTTTCAAGAACAAAGTTTGCAATGTTGTGATTCACCTCATAGCTAGTTGCTTTGTCTCATGGCTTATAGCTCTATAACAAATAAAAAACTCCTAGGTGAAGAATTGCACTCTATTATTTCAAGTTTCATATAGACATGATGCAACTTGGATTATTTGTCCCACCACACCTGTCTCAGGTAAAGCTTGAGCACGTTGCTTATGTCATGTGGGTGGAGGTCAGAAAGCTCCACTAAATCCTTTCCATTCTCAAAGGCCTGGCACAGCTTCTCCACACGAGACTTCGCCCCATTCACCCGATAAATGCCCTTGAAATGAACCGAAAGTAGGCGACACTTACAAAATGACTCACAAACATTGAATTAAACAAATTCCTTTCAGTTGCATCTTGATTCTTCACCTTAATGTTCAGGGCACGACTCTCGATTTCTGAGGTGCATTTTTTGATGATGAAAGGGATGCCATCAGGACTGTTCTTAGCTACTTGGGTGAAGTCAATCCCGAATAGGTGCAGTCTGCCCTGGAGCTTCTTATGACCACACTGAATGGCAAGAGTCTCCAGGCATTTCTTATGACAGGCCAAAGAGCACTATAGAATAAGAGATCAGAGAATGACAACCGGCTCTAATGAACAATGTGAACAGAACAGATGTGAGTGTTGAAGTTGATGACCGTACTTCCTCACATTCAGCCCCGTGAAACACGACCAGCCCATCACACTCTCTGCATTTGGAAGGCGCTCGCAGTTTCCGCAACTTGTGAGTTTGTGCCGCTTTTGACATCTGAGTATTCCGAAAAGGGCCGGGAGAACTGGCCGTTTCCATCACCATTTCAGCCAGGCCTGGGACAAGAAAAGGCAAGTGTTTTAATAGCTAAAAAAATATGTTCTGGTGTGGCTACAGGATCATCAAGAGTCTTAAATGTGAGTTGGGATGGGAATTGAAAAAACTTAATTAATGGTTCTTTAGTACTTTTGAGGAAGCATGAGCTTCTCTCCAGTTCCTCAAATGTATTTCCCTACTTTTAACATTTGTTTGCATTCAGCAATTATAACTGAAATGTAACACTTTTGTTGGAGAGACAGGAACTGCCAACTGTGGCATTCTGCCAGTGTCAACACCCAGCCCATCTGCACAGCTGCACTGAAAGCAAAAACATGGGTGCGAGCAATTCAGCACTTGCATAATAAAAACAAACCTGTGGTGTCACCACACAGACACTCACAATCACACTGTTCAGATTGTACTACCAACCATTATCTAATGGGGAGGGTGGTTCCCTCTCATCCAGGTCATCTGCAGAAGACATGGTACCAGTTGAGGGAGTTCTGGGAAGCCTGCGTTTGAAATCCCCTGTAACACACACATATAAACACACATTTGATATGTGCGTCCTGCAAAGCACTTCTCCATCCTGTCCACTGATAACTAGGTCAACCATTTTACAAGCAAAACTTACAAACGTGCCTAAACTAGCAACACATTACACTCGACAATAAGAATGGCTGATGCAACTGGAAAAGAGTAAAACATTTAAGGAAATCTGACAAACCTTGCCTGATTAGGCCAGTGTTAACATTCTAAAGTCCTAACAATCTGTTGATCACATACATGTTTTTATTCTTGCTTTTTCTTTGATGTTGTGAACATTATAGTTTTGCAGATTCTGTTAAGTTCTGCTGATGTATATATGTCACTATCTAGCTGGCAGATGTAGACGAGTTTTTGTGTTATGTATGATTTATAGCTGTCACAACATCTATCAAAAAAAAATCAAAAACTTGACAGCACTTTGATTTGATGTGAATTGATCGTCAAACATACATATTGGCCTACGTATACATTAAATCGGTATGGGATTAACCTCCTACTGTGAAATGTGCTGTACTGTAGGATGCTGTGTGTTGACACCAAAAAAAGTACCTGGACTAGCTGTGGGGGAGTCCATTGAGCGAGACTCACTGCTTCCTCCAGCACTCTCCGAGTCACTGCACATCCCTCCTCCACCGGCACTACCTGAGCTCCAGGCTCGCTGGGAGCCCTGCGTCCTTAACACTACAACACACACAATTAACCTCAGAATTACCCTTGCCCTTCATCTAGGAAATCTCTATTCCTAAAACTGAGGGAGAAAACCCTTCGTGCATTTAGGAGAATCAGTCTGTCTACTGTTTCATACTACAAACATGAGAATTTTGCTAATGTGCTTGATTTTAGTCATCTAGTCTGGATGCTGCATTAAATGTGAGCTCAGGTTGTAATCCAGCAGGCTGATAATGTCAAAGCACAGGGGCTTTTTGGAAACCGAGGTCCGATCTGGGTTTTGGGCCTTAATCCTGACTGCTTTTTTCCAAGCTGTGGATGGCCAATGCTGGGTAAAAACCCACAGTGGCTGCATCAAACCACAAAACTAATAAGCTGTTCAAGATTCTGAGGTTTCCAAACATGTGTGTGTAATAGTGCCAAACATCTCAGGATCTTGTTTAAGTGAAAAGAAAATAAATGTCTGGGAGATTCAGAGTCTAACAAATGCATAAGGCCCTATGATTTCTGTAATGCAGAAAACGTGGACGGAATTGCAAAATCCAGTCATTAAATTGGAACTGTATAATGCAGAATGTCACAGAATTAACCAAATTTTGGATGGATGCATTCAAAGAAGATAAACTATGCTTAAATCACTCATGGCGTTTTCAAAATATGGGTACATGAATGCAACATAATTTCAGAGTAAATTCATGAGCATTTCACCATGTTTATTTAGTAAAACTATCCTGATATGGAAACAGAAACTGAAAAGTCTTCACAGCAACCCATTAAAATAAACGTTTAGTTTAACCTGAAGAAACCATGACAGAAACATTACTTAATGCAATAATAGTACTACTAATAATAAAATTATTATTAGAACATTCTAGATTCATATTAGAACTGTGTTTATCCTATTAGAACATATTTACCAGAATTTATATTGCAGAAAAATGTAAATACACACACTATTTCTGAAAAAAGAAAGAAATAGCTAAAATAATAATAAATTAATAAATAATTATTTTAATACATAATTTTTCAGTCATTTAATTAGAGATGCTTTTGATTATTAATATTCAATGAACCCATTAAAATGGAATAAAAAAAATTCAATAAAAAAACAGTACAAACAAAAAAAAAAACATATCACATGGCCTTAATTTTTTTTTACTTTTAATTAATTATGGTTTAATATTGTAGATTTCATGATTTTGATTAATTATACATGATTTTTAATGAATAACATTTAATTTAAGCATTAAAACAAAGTCAAAAAAAAAAAAAAAAAAAAGGAATTCCAGAAATTTTAAAAACGGAATTTGCTGAAAAAAATAAATAAAATGGATTTCACAGGGCCCTAAGGCTGAGTAGACTGATGTCACCCAAAGACTTGCATGAGATCTGCATGAACAGCCTGACGTAGCAACTTAGGCTCAACATAAGTTACAGTCAGGTTGGATCTGTTTATCCAAACAACTGAAGTAGGTGAAATCTGTCATTATTCTTTATTCTAAGTGCAACAGAAATGTACCATTTTAAACCTACACATTTTAGTCGCCAGTCTAGATTCTTATCAACTCTTACCTTGCATGTCTAAACTGCTATTGGACCGCCTCTCTGCGATCTTGGCCTTGCAAGGTTGTACGGTACCCTCAACCCCATCTATGCTGTGGTTATCTGCAGAAGTTACAGAGCCTTGTGACAGGTTCCCATGGGATGAGCGGGTGCTGCTCTGAGACCTCTTGTGAAGGGACATTCTGGAAAGGAAAGTCACTTGTTTAAACATGCTTTATTAAAATACAGCAAGCAAAACAGGCTGTGCAAAATCTCTGCTGGTGGTGAAATGGGTTACTCAAAAGGAAAAGTGTGAGATTTGAATGCACTGTAAAGAGTGGTGATAGCACTGGCCAGTATGTTTGTACATGGGTGTGATTCAGAGGTCAAGCTGAAAAGCAGAGTTTACACGGGGCAGCGATTATGGTGCGCAGAATTTCTGGATAAACAACGCGCTTTCACCGACCGTTGTTTCGTTCATCATTCTTCCTGAGGAAGATGCAAACAATGCAGCCTCTCTCTGGCCCGCACGGAAACTTGAGTGTGGACTTACCCCGTTTTTGAGGAAGCTGTAATGTCCTGAGACAGAGACTCCAGCCACACACGCTCTTTAGGCAGGCTGCACACGAACTCAGAGTAGCGCTGGCCTGGTTCATACTTTTTGGCCTGTTCATTTAGAGCTTGGTAGTTGACTGAGAGAGGCTGGCTCTGAGCCTGCTGCATCTGGAACCAGTTCACTGTCACCTGCGAGAGTTTTTGAGAATAGTCAGTATACAAAAATGGTATTTACTTTCATGGAGAAGGTTGAAGGTTTGAGGTCAGTAAGATTTTTTTTTACATGTATAGCAAGAATACAATAAATGAATCAAAAGTGACAGTAAATATATTTAAAACGTTATAAAAAAAGAGTTCTAATTTAAATAATAGCTGTTCTTTTTAATTTACTATTCATATCAATGATTTCCAAAATTACTAAGCAGCATTAATAATAATAATAACAATCAATGTTTCTTTAGCAGCAAATAGGCATATTAGAATGATTTCCAAAGATCATGTGACACTTAATACTTTCTATCACAGGAATAAATTACATTTTAAAATATACTAAATTGAAAACAATTGTTTTTAATATTTTTAAACTTTACTGTATTTTTGATTTAAAAACACTGAAAAATCGTACAGACCCAAAAACTTTTAAACTGGATAAAATGAATACAGACCGCTTTGAGGGTCAGGTCACACTGGAAGACCAGCTTCCGAATTTGAGCGAGGATCTCACTCTTAGTGTTTGACAGGCTGACCTTCTTCGCCTCTAGATCGGCCACACAAGCTTTATACTGCTCGTGCGCTTCCTCAGCCTAGAAGCACCACAAAAACAGACAATCAGCCAAACAAAACAAAAGCATAGTGATTTTCCAAGCCTGTTTTAAGCCAAAGTGTGTAATTTCCATGCCACTAGCTGCACCAAACAAGACTGCAACAGTGCTCACTCAAGGTGTGATGTTATGCAGTTGATGGGTGTCTGGGTTGTAATAGCCATGTTTGTAATGTTTAGATTATATGGCCTGATTTTCAGACAGTACATCAGAAGTTAAAGAATATCAAAGGAATTCCCACAAACTCTGTGTTTCTCATCACCACTTTGATGCCCAATAAAAAAGGTCAATAAACTCAAGGGTGTGTGTGTTTGTGCAGTCTATGACCCTTTTGGAGTTACAGTGCAGTTTCTGCAGTACCTTCTGTAGGGCCTCTTCCTCCACCCTCCGTTTCTTCTCCAGAGTCCTGCCTCCTGCTGTGGGCTGCTCCTCCTCGGTGCGGCTAGTGGAGCTGCGTGCCTTCTCGTACTCCTCCCTCTTCTGCACCTTCAGCAGCCGAGCCTTCTTCAAAGCGCTCTCAGCCTCGCTCTGAAAACACATGGGTTATCAAGCACTATCGGTCGTGAAGAAACCTTACTGATGAAATTCAAAGAATTCAAATAATCGGATATACCATTTTCTTAAGCTCTCTTTGCCATTGTTCCTTTATCTCTTTCCTCTGCTTGTCCAGATCGTTCTTGCGGACCAGCAGTGGCTGTTGGTTTTATAGGAATTTTGTGGAATTAAAGAAAATTGTATGTTACATAATTAGCTACAAGTTAACAGCAGATATAGCTGATCATACCTGTATGAATTTGTTGGTTTGTAGAGCTGCAGCTGTTTGGAGCAGAACCTGATTGTACTCAATCTCATTTTTAAAGGCAGAGACATAAATATCCCGGAACGGCATAAAGTCCTTTAGATAAAAGAACACAGCCGCACAACAATGTCACTTTAAGGTCTAAAATCAAATACACTACCATTCAAAAACTTGCGATTGGTAAGATTATTTAATTTTTTTTGAAACAAGTCTCTTATGCACACAAGGCAGATTTTTTTTTTATATCAAAAATACATTACAAAGAGCAATACTGTGAAATATTACTGCAATTTAAAATAACTATTTTCGATTTTTGTTGTTGTTGAAAAGAGTTGTGCTGCTTTTTTATGGAAACCATTAATCATTTTTTTCAAGATTTTTTTATAATCAGAAAGATTAAAAGAACAGTAATTATTTGAGATATAAATACATTATACATGTCTTTACTGTCACTTTTAATTCTTTTTATGTCATTGTCAAATAAAAGTATTAATTTCTTTCAAAATTCTTCCCAAAATTTTTAATGGTAGTACATCATATATATCACATTTTATTAAAACAAAAAACCATCACCTGCTGACTTGCCACTGCCTTTGCGGACTCTGCAATCTTGGCAAAGCTTTTGGCACATTCCATGTCTATCAAATACAGAGACACCAAATAAAACACTAAAGTTCAACAATTAAGACAAAACAAAAGGTCAGGCTTTAAGAATGGACTAACCAAGGCTGAGGCGTTTCTCCACCCAGGTCAACACATCTTTGGTGTATTTGGACCAGGCCTTGGCATAGAGCAAAGCCGACTCTACTCCACTGTCATTCTTCAGCAGAAGAAGGTCCACCTGCTCCACAGTGGACAGCTCTGGAGACAGAGCAGGATCTAGAAACACACATATACAAGGAACACCACATATGAACACACACACATCCAAAAAAATACTCAAATGCTCCACATTGTTTAAAAAGTCTGCTGAAAAAGCACAGAGGTACCCTTTGAAGACATTTATATTTCCTCAACCATCTCTCTCCGCTCTTTAAAAACTGTCATTTAAAATCTACTTTTAAATGTTACCACCCTACAGGGTTTATAGGCTAACAGTTACAAGGCAAATTTTACAAGTCAGCTTTATTAAAGGCAGCGAAAGCCCTGAAATGGGTGGCAAACTTGCTTTTAAGAGAAATAAATACTCTCCACCATCCCCTTGACTTAAAAGAAAAAGAGATCTTTCAAAACAGACACTAATCTGTGGTAGCATTAGATGTACAGTATATACGATTTATTGCACAGCATGAGCATGTGAGATCTTCTCGTAAAAGCTGTGCTTAAACGTTGTCAAATGCATTGACACGCAACTCAGCTGCACCGAATCCAAGCACCCCGCCCAATAAGCCACATGTGGTTCCTATTTCTCACAAAAATTTCCAAAAAACCCCAAAGAATGTCAACCATTTGGCAAACAAGAAGAATTTTTAACCATATGAAAAGCTACAGGGTGTGTAGAGCTCTCTTGTTCATTATGACCATTGTCAGTATATCTCATCTGTCTCTCTGCAAGAAAACTCTTCATGTGCGGTTTGTTTAACTAGAAAACGTTGTTGAAGTTTGTATTACCGTAGCTCTGAGGCACATAAAATATGTGATGAGATTTTCTTCAACACATCAGCGGCAAGAGCCTGCTTTGTGATGAAAACCTTGATAGAAGAAGGAAAGGAAATCCATTTACCTGCCAGATCCTTTTGACTGCAGCCTCCTGAATCTTCAGAGAGGTTTTCAAAAGACTAGAGGAGAAAAAGAGAAAGACGTTTCACACGGGATGAGAAGTTTGATTACAGAGGTGAGGGATGAAAAGGTGCTTCTTTTGAGTGCTTCTCTTTTATCTTATCTCTCAATGTCTCAGTTCATCAAACCTTTCTCTTTAAATCACAGGGGCCAGCCAGGTTTCATTATTTTCAAAGCAGACATCTCAACTTAAAGGGATAGTTCACCAAACTATGCTATTATCAATTTTTTTCTGTGGAACACAAAAGAAGAATTCTGCATCTTATTTCCACACAACATTCCATAGTAACCACATCTGTCAAGTGCCAACAAGGACATAAAAATCATACACATGCCATAAAACTAGGGGTGGGAATCACCAGAGGCCTCACGATATGATATTATCACGATACTGTGTCACGATATAATATTATTACGGTTTTAAATATATTGCAATATTCTATGATATATTGCGATATAACAGTGCAACTTGAACTTGTACAAAAAAGTTGTGCAGGCCCTTTAGCAAATGTAAAGTAAAATTACTGTTAAATTTAAATTTAATTACCGTATTTTCCGGACTATAAGTCGCACTTTTTTTCATAGTTTGGCTGGTCCTGCGACTTATAGTCAGGTGCGACTTATTTATCAAAATTAACTTGACATGAACTGAGAGAAATGAACCAAGAGAAAACATTACCGTCTACAGCCACGAGAGGGCGCTCTATGCTGCTCAGTGCTCCTGTAGTCTACCACTGGAAACATTGAGCGCCCTCTCGCGGCTGCAGACGGTAATGTTTTCTCTTGGTTCTTGGTTCTAAATAAATGCGACTTATAGTCCAGTACGACTTATATATGGTTTTTTTTCCTCATCATGATGTATTTTTGGACTGATGCGACTTATAGTCCGATGCGACTTATACTCAGGTGCGACTTGTAGTGCGAAAAATATGGTATGTATTAGGGATGTCCAGATCCGATCACGTGATCGGAAATCGGGCCCGATCGCGTGGTTTCAGACTCGATCGGAATCGGACGTTACCTCCCGATCAGGACTCGGATATATATATATTCTCATTAATTTTTAACACATCTTTTGTTATGCGATGGCACAGAGTTAGACCCTTTTGACTCCACACAGAAACAGCGACGAGTGCGGCATGACATCACTTTGTTTTCAAGAGCTGGTGTGAATAAATATAGATTCAAACTCAAAGAGACATGATAGTTTGCGCATGACCTGATATTTCATTCGGACTAAGGATACAGCGAGATGAACATCACAGAGCGCTAAACTCTCATGCAGTGTGTGTTTCATTTATACTCGAAGCCGGAGCGCGCTCTCGCGCTGATATCAGGATATTCCTAATATGGACAAAAGCGTCCAGCTATGCTGTGGTGCGCACAGGAAAACAGAAACTTATGCAAACACGAAGACATTAACATACGATCACGACAATAAATTGTTCTTCAAGTCATCTCCAGCAGGTGATAAATAAAGTATGAACAATGCAGTGCTGATTGACATAGTATTTATTACAGTATAGAAACTATTCTGCATTATTATGTGATAAACAGTGTTTGTAGTATATAAACAAATCATTATTATTTGTTATTGTCCAGCATTTATAGATTTCTAAGCCAATTAAAAGCTAGAAATTAAAGAAAAAATAAAGTTGCCTATACTACCAGTCAGAAGTTTTTGAACAGAAAGCTTGTTAAGGTTTTTTTTTTTTTTTTTTTTTTTAAGAAGTCCCTTCTATTCACCAAGCCTGCATTTATTTGATCCAAAGTACAGCAAAACAGTAAGATTTTGAAATATTTTTACTAGCCTATTTAAAATAGCTGTTTTATATTTTAATATATTTCAAAATGTAATTTATTGAAGATCCTGGATCTGTTTTTTCGCTCTTCTTTATTCTTTTTTTATGTATTATAGAAGTATCGGATCGGGACTCGGTATCGGCAGATACTCAAAATCAAATGATTCGGACTCGGACTCGAGGACAAAAAAACCTGATCGGGACATCCCTAGTATGTATTCTTACATCTAGGGATGATGAAAATACTGAAATATACTGAAATATATTTATAAATATGGAGATACTGAAAATGCATTGTAATGATTATTTATTATATTAAATAATATAATTAATATAATAAAACATAATTTATATTAATATTGGTCACACTTTACAATAAGGTTCATTAGCTAACATTAGTTAACTACCGTTAACAAACTAAGAATGAACGTTCTTCAGCATTTATTAATCTGAATTAATTTCAACATTTACTAATTCATTATTAAAATCAACAGTAGTGCTAGTTAAATGCACTCTGAATTAACATGAACTAACAATGAACAACTGTATTCTTATTAACTAACATTAAAAAGATGAATAATACTGTAATAAATATATTGTTCATTGTTTGTTCATTTTAGTTAATACATTAACTAACAGTAACTAATGGATCGACATCGCCCTACTTGAAGGAAACGCAGAGCAACAACAAAAACAAGTCACAGCACTCAAAATACAAGCACGCCAAGTAGGCCTAGAGATAAATATCAACAAAACCAAGCAAATGCGCCTGAACATACAGAAAGATGCAACTCCTGCTCCCGCACTCAAAATAGATTACCAAGAGGTAGCCATCGTAAATGATTTCAAATACCTAGGTGCCTACGTAGGATCAACAAACAAAGACGTCAATGTTCGAATCGGTTTAGCTTGGGTAGCGTTTCACAAACTCAAATCCATCCTAAAAGCACCCAAGACCAAGATCAACTTCAAGATTCGACTCTTCAAAGCTGCATGCATCTCCATCTTGCTATATGGCTGCGAAACATGGATCCTCACTAAACATCTAGCGAAACGACTCGACGCATATGCAACAAACTGTTACCGCATCATGCTTGGTATAGACCAGAAGAACGATCATATCACAAATGAACATTTATACGAGATGGTTCAACAGGTGCCAATAAGCACAACTATATGCGATCGCCAGCTTAAGTTCACAGGCCACTGCCTTCGCATGGCAGAAGACGAACCGGTCAAACGTTTCATCTTATATGAGTCACAGATCAAACCATCAAACAGACGCGGGGCACCACGAACATCATACCGCGAACAAATATCACGCCACATCATTGACAAAAGCAAGATCACTCTCAGCGAAAAGGAAATCAGCAAGTTGGCAAAGAACCGGAAACAATGGTACTGTCTTTTTGCCACGCCTAGGCAAAAGAAACCGAAAGGAGAGAAACCTCTCGTCGACCTCTAGCCCAGCTCGACTGATGATGAACTAATGGAACCTTACAGTAAAGTGTTACCTTAATATTAAATATCAATATATTATTTTTATTCAATTCTATGTAACAGAATCAGATATAAGCTGTTGTTGTTTTGGACTAATTATCCAAGTAATATATAATGAGTGAAACATGCGTGTTGAACACTGCCGGGCGGGGCACGTGCGGTGCGCCATATATATTATTATTATTATTATTATTATTATTATTATTATTATTATTATATGTAGCTCGCATTTTCTTCTCTTTCGGCTAAAAAATCGAAAAAGACATTTCCGGCCGATAATTTTCAGATATTGAAAATTCGGTGCATCACTACTTAACATCCCCTAATTGTTTTTTAAAATCTAAAGTATGTCCATACATCCGTTTTAAACACAGATGGGGTTTTCCTGATAACTTTCCGCAATGCCGCCATCTTTATTTTACTAACTTACTGCATGCTTAAGGTGACTCAGCTGACCTTACCAGAAAAAAAACTCAACACCACCATCTTGTGAATTGTAAAGAAATGTATTTTATTATTCTACCAAATAGTATACTAAAAGATCGATACTTGGCTTCCTTGTATTGATACAGTATTGCCGCGGAAAATATCGCTATACTATACTGTATTGATTTTTCCCCCCACCCCTACATAAAACTAGTCCATACAACTACACACTTTTTTTATTCGGCAAAGACACATTACATTGATCAAAGGTGACCATAAAGACACGTGTTATGTTACAAAAGATTTCTATTTCAAATAGATGCTGTTTGATCTTTCTATTCATCACATAATCCTGAAACAAATGTATCACTGTTTCCTCAAAAATAATAAGCAGCACAACCGTTTTATATGAAAGTTTCTTGAACTCCAAACCACAGGAATAAATGAAATTTTAAATGCAGCCTTGGTAAGCATAAGATACTCCTGTCAAAAACATGACAAACATTTCAAATCTTACTGATCCCAAACTTTTTAATGGTAATATGTTTCAATTCTTCTGAACCCATATGATACTGTTGTTCATAAAAAGCAAAACTATCATTTTCTGTTCCACTGAACAAATAGCACATGGGTTAGGAACAACATGAGGATGAGTAAATAATGATTTTTTTTTTTATAAACTTTTTTTTTTCAAGAAACTTTTAAGGCAATTGATTACTTACTCGACTTCTTCTGGTTTGGGGGTACCCCAACCTGGAGCCACTGTCCACATCTCCCATAAGGAAGTCAGACACTCTGAAATGGCAAAGTAAGACAAGTCACTGCTGGTACATTGCACATAACATAACTTACAATATTATAGTGCTAATTTTAATCCCAAATAGATCAAGAATGTGAGTAGTTTTAAAGGTCATCATTTACTCACCCTCACTGACATTATTCCTAAACTTCGAACCACAAATTTAAGCCACGTTTCGAACTTTACCCAGGAACTAGGGACTTTGGGCTGATACTCGGCATGTTTCCACTGCAGGAACCAGGATCTAAATAAATTTTCGGGTAAAAAATGGCCCCTCAGAAAGTCCCTGTTCGTAAGACTTTTTCAAAGGTCCGGAACTTTCGGGGTCGGGACTTGGGCACTTAGCATGCTGTTTAGTTGAGTTCACGCTGCATTGTGATTTCAACCACCATTTATTCAGATAATTTTCAAAATATTACTATTATTGTGTCATGAAATGTAGTATTTCAGGCGAGAATGTAGTTGTTTAAAACTCAAATCTGTGGTTTATTTATAAAGACCTCATAAACAGGGGTGCACATAAGTGGTCCGCAAATCCGCACTGCGTGACCAAAATAAAAAATGCGTTATATAAATATGTTCTGACAGTGCATTTGCGTACCGACATGGCTGACAGCTGTAACCATTGTAGATCACAAACTGCACTATATAAGTTTTACTTTTAACCTGAAAGCATAAATCTAGTTTATCTCATTGCGTTTTCAAAGTACAATGGAAAACGTTTTTATTTACTTATTTTTAGATGCTTTTATCCAAAGCTACTTAAAATTAGGGAATACATAAAGCGATTCTTTTAAAGAGGCAAACAAAGAAAATAGTAGTAAATATTAGCATTTATTTGTAGGTTTACTATAAAATAAATGTATTTGCATTTAATACTAGTACTGCCTTTTATTTTTAATAATATTATCACACACTATTATTTAGATTATTTACTATAATTTTATAAAAATAAATAAATAAATAAAGTGCTATAATATTATAACTATTATTAATTCATTTTTATAGTTATATTTAATGGGTCACGCTATATGCAGTGTGAGGACCAAACCAAATCTCCAGGTTCTCATATGAGAAACAGGCTGAAAAAATTATGTGCACCCCTGTTCATAAAGCACCTATTTAAAAATGTGTTTCGCCGATTTCGGAGCCAATCATCTCCACGAGATCAGCGGAAGCTCAGTGCTCATGTTTTCCGAACGAGAGCAGTCTCGACTCGGCTAGTCCTTCTGACATTTACTGTTACCTCTGATGTCTCTTTAGTGCTTAAACATAAAATATTATTCGTTTGGGTTAAATCTAACAGGTAATCTTTGGTCTTTATTCAATT
This sequence comes from Carassius carassius, assembly GCF_963082965.1. Lineage (NCBI taxonomy): Eukaryota > Metazoa > Chordata > Actinopteri > Cypriniformes > Cyprinidae > Carassius > Carassius carassius. The sequence continues at coordinate 20,042,705 of NC_081774.1, read as the reverse complement.
TATCCATATGTTAAAATCTAAATAAAAAGTGTCAATGTTGTAGTTGCATGGACTATCAATGGAGGGACAGAAATCTCTCTGATTTGTGTTTTCAGAATGAAAGAGACTTACAGGTTTGGAATGGCATGAGGGTGAGCAATTGAATTTTTCATTTTGGATGAACAATCCCTTTAAGTAACGTTGCAACACAAATGTATTTACATTGTCAAAGAGTGACAACAGGATGGACAGCTGACGTATTCTATTAAAATTGACAATGAAAACTGAAAGTAAGTCTTTACAGATGAAGAGCATTCACAATATACATATGACTACAGAAGAGAGGGCTATGGTACTCACACATTGCCAAAGGTGAATGCCAAAGTATCAATCGATTTGTGTATCTTGCCAAATATTGCGTCTTTGTTTTCTTTATTGACTTCTTCGACGTTCACGCCTGTGGGAAGTGATAAACCACATGAGAAGTGTAGCCAAATGGCACAAAAGTCTGCAGCACAATTTCGATTCTTAATATGATGGTGATCAGCAGTAGTGGTGGTGTAGATCTCAATACTGTGTTTGTGGAAATATGAATCCCTCAACAGTGGACTATCGAGGACTGATTAGTAACTACAACACTCTCTGATAATACAGAATTCATTCATTCCACATAATTTAAGATAAGTCAGACTCGTTCTGAACAATGACCAAGAAAGGGAACCTCTACAGGTCTTTCCTTAATAAGTGTCTGATGCTGCTTTGTTATCAAGTCGTGCTTCCCTGAAGTACAAAAAAATAAATGCTGAATAGATTGCATGTAAATAAATCAACAGACGCCTTTCTTCAAAAACTAGCTTCATTGTTTCAAAAAGAAGCCAGATGACCCAGCATGTTGAATCAAAGATTATGTTTTGAGCTGACAGAAGAGAAATTAATTAAATGTTAAATCTTAATTTGAAAAAAAAAACGATATGTACCAGACAACAAGTAAAGTCTCTGAGAGGCTACGAAACTTGCATTTACCAAGAGCTTCCTGTCTGCAAGCTGAGCCTCCCCTTTACAGGAAACTCTCAAAACATTCAGAGGACGTTCAAACAACTTTCGCCCAACTTACCTTACCAAGTTAACTCCTTTAACTTGCAGTAATATCCAGGTTCGTTATGGTAAAGCATAGATTAACGACAAGCAAAACTCATCCAGAACTTCAGGAACTAATGCCACAGACTAGTGGCACAATGATTCAATGGCGCTTGACTTCCACTTTTTCTCCTCACATACAAGAAAAAGTGACGAGGCCATAAAAAAAGCAACATCATCTGTAGTTTCCAGTTCCGCATGGGCGATTTTATTTTAGTTGGATGTCACGCAAAACACAGCGACTGTCCGTGGAATGGGAATCCCCACCCTCAACTGCCACTCATACTCACAGCTACGTAGTGAGCAGAGGAGACGGCACTGGAGACGAGAGCGTGAGAGGTGCGTAGCTCCTGGTGCATGCCTCTCTGTTTCTGAGTGCAGGTGGGTGGCTCAGTGGCCCCTGCAATGGAACGCTGACTTCTTCCTCAGGACATCCTGCAGTTCTACAACAATGCTTCCACTTCTGCCCCCTTCACAGCTCAAATACGGGAATGGCTACATTCAGAAAGCAGCTCTCTCATAGAAAACCCTCGAAAGCATTTTCTGCATCTTTGAATTTAAAAAAAAAAGTTTTACATGTGTCAATATGAACTTTTTCATGTTTTTATGAAAATACAAAGTAACACATGCATGTATCACTTGATCAGGTGCAATGCGTCATAAGACGGGATAAAATACCTGCGATAACAGAGTCTCCTCTTTAGATCAGAAGCAAAGATCAAAATACAGCAAGTCAGATGCCACTGACTCACTCTAGACAAGGGCGGGGGAAGAAAGAATTTAACTTGAGACACTTGACACTTTATTCTTCAGCAAAACTATGCAGCATTTTTTTTAAACTGCATGGACTGAGCGTGAATGGGGGGGTGGAATGTGTGCATCTGATTTCCTGAAGTCCATAACATTCTATCAGTAGAAAGACTGATGGCTGACATGGACATGGAGTGTTAAAATTCAAGCATGAGTGGGAAGCACATGCTGGAATGTCGGTCTTACAGGTAGCTTGAGGCAGGTATCTAAGTTCTTTCTTCTTAACTTCCCCATTCAAAAAAAAAAAAAAAAGGACGAACGCGAAGGCCTGAAGCAAATATCAGAAAAAGACAATGAGATTTCTATTCCTCTGTTAAAGACTTCCCTTTGACATGAAGAGTCTGGCCCTTTAAAGGACACATGGGAGCTCAGAAGGGTCAATGGCCCTCTCGTGGCAAAGGATGATACTCTAGTGTCCACTTAAATCAATGCTGCCAAAATTAAAACACAATGTTGTAAACAGCTGAAAATGATGTCGATAACCAATAAAAAAAAACATTCGCTCTGTCCGTACAGCACAGAAATCATCTTCTCCCTCTTTCGCAGCTGCAATCTGGATCACAGACTTCACTAATATACCACACGGACATTCCTGTGCGCTACCCTGTTATTTTAGACTATGCACTTTGTTTTATAAATTGCATAACCATGCAGTAATGTCTTTCTATTGATAATCCGGAAACTGTTTTTTACATGAATGCACTGTCAGTTTCCTTCACTCTTGAAGTTGATAAATGAAAAAAAAATAAGATTAGATTATTCATAAACACATGAATAAGAAGTCTGCCATCAATATAAAAACACAACTTCACATTACTGTATATAGCATTTGAGTTAAAAATGAGTTAAACCACTGATGCCATTTGTCCACCAAAACCACTGTGTTGATGCATTATGCCTCATTAAGTATTATCTCCTTTTTTAAAGATTAATGCAACAATCTTTAAACAGATGAAACATGTCTGTTTTACAGTTCTATGAATGTTTTGCCTTTTATCACTCCACACCATGTAACTGAAAATTATCAATACATACACAAACAATGGACTTTTTTTAAAAGACAAGATCAATTCTAATTTGTTGATTCTAAAGTGGGGGGAAGCTGAAGGAGGATGCTCACCTTTGACTTTGGCGATGACGGTACCTGCAGCACCAAGAATTTCTGAAGAGTTCAGAGCCTGGTGTTTGCCAATGACAGTCTTTAGCACGTGTACCAGCTCTCCAAGTCGCTCGCTGACCACGTCCTGCGAGCACTCTTGGTTTTCTGTAAGTGACAAACATACAGACAGAGACCACAATGTCATCAGCTCAACTTCCTCCACGCGTTTTTGAAGATGCACAAATTTAAAACAATATGGGTGCAACAGCAACATAAAAATGTTAAGTCTATTTAAAGACCTCCTCAAAGTGCACATGAAGTAGCATGTGTGACATTGGTGCATCCTAACAGCACACTTATTCTGTGACGGTGCAAGCCCCTGTGGTTAGAGACGACGAGCTGAGTATGAGGCTGCGCTTTGGCTGAGATGCATACGCAGCCGTGCAACCAAGAGATGGCTGACAGCAAGATAAGAAAAGAGATAAACATGACAACAGCTATGTACGTCTATCCAGACGTGTGATAACAGATTTATTTATTTATTTATTGTATGAGAGTGACTGAGAGTGAGTTACTTCTTTACTGCTGACTGCACTGCATTACTGCTCAGCTGTCATGGGAATTAGAGAGTTTTCACTTGCTTCTTTCCTGTTTTTGCATTAAATTGATCAAAAGTGTCATTTATAATGTTACACAAGATTTACATTTCAAACAAATAAGGTTATTTGGAACTTTGGAACTTTATTTGGAAAAAATATTAGTAAGCACTATATATATATATATATATATATATATATATATATATATATATACGTTTTTTTTTTTTTTTTTGAGCACCAAATCAGCATATTAGAATGATTTCTGAAGGATCATGTGACACTGAAGACTGGAGTAAAGGCTGCTGAAAATTCAGCTTTGCCATCACAGGAATAAATGACATTTTAAAATATATTAAAATATGAGTGAAGTAGTGAAGTGAAATACAGCCAAGTATGGTGACCCATACTCGGAATTCGTGATCTGCATTTAACCCACCCAATGTGCACACACAGCAGTGAACACACACACACACACACACACACACTGTGAACACACATCCAGAGCAGTGGGCAGCCATTTATGCTGCAGCGCCCGGGGAGCAGTTGGGGGTTCGGTGCCTCGCTCAAGGGGCACCTCAGTTGTGTTATTGATGGTGTAGAGAGCGCCATACATTAACTCCCCCCACCTACAATTCCTGCCGGCCCAAGACTCGAACTCACAACCTTCGGATTATGAGTCTGACTCTCTAACCATTAGGCCACGACTTTCCACAGAGAATAGAGAAAAGTTATTTAATTGTTATATTAAATTGTAATAATATTTCATAACATAACTTTTTTTTTACTGTAGTTGGTTTTGGGAAATACCCGTGTCACTACTTCCATATTTCAAAAATAATCAGAAAAATGCAAACAGCCTTAAAATCAACATGAAACCTTGATCCACTTCTGTAATGCAAATTCAATTGAAACAGGATATTAAACAAGAAAAAATGCAGGGTGGGACTCCATTGGGAACAGAAAAGTGGGTTTTCCATATTAGAATGGAGCCAGACCGGATGCTGGCTACTGCAATGCCTAAAGAGCTAGATTTATCTTTTAACCTCATAACATTCTAATCATCAAATATCAAAAGTCCATGCAGCCTAAATAAAGGTCAGCAATAGAGTAAATAAAGCAATTAGGGCTGTCGCGGTTAATACATTTCCCCTGCAGTTATTATGGGTGACTCAATAGCACGATATGCGGTATTACCGCCTAATTTATCCTGATTTTGTTGCATACAAAGCTCTATCGTTGAGTTATGTAGCATATATTGTTGCTATTTTAACTGACAGAGAGACACGATTTAAAACATTTTTGTTTATTGTTAAATGCCAAACAGCAACAAGAACATGCGTTTTCCAATAATTTTTTTTTTAAAGAAATCAAAGAGTTCTAACATGTATTACACATGTATTTGCGCACGACTTTGGACAGCAGCGGAAATCTAGACTGATTATCGCGCCACCACTGACCCACCAGGACAGTGGATTCGCGTTGGAATCGATGCACTCCACATGCAGATAGCGTGTGTGAGCTCGTTATCTGCTCACGCTCTCTTGGGTATGGGCACTGACAGCGGAGGTTGTTCCTAGACTTCAGCAGGTATGCCTGTTACTTTCACGCCTGTATTTTAAAGATTTCGCAAAGGCTTCAGCTACTCCTAACTGTCGGCCTGTACCGGCCTCAGCTGGTGGACAATGATTTTTAAAAACCAAACTCACTAAACATTATACTAATAAAGTATACTATGTACAAAAAAAAACAGATGAGCCCTGAATATGAATGCAAGTCGTCTAATAACACGTTAAGCCTTACGATGGTTTTCTTTGGGAGGAAAAGGCTTAACGTGTTATTAAAATCATCAGATTTTTTGTAGATAGTATACTTTATTAATATGATGTTTAGTGAGTTTGGTCTGTTAATATCACTGTATTAGTACATTAAATTAAATCACGTTAAGCGTTTTTCATGTTAAGCGTTTTAGAATGTCCCGATGACCTCAAATTAGATGTATTGCTGAGTCACAGGAACCTTTTTGCAGCAAATTTTGTATATCGGCTTATCTACATTCGCTCGCTCGCCTTTTCATTGTGCTTTAAAACCCGAAATGTTCCCAAACTGGCAATGTGACATTAGGTTTTGGGACGAGATCGAACGCCTCCCATCGTTTCAGCCGGCCTATTTAAAACAAACGAAGCACCATAAAGCTACAATGGCTCGCGAGAAAATTACAGTCGTAACCATATTGTATCATTCATTTATTTAACATTGAATGCACAGTGACAAATTGAAAAGATAAGAAGGCCACAGCCTCATAAAAAAAACAAAAAAAAAACTGAATGCTGTGGTTGCCGCGGTTTCTGTGGTTGCTATCTTTCCTCTGCGGTTTGCTTGTCAATAGCATGGTATTACAATATTACGGTTATCACGACAGCCCTAAAAGCAATCAACTTTGATTTCATGGCGACTTTAAAGGCTACCAAGTTTGATATAACTAAATGACAAAATATTCATAAACAAATGCTTTCAAACGATTAATTGCATCCAAAATAAAAGTTTAGATTCATTAGGAATATATAAATATATAAATACACAAACATTCTGTATATATTTAGAAAATATTTACATGTATATATTTATATTCATATAATTTATAAACAACATATTTTTCTGAAATATACACATGCATGTGTGTGTACTTATATACATAATTAAATAAATAAATATACACAGTACACACATATATTATGTGAACAAAAACTTTCATTTTGTATGCGATAAATCACGATTAATTGTTTGACAGCACTACTATACACACAAAATTTGCTTAGTCTGAAAAATGTGAATCATTTAGCATTTAAACAAAAACCTAGCCGTCAAATAACCAAAAACGTTTCAAATATTAATTAACAAATTTTAACAAGTTTCAAAATATTATTAGGCATGTTTTTCAAACTATAAATATTTAGACTCCATATAAACAAATATTAGGATTAAAAATGTTTGTTTACATCATGCGAACCCATAAACAAACCCCACAATCTCTGTTGTTTGCATTAGGATGAAGTGGACGGTCGTTTGGCTGTGTATAGCGGATGACTTCGTATCTAAGTGAATGTTGTGAAGGGTTCAAAGAGTTTTGATAGCAGGAGCATCTGTTTTTTATCCTCTCTGTGCAGATGTACATCATGCCACAAGGATGAGACACAATTTATGAGTGCACAGTTACAACATGGAAGGTATGTGTGTGTTTGGCGGCAGAGAAAGAGGATCACTTCTCCCACTATGAAAAAGAAAGAAACAAATAGGAAGTACAAACTGTTGACAGTATAGCACCTAGTTTATAATTCTATTTCTACCACCCTTAATTACCCTCAGCATGAAAACACTTTGAAAAACACACATGAGTAAGAATATCAGGGAAACAAAGTCATGACCCTCAGTGTGGTGCCAAAATGATTAGTGATGGGCTGTTTATTGCCTCATCACCTCTGCCGTGAATCTCCGTTATCTCTCCTCAATTCCATGAATCCTTGTGCATGTTCCATGAAACCGCCCAGCCTGTGGCATTAAGACTTCTGTTTTTACATCAAGTCATATAATGATTAACTATTATGATTAAGTACTTCTGTCCATTGAGTCTTCACGGTGGCTGGGGCTACCCTGGATCATGCTGCAAAAATCAACTTGTCAAAATCAATTGACAAAACGCATCATCTCTTGGACAAAAAATCTAATTAACATGAAGAAAGCTTTTATACCCCAGGAGGAAAATGCTTTGTTTTTGTTGAATAAAAAAAATTGAATTCTGCAGAAATAAAATGAGCTTAAGGCATAACAAAAGTGGCCAGAAAAAAATATTTAATAAACAAACATGTTATGGCCCAGATATTTGCAACATTTATAAAATGAATCACCATTAGAAATTACAGATACAAATTACCATTCTTTGAAATATGCTAACGTGTTTTCGGAGTTCTACCGGCACAAATAATATCATATCCCACAGAAACTGCTAAACGTAGAGAGATAGTTCACCCAAAAATGAAAATCTGTCATTAATTGCCCTCATGTTGTTCCAACCCGTAAGACCTTTGTTCATATTCATAACACAAATTAAGATATTTTTTATCTATTTCATCCAGGACTTTATCTTGTGATTTAGGACAAGAGACCAGTATTCACAAAAGCCAAATCTTAAACTCATGTATTAAGCTCACTAAAAGATCCTCCATTATCACAACAACACAATGACCTCCCTCCTCCACCTGGGCGACCAGGTGCACGTCTTCGACCCGTCAGGATTAGAGGATTCCAGGGCGGTAAGAGGAGAGGAGAGGAGAGGAGGCTCTAGCCCCAGGGATACTCAAGAGTGTCCTCTCTCCTCTCTGACTTTGAAGTGTCACTCAGACAAAAGGCCTCCATCAGAAGCCCCCACAGGTCTTCCCCTCACTGACCTCCTAATTACTGGTGAGGGGTCAAGCAGCAAGTCTCAGACCAAAATACATCCGCTTAATGAGGATATTTTGCAGCCCAGTCTGAGAAGCACCACCAAAGCTCTCACTCTGTTATGAGCAGTGTTGTGCTAGTTACTAAGAAAAAGTAACTAGTTACAGTTACTAGTTACTTCTAGGGGTGTGCACGGATAGTCGAACATTCGAATATTCGTTCTGCTCAAATTATTCGATAAATAAAAATGATATTCGAATTTAAAAAAAAAAAAAAAAAGTTCACAATAAAACCTAATTTGGTCAGTTTCTGTGATTCTCCAAGGCATATTTGAAGATGTATGCAAGCAAAAAATAATTAATGAATGAATAAGGGGCCGTTCACATATCGCGCCTAAAAACGCTTGGAAAACTCTATAGGCGTGCCGCTTTCTCCTTCTTTCCAAAGCACTCGGGCAGAAGCGCTCCTGAGTCTGCCGTTGCTAAGCAACAATGACGCGCTCTCTCCATGAAGACGCGGAAATTTCAGCAAAGGATAAATGGATTTGCAGTACAAAAAAATCGCTTTCAGTGGCTCTGCTACTAAACTTATTTCAAAATGGCAATCCATATACAGCTATGATCAGCTGTTCCTTCATCTTGGCTGAGCTTTCAACGTTGTTACGGGAAAGGATGAAGCTGAATGTTTAGTTCTTGTCACATGACCTGCGGTGCGCTTGCGGCATTCTGAAAAGTTGAGATGTTTTTAACTCGATGCAGTGCGGACGCGCCTGGAAAAAACGGGCACGTCGCACCGCGTGCGCATTGCTTCCATTATGAGCGTGCATACCGCGCCTACATTGGAAATAACGAACTTGAGCGCACAAAAGACGCGATATGTGAACGGCCCATAAGAACTGCGGTCTTCAACAGTACTTCAAATATGCCGTGGAGAATCACGGAAAGAGACCGTATTGAAGGACATTTTTGCGACATCTCTCAAGCAATGAATAAACACCGCTAACTTGGAGAATGCAGTGAAAACTCTTCTTCTCGTGTCTGCCCTAGACCCTCGGCACAAACATCTCAGGTTTCTTGATGAAAACATGAGAGAAGTAAGAAAAAAAAACTTTTTTGAACATTATCAGAACATTGATGCGAGTGGTGCGGATGCAGCCGCCGAAGAGGATGCAATGAACAGGATTCAATGCCCACTCATCGGAAAAGGCTGAGCCAGTTCTTCTGCTTCTTCTGAGTCCAGCCGAGAGGAGTGGGAACAGTTCTTGATGGAGCCATGTATTCCACCAGATGAGGATCCCATTCAGTGGTGAAACGAAAACACGAAGCGCTTCACAAAACTTATTCGCTTAGCAAACCGTTATTTGTGACTCCCGCCAACGTCTGTGCCATCAGAACGCGTTTTCTCCGCGGCCGGCCTTATTGTTAACAGACTAAGGAGCCGACTTTCCTCCGATCATGTTTACATGCCCGTATTTCTTAACAAGAACATGTAAAACAATAGGAAAAAAAGCAAAAAAAGATTTGCTGACAGTTCAAAAGTTTCAAAGTTAAGTGTAGGCTACGTTCTAGAATTACCTAATTGTTGCAGGCTGCTTTACGTTTTTCACTTTTTTTTGCTTTTAATCTGTACTTTTGTTTGTTTGCACGCATTGTTAAAGGTTTTCAGCTACAAAACACGATGTGTAATGTTCAAGCTTATTGTGTGTAAGCTTGTTCAAAATGACGGAAAAAATAAATGTTGCTGAAAAATAACGTCCGTCTCATGAAACTTAATTTAAATAAATAAATATTTGAATATTCGTTTTTTGTGAGCTCAAATATTCGAATGTGATATTTGCAGAAAACGCCCATCCCTAGTTACTTCATTCAAAAAGTAACTCAATTACTTTGTTGATTACTTACACCAAAAAGTAATGCATTACTGTTAAAAGTAACTTTTTAGTTACTTTTTTTTAAAGAAAGTTCTTTTATGTTCCCATTAATGCCCTTTTATGCATTATGGTCTAAACGGAAAGTAATTTTTAAACACTATTTTGATTAAGTCAGACCAGCACAAACTGAATATTGTATATCACAAGGATTTCTGAAATAAATAACAAAACACCTAAATAATATGAGCCCTTAAAAATGTTCCTTTCACAGCTTAAGTATGAAAACTATCATTAGAAAACTATTCAGAAGCAATTTCGAAAAACTAAGCACCAAAAAAATTATATTATTGACAACCATAAATTATATGCAATAAAAAGAAAACATAACAAATATAAATGTTTAAAAATGAAATCTATGTTATCATGCTAACGAGCTGTCTGAAAAGCCAGTGACTCCACAGTAGAGACAGGCTGCATGTTTTCAACGTTTCACCTGTAGGAGAAAAACATACAATCCATGGCAACGGTATTGCAATCAGTCCCCTCAGTTTATAAACCATGCTCACGAAATTCTTAAACCGTTCCATCGGTTAAACAAATTTTCAATCCGTGTGCTCAGAGAATTTAAACCGTACCCCCGAATTCATTATCTGTGCGCAGCTTTCGCAATCCCATCCCTCGGTTTTGTAAACTCACGGTTTTGTGGCTCCGCCCCCACCGGCAGATTAATTTCTGTTTATTAAACATTATTTTTTTCACAGTATCATATGAGACCATGATCAGCTTTTTAGCATTTATTTTACATTAATCACCAATAGGATAAGACACCGCCGCCTGTGTTTTATAGCCTAAAATAAAAGCTAAAAAGAAGAAGAAAAATAGGTAAAAAGCAATACAAAACAAATAATGTGCCGGTTATGTTGTCATTTCTTTTCTAACTGAATGTAATGTTATAATAGGCCTAATTATTTAATAATAACATTAACAGTGAAACATGCATCTAACTCTGTTTGGAGCTTAGTATAATAAAATCAACAAAATAAGTATTAATGTTAAGAAAGAATAGTACACAAACATTTCCAAAACTGTAAAAGGTTATTTAAAAATAAGGCGTTCATGAATTATTTTGTGACAAACATTTTTACTGTCTTAAGTGCACTCATTGATTAAGCCTATAAATGAAAATAATAATAATAAAAGTAACTATTATTTTTATCATTATTATATATTATTATACAGTTTATGCATAATAAACTTTTATCCAAAACGACTTACAAAAGAGGAACAAATTACTCCAGAGTCAGTCACAATGCCAGGTTTATTTTATAATAATAATCAAGTGCTAAGATTATCACAAATTAAACAAGATTTTGATGCACATCTTTCTTATTAAATCGTTGTATTCCACCTCTTACAACACTTGAAAGAGAATCACTTAAGACACTTTGCTGTAAACCTATTCCACATAATAATATTCATTAAAACTCTATGTTAACACGTAGGAGATTGCTGCATGAATCCGTGAGTACAGTTCACAAATCAGAGGGAACGGATTGCGAAAGCGTGCGCACGGATAATGAATTTGCGGGTACAGCTTCTAAAACCGAGGGTACAGTTTACAAAATCTGAGCGAACGGATTGGAAATTCGTGGGCACGGTTTGTTAATCCGTGGGCACGATTTGTTAAACCGAGGGAACAGTTTATGAATTCGTAAGTATGGTTTATGAACTGACAGGACGGATTGCAAAACCGTCGCCACGAAATGAGTTTTTTTCTCCTACAGGTGACGTGCGGGGCTCCGAACATTCGAACCAGAAAGACACAGCTCACATTTGACTAAAAGTTTTTTGTCTTTATGTTCAACTAAAGTGAAATAATGAGCATATGTCCAATTTGAGAAACTCGTGTTGCTCTCGCCTTGACTCGCCATGACTGCCGCACATAGCCTACTTGAATAACGGAAACACGCCCACAGTGCGTCTTGTGTTTACAGAGGTTGGCTGTAGGTCTATTTCACTCCGGGAGCTCCAGCAGCGAGTCGCCGTCCCTCCCACGCTTCACGCTCAGTCTCTTCATGTTTTTCACTCGTGCTTTTCGCCTGTCCTGGTGTCTCTGATCAGAGCCGTTTAACAATCTCACCCAACTGCCAACAAGCCTCACACTGCAGTGTGAGAACGAAGACTGCTAACGCCCCTATCCCACATCTCAGTCCCATCGGCAAAAATGTAGTTTCTCATGAACACACACACACATGCTGACTGGTCTGACAGATTTTTAAGACCTCAGCAAGTTAAACTGAAAGATGGATGTCTTCAAATTAAAGCTGTGAACAATATGTCCTTACATAACAGGGAAAAAATGCAACAGGATGTTATTGAATTACAGACTTGAAGATCCATCAAATTAATGACACACTGATCACATGACTCTGCTTAAGGACTCTCTGAACTGCAATGAAATCCAAGAAATGTTTATGTCTTCACATCATTATGATCAATCAGTCTCTATTGAACTGACACAACTGCACACTTTTCTGATTCTAAACATACTTACGGTACATACTAAATTACCAAAATAATATAAATTCAAAATAAAAGAAGTATAATATTGTATTAGTTCATATAAAAATAAAAATAAAAATTGTATTACCTGAATAAATATAAACAATATTACAAAATCATTTAAATATTAATTGTCAGGAATTTAATAAGATTTCATATATAAATAAATATATATATATATATATACAGTATATATATATATATATATATATATATATATATATATATATATATATATATATATATATATATATATATAGACAGTATATATATAAATATATATATATTTTTTTTTAATTAATATTTCATTAAATTTTTTTACTCTAGCAACAGAAGCTGCATTGAAATCAAATATCAGAGCAAATTTTGTCATGTCAAATCATTATAATCATTGAACTGAAAGAAGCAACTAAATCACACATTTTCTGATAATAGTCGCACCTAACATTAAAACCTGTAATTCTATAAATATATTTGCACAATCATTCCCCAAATTGATATGGAATTAACATAACAAATAGAATAACATTGTAGCTAATATAAAAAAAATATTTAAATAGTTAAAATTATTCAAATAATAATTAAAATTATTCAAATAATAATATAAATATAATTTGTTTAATGCCATTTTCTATGCTAGCAACTAGGGTTTTAAAGTCACGGTTCGGTTCATTTTCGGTACAGTAAGGGAAAGAAATGCAAACATTAAACTGCAGGTTGTTTATTACTATAAACTTTTTTTAACAATTTGTTTACACTTTTTTTTAAATACTTTTTAATAAAATATACATAAAATAAAAAAAGAATAAGAAATAAATACTGCTGCAAAGTTCTCCACTAAATAAAATACTCTCAGTCTCAAACCAATATCATATAATAAAATATAATGAAAAATATAAATAAATAACTATGATAACAGTGCAGCATTACCAATCCCAGCTTGTAGGCCTGCTCATATTTAAAATATATATATAACTTTTCCAAAGTGTAAAGTGCAGCATGAACAGTTTCAGTTTTTAGACCTGCTCAGATTTCGTTATTGCGTTGGACCGATCGGAATTAAGAGCAAAGGTCCGTTTAAATGCTGACGGGAGCTGCGTTTGAATTACAGTAATTTTTTTCCTAGCTGTAGTGATGTTCACACTCGTGTGATGCCTTTTGAAAACCTTAGGCCGGTGACACACTGGCACATTGCACCTGTCAAACATAGTCTATTTTGCCGTCAATACTGTTGACGGTGTCCTTTATCAGTAGGCTTTATATTTATGCTCAACGTGAAGTATAGATATTGATATAGATATAAAGACACAGAAAACGCGAACTGACACGTCACGCAACTGACACGCAGCAGAAACGCCACGCTCACGCCACGCAGCCAGTGTGTCACCGGCCTTAGAATCAGCTGCAGGGCGGGATTTGTGCTGAACGCGGAGACTTCCGCCACTTAATATGTTCGTTTGGAAACACGAAAATGTACCTATGTTCCGCACACAAAATATTGCATTTGGTCATTCGGTACACACGTGCACCGTACTGAAAGCCCTGTACCGAAACGGTCCGGTACGAATACACGTACCATTACACCCCTACTAGCAACAGAAAATGCAGATAAGGCCTTAACTGTCCACATTAAATAAAGAAATGAATTTCCCAATCCTTTCACGCAAATTATATTTTGTGCTAGTCAATTAAACATCAGCTACATGTTATGTCGGCTACAGGTTACAAGGCTGCTACTGCCAGGAATGAAAACATCACATTTTCCTGAGAAATGGTTGTACGTTTTTTGTTTTTGTTCCAGCATATTTTCCAAATGTTTCCAAGAAAATTTGCCATTTGACACAATATCATCACACACATCAAAGATTTTACGCACAGCTGCTGGCATTTCCTCTGTTGCTAACAACAGGTAATCAGTAGGCACGTCTCGACCTGCCTTAGCTGTGCTTTGCACAAAGCGGCAGACGAGTTTAGCGACACTCTGTTGTGATTCACCGGTGAGAAAGCGACTCAGGGTTTGTCATTGTGCCTGTCAGCCTTCCTCACACCATACTTCTCTTTTACGGGAACAGAAAGAGCATTCTTTGAAGTGCAGGAAATTAGCAAAGACTGGATTGTCCCATTAGCATGTTAAGGTAAACAAACACAGCACTCAGTCTTAACCAATAAGTAACATTTTGTTATTTTCCAATTCAGTTGCATATTTGATCTAGCCAAACCAACATAATCTCTATCCAGAGGCCTCATCTGATGTGTATCCCCCCAAAACACACTCTTCATCCAGTACTAATGATGGTCATATCCTTTGCTAGGTATTCATGGGCCAACTGGCACATCCCCATGACCAATCTGCTGAACTGCAGCTGTAAATCCACACCTCAGGAAATGTTACCCAACCACAAACCCACACAAAAACATCCCTCACCTTCAGTGGGAAAGTTACTGCCCAACAAATCTCTCTTCTGCACTTCACAAGTGCAGAGAGCCATTATATCGGCTTCACCAATGGTGCCACCCGCAAAACTCGTGGTGGGTGTCTTTTTTTTCCCACTTTTTCCATTTAGAGCATTTTGTCCATAGCACTACAATATGCCAAAGGGGCCTCTGTACCAAGACCTCCAACGGCCTGGTGCATTCATGAAACAATTCATCCACCAGGCCCAGCTATGAGAAAACACTCTTATATGCCTGAAACCTTGATTTGTTTTACATCTAATGTAATAGAAATAAATGAAATCCACCACCTGACTGCCTGTTTAAATTTTATAAATCACATTTTTAAGATCTGTACAAATAAAATTAATATTGTATTAGTGTTGTCACGATACCAAAATTCTTGTTTCGATACGATACCTAGTCAAGAATTGCGATTTCGATACTTTTTCGATACTTTTCCTGAAAAGGGAAAATACACTCTCAAATATCATTGCTGTGCTTTATTTTAAAACCGAGACAACATTCTAATCATATAACACACTCATAAATGAACATATGAACAGCAGATATATTAAACATTTGAACAAAATATGAAATATCAAAGTATAAAAAATTAATTAGAGCAATGACATTCAAGGTAAAGAAAGAATAAATTTAGCAGCATTATCTCAGTTATCATAAGAAACATAAGAGTAATTAATTTATCTTGATTCTGAACTTTGAATAAAAATATGAACAGCGATTATATTAAACAATGTTTCTGAACTCAGAAGATTTAATGTCAAAAGATAAACTATATCAATTTAAGCAATGGCATTCAAGTAAAAAAAAAAAAGCAAATAAAATTTAGCAGCAATATCTCATATATTGTAACTTATTCTATCAGTTGTGCAATCTTTTCTTTTAGAGGAGAAAACTCAGCTAGTGAGCTTTATTGAGCGTCATCTTTTTCTACCAGTCATGGACCGGTGGCCACAGTATCACTTGTGCTCGCACATGCAGCCTAGTGATGCGCAGGTCGGGTTTTTTTCCAACCCGCGGGTCCCGCTTTTATGAAATTATTTGGCCCGCCCCAGCCCGCAAAGAAAGTAACATTTCTTTACCCACCGCGAACCGCGCATCTGGGACATCACGGAAGATACGTTTCTACTTAGACCTTCGTATTGTAACCTTATCAAAAAACCTAATAAAATATGAAAATATATATATTCCAAATATTTAATATAGGCTATATGAAATTGCAATAGTGATTGTTCGTCCAGGGACGAATCGCTCTCGTTCAGGTAATCCACTGATTCATATTTCTCATTCACTGAAGTTCCTCTCTCCACAGCAGCGCGCAAGCACGGCGCTATAAGAAGCGCATGCGCAGCTAGTGAACTGCTCTGTGAACTGTTTCATCCTGTCAAAGAGTTACTCAAGATGTGACGGAGCATGTGATTTGTTGAATGGAGTGAACCCAGATCGAGATCGAGAGATCTTCTCATTCATGGACGAGTTGAATGAACTGATACATCTCGTTTATGAACGAAATGAACGCAGTCATTCTTTGAAGTATCGATACTAATAAATTTAGGAATCGTGACGTTTTTAATTTCCGAGAATCGCGATACTTTTGAAGTATCGGTGCACCGTGCAACACTATGTTGTATGATATTTATTAAAGAACAAACCAATACAGTATTTAAAAAAAAAAATACGTAAGCCAAAAATAACGATTTTGTCATTACTCAGGTGTGTCACAACTGATCTGACCGATTAGTTTTTAATGCAGTGAAATCACTCTCTTATGCTGAGTTCACACCTGATTTTCAATTGACGACAAGTTTCGCGAAATCGAAGGCAAACCGGTGCTCATTCACGTGAGTGACAATCACGCAAGTGTGAATTATCAAAGACGTGATCTGAGAGAATCACCGATGCGTCGCCCATGCCCGTAAAATATTTGCCATGCTAAATATCTGGACATGTCGGCGATTCAAAATCCTGCTGTGTGAAATGAGTTCTGACTGAAACATCAACAGCGATGACCTACAGTTAATGAGAGCGCAAGATGCAGGGCAGCGGGAAGTTTGGGGAGGACTTTTTTGTGTTTTATTTAATTATTCCTTTTATTATTAACCAATTAGACATGTACAAACAATGTGGCAATATCAGTACTTTTTTATTGTTGTAATCAAATTGAATCGCAAGCTTGTTAATGAGAATCGAATGGAATCATGAAATTTGTGTTAAAACTCAGCCCTTATATATATATATATATATATATATATATATATATATATATATATATATATATATAGAGAGAGAGAGAGAGAGAGAGAGAGAGAGAGAGAGAGAGAGAGAGTGCCGTCCATTGGGGCTGTGTAGAGCTTTCAATCTTTGGGTAGGCAGCGATTCGATTCACAGGTTTTCAATTCGATTTGAATTTATAGGTATACGATTTATAGGAATTTGATTCGATTATAACTAGTGTTGGGTGATATGGTCCTTTTTAATGAGGTGCTGAAGTAAAATAGCTAGGCAGTTTGATAGCCGAATTATAAAAATAAAAATAATAATAGTTATTATTATTATAATCTAATACATTAATAGGAAAATGAGCCTAATATCATCTTGATTATCGACAGAGAAATCTGCTTATGTCGATATCTCTGACTATGGTCGATACACGATACTATCGTCTATCGGCACAACCCTAATTATAACGATTCGATTCTGCACTCTTTAAGTGCATTCAAGGGATTATTTAAATGCATCCCCTAAATCAGGGATAGGCAACTCCGGAATCTAAGCATGTCATGTCAACAAATGGAAAAGTCAGCCATCTATTAATTGTCATGTTAATTACAGCGCCTTTAGCCCCAACAGTAGAGATGCTTTTTACATATTCTTTCGTTATTTATAAAAACTGTTGCTTTAATTATCTCAAACAAAACTGAAAATCATAAAGAAGACCTTTGTCTCTAAATATATGCATTCATTTTAGCGATTCTCATTTGCTACTTAAATCTAAAACATTTTCAAAATCATAAAATATTAGATCAAATAAGAACAGAATCAACTTTGCGCTGCTGCGCGCGGTCACGTCAAGGATCAAACAAAAATACACTTGCAACTTGAAAAGTGCTACGTCACATTTCTGTGCCATCTAGTGGTTTAGATGAAAATAATATCAAAGGCAAAGAAATAGAAAGTCTTAGATTGCCCAAGTCAATCTCCAGATTTAAATCCAACTGAACATGAATTTGACCAGCTGAGGAGAAGACTAAAGGCAGAAACTCCCCAAAACACCTAACAGTTGGAACTGGCTGCATTACAGGCTTGGAAACGCATTTGAAAAGATAAGACCAAGAGTCTGGTGATGTCTATGGGTCGCAGACCCACTGCTCTGATTGCATGCAAGGGATCTGCAACTAAATAATAGCTTTTAATCTTTTGCATCCGCCTTAACGGTCTCAATACTCACATAGTGGGATGAACTCTAAAAATGCTGTCCTTTGTATTTTGTAAACCATGCATGTGTTGAAACAGCTAATAATAAAACGTCACATTCTGTATAGGGCTGGGATAAATGATTATTTTTTAAACGATTAATCTAGCGATTATTTTTTTGATGCATCGATTAATCTAATGATTAATTTTTTTATGCCGATTCGATTTCGATTATCTCCCCATTAATTGACTACTAACAATTTATACATGTTGATTTACATATCTGAATGAAAAAAACATGAATTCCTTAACATTGCAATATATGTTTATTGCTCTTAAAATTACAAAATAAAAGACTGACTAAGAATGCATTACTTTGCACTTGTATAGAGATAGCATTCAATAAAACCTTGAAGCCTTGAAAACGCATAGCTTACTGAAACAAGCCTACTGAACACATAGGGCCTAGCTTACTGAAAAAAGTTCTTCTTTCAGATGAAAATAACAACAACTTGATGTTTAGCATTCAATAAAAAAGGTCACCCAAAATACTTGTTTAGAGCAATTGAAAGAATACAGTAACCAATGTAAACTTGAGGGCTTTAAGCTAATACAGAGAGTGCTTTTCCAAAAAAAAAAAAAAAAAAAAAATTAACAGTGGGAGTCAGCAGCCTGTCATGGAGAAAAAAAAATCTCCGAATGCTCCACGTGAAACTTTGGCGTTCCGCCCTTTTTCTATCGTGTCTAATGATTTTGGTTAATATGCACTAGGGAGGGAGGGAGGGAGGGAGAGAGAGAGAGAGAGAGCAAGACAGCGCTCGTGTAGTTTGAAGACTGTGAGTGCGCGAGCGCATGTGAAACTTTGGTGTTTCGCCCTTTTTCTATCGTGTTTAATGATTTTGATTAATATGGACAAGGGAGAGAGTTGTTTGAAGACTGTGAGTTTGCGCGCGCAGCCGGGGCTCTCTCTCGTACGCGCCCTGTCAGGCGCAGCAGACATCCTATTCTACATCACTCACCGATCAAATAAGGCTTTGACAGCCGCCAAAAAAAAGATCAATGCAGAAAAAACCCTGGATTGGTTATATAACGTTGGACAGAATGTTGATCCGGCCATCGCGTATATTCAGCGCACATAAGGTAAACGTTTTGCAAACGTTTTTTAGAGAAATAAAAATAGGTAGACGAATCAATGCACATATTTTGCGTCGACGTATTTTTTGCATCGACGTCATCGATGACCTCGACGCGTTGTCCCAGCCCTAATTCTGTAGTTTTGTCTAATATTCATCTTTTAATCATATTTGTGGAAGTCTTGACTCCACAGTAAGCAGAGCAATTTTGTCTTTACTGTTCCAATACTTTTGGAGGGCACTGTATATAAAGTACAATAAAAAAATAAATTGAACATAAAAGGGGGCTAGGGTTTTTCCTGTAAATCCTATTCTTCTATGAAGGATTCTACAAAAGATTTATTGCATTCTTCTTTTCCATCACTTTGAGGGCTTTTGTAGAGAAGCTTATCATGAAATGCACAAAACGTTGGTTTCACTTTCAAGTACTTAGATTCAAAAATTTTCCAGCAGTAGTAGGCTGTTACAAAATCATCGAAGGACTTACAGGTTACAATATCTGCGTGATCTTGAGTTATTTTCTTATCACTTCTCGCGTGCGTTTGGTTGTGAAACATAGTTTGCGGACCAGAAAGGGTTGTCAGCGATTCTTCCTATTGTAAAGTCATGTGACGTGTAACCTCCTGTCGCTGATCTATTGTGCATTGTGAACACAACGGAAACTGAATGCCACCCCAGATAGTCGTGAAGTGTGAAAACAACTATGATCCGACGATTTGGAAAATCCTGCAGTGTGAACTCCGCATAAGTGAAACTCAGAATGTACAAAAACACATCTAGACTCAATTACAAATGTTGATACTGTCTCTCTGCACCATAGTGTCACACACAAGTCTTGTGGTCTTGGGGAAACCCATATATTACTGTCAAGAGAGTCATACTTTGAGTACCAGTGATAGTACTCCTGCATCTAAATGTGGTCGTCACTCCCAAAACTTTGCAGCGTGTACGTGGCCTGTGTGTACAATCTTTGAGAGCCATAATAAGAGCTTTACGACTGGAAGAAAATAGCTCTACTGGAAGACTATTTTTTAACCATGTCTAAGAAAAGAGAAAGACTTGAGCTAATTTTAAACTAGAGATCGTTTTGCTTGGTTCTGTGTGAATGCCTAAGGGTTGAGAAAGTCTGTAAAAATAAAATCAATCCTTTGGACTGAATTGACAGGTTCACAAGTAAATGAAATAAAAAATAAAACAGGGAAAAATCTTAGATTGCTTGATATTTTGTATGCCTAGTTCAGTTATTTGTGAAAATGACCCAACTGCGATCTAGCCTAGACAATGTGCAGTGAGTTTTTGGTTCAACCTTGTTTGGTCACTAGACAATTCTTCATACTTCAATTTGTGTTATGTAATAATTTTGATGACTTTACTAATATTCTAAACTGTAGACATAGCGATGTCTGAATTTGTCACTGGTAGTGAAGTACACTTTAAACAAGTAGGGTCAAAACAAACTTAAAGTCAATTTCTCCTTGAATCAATTCTGTACATTTATAAAAAAGACAAACACTCAGTGCTGCTATCTGAAGTACACTAAATCATTCTTCAGACCCAGTGCAAGGAAGAATGAAAGATTCTCACAGCACTTTTCAACCTCAGAGCACTTAAGAGAAACTCGTCTTCACAACAGAACAGCACATTCTTGAGCGTCATTTGCTCTGGATGTGCTTCTCTAAAATCACAGAGGGAATTATTTGATATTTAGCCCTTCCAGTAAAAACATCCCACCCTTCTGAATGTCCAACTGTCACGGAAGTTCAACATTACACTAAAAACATCTTAGTGATTCAAAGGATTCAAAGAAAAATCACACTAGGCTTGGCTTTCTGATGCGTTTTGACAAAAGAAACAACAAAAAGGGACGTTTAACTAGATGTCTATCTGAAAGAAGGAAGGTACAAAACCATTTAACCATTTAAAAACAATTTGACTATGACAACTTTGAATTTCTTAAAAATTCCCTAGCTGCCAGAAAGTCAAACAACCACAACAGAGGTGAAAGGTGCCTTTGAAAACATTCTGAAATTTCGACGAGTAAGAGTCATTTTTCGTGTGTTGCACACCTAACAACAGTCAATCGAAGGCACCATAGCAACAAGTGAACATTTGTTCTGAAGGAATGCAGGTTGTGCAGGAGGAGGGGGCTTCATGACGGAGGAGGAATCACAGACGTGAAGAGTTTGGTATTTGGTAGCAAGTGATGATGAGCCAAGCTCATAGTCGTCAACATAAACACTAACAAAAAAAAGTACTGTGACTGCAGTTTTCTAGTCACTTTACAACACACTAGTTTTCTAGTTTAAATGAACCACATTGTGGCTTCAGAATTCTCGCATGTGACGTGCATTCAGACTGCAGAGCAAATAAGCACGAAGATGAGTTCCTGTAGCATTCTTCCTGGATGGCTTGTAGATCCTAGATAGTGTAAAATAACAGCCAGGGAGGCGAGGAGAGCAGTGATGATCAATCTCGGTGCAGACAGGGTGAATCCAGACTAGGGCTGTAGCTATCGAATATTTCAGTAATCGAGTATTCTAACAAAAGTTCCATCGATTAATCGAGTAATCGGATAAAATGTGTTTTTGCTTAATTGAAGTGCAATATTAATTATGCAAGAGAAAATAAGACTCCTGGGTCTCTTGATGAATGAACAACTAAGTTTTCTTTTTTAGAATTTTTTTTTTTTTTTAAATGCATAGAATGCAATACATACATCAAAAATAAACATTTAATTATTACCCATTGTTTCTCTGTCTGTACTTGTACTGTGAACAATGACAATAAAGTTGACAGATGAATTAAGTGCATTTAATTGCCATTCAGTTGGGGTTTTAAATAAAGCATTTTCTGAGATGCACATTAAACACACAAAACATTAATTTAATTTATCTTGTAATTATTGAAAATTAAGCAAACTTAACTTTTTGGTAAACAAAGGGGATTTACTATTAAAAATAAAACATGGAAGAAATGTTGTGTGATTAAACCTTAAAATAATGTTTGTTTTTTTTTAGTAGTAGGCTATGTACATTCTGCTGAACAATAGTAATACAGGACTTTTATTTTGACGTACCTTTACAGTTCTGTGTATGTGATGTGACGCTTGTTTTACTCAAATCAAACGGTCAAATGCTGATGAAGTGACTGTCAGAGCAGTTCTGGAGATGTTGTTCATGTGTTCACATCATTATTTAGTGAGACGACAGATGCTGAAATCACCGGAGCGTCATGCGCACTTCAGTGTGTGTTAATAAAGGAAGACGCGCTTCTGCTCCATTCATTAACAAAGAAACCCAAAACATGCAGGATTCATATTTAAATAGACTGTTCCGGCTTAGTATTTACAGATATTAGTCCATATCGTGATTTGATGTAAGTGCAATGACCTATTTTTGATTAATTCATTCAAAATTTGGCAAATTCAGTGCCATTCGGCGTTAAACTGTAAAATCCGTTTTTATGACTGGATTCCGCAATTCCCTCCGCATTTTCTGCATCGCGGAAATCATAGGGCCCTAGTAGAGGTATGCCAGCTCTATCTTGCAATGGACACATGCCACGACGTTCTCTTTACGTTTGCCCGTGCCCTCAAATCAAAACACTGCAGTATGCGAACCTTGCAGTATGCGATTTCGGACGCAGCGCTTGTGTCTCCTTCCGCTTTGTGGGAGACGTAAACGTGTTGTGTCACATCAAAAAAATCATCGCGAAAGAACCTGACGTGAGATTTAAAATAAATTAAAAGAGGCATCGAGGCAGAGGAATTTGCCTCGATAATTTTTTTTAATCGAGTTACTCGAGGAATCGTTTCAGCCCTAATCCAGACATTTAGAGGGTCAGTGAGCATCTCCACCACTGAGAAGGAAGAGAGGGGAGGTCAAAAGCATTTGCTTGTGGGAAGTGTCACCGGGCCGCCTGACAGAGAGTGGTGTGGAAATATGCACCAAAACTTTATCTAGGTTTTTCATTTTATTTGTTTTGCTGGTATTTGTGTTTTTTGTTGTGGCCACCTGCCCCATTTCCACAGTATTGGTGTTACAATAGCAAAAGTTTTTACATTTTTTTTATTCTCCATTACCAACTTCAGGTAATGCTTATGCAAAACATATTAGGGCTGCAACTAATGATTATTTTGATAATCGATTAATCTGTCGATTATTTTTACGATTAATCGATTAATCGGTTTATGTACTTATATTTTAGTTTTTTCCATTTTTTCCCCAAGTAAATTATTAATAAATGGTCTTTATCATTCAGCATAGATTTAAGAGATTGTAACCATTTTGCACTGTCATATCCTCATCAAAAATATACCTGGAGTTGTTTTATTGTGTTAGTAATCCTTTGTCGAACTCTTCTGCAATCAGAACACTGACCCATACTCTAGCAAATTTCACAAGGAGATTTCAAATAATGTTTTCACCATGGCAGTCCTTAGAGCTCCTAAAGTAGTTTAACATCCTGAACAAAGCTTATTAAGGAATCTTTCAGAACATATTTTCACGAAGAATAAGGATAAAACAGAATAAAATTGCAGTGCATTGTATTTTATTATTTACTGGGAAACAGCTTTATAGCTTTTGCTGTGAAATTGTAAACAATCCTTCAAAAAAAGTGCCAATGGCATGAAACCTGAATGGAACTCACAATTTAAAGTAAAATCCATCAGAAGGTTGTCCAGAAAAAAAATAGGACACACACAAAAAACCTGCTGTGTGAAAAAGAGCAGTGAATACTTAGAAAATAAGTGAATTTCAAATATCTACATTTACCTCTCTCATTCAGTCATAATTAGGCTGCACGACTGAATTTTGAACTGGTAAACGACAAACTGATCACAGAACATGTTTGTAAAGCTTTAAATGTTAACTGTTAAAAAGCAATGTTATCAGCTTTTACGACTAAACATTTGCAAACAACATTGTACTGGAGAATCTGCACAAATGAAAGTCTTAGGGGCCGTTCACAAATCGCGCCTAAAAAAAAATGGAAAACGCTAGGCGCACCGCTTTCTCCTTCTTTCCAAAGCGCTCGCGCAGAAGCGCCCCTGAGGCGTCTGCCTTTGCTAAGCAACCATGACGTGCTCTCTCCTTGAAGACGCGGAAATTTCGGCAAAGGATAAATGGATTTGCAGCTCAAATAAATCGCTTGCAGTAGCTCTGCTACTAAATTTATTTCAAAATGGAAATCCATATACAACTATGATCAGCTGTTCCTTTCATCTTGACTGCGCTTTTAACGTTGTTACGGGAAAGGATGAAGCTGATTGGTTAGTTCTTGTCACATGACCCGCGGTGCGGTTGCGGCATTCTGAAAAGTTTAAATGTTTTTAACTCGATGCGGTGCGGTGTTGGAAATAACGAACTTGAGCGCGCAAAAGACGCGATATGTGAACGTCCCCTTAAACAGTGCAGTAGTGCAGAGTTTACAGGTTACTCTTCTTTTTTAAAGGCTCAATGTAAAGTACTCCCACATCACGCTGAATGCTGCAGACATAGACATCATATGATGTCTATGGCTGCAGAGACGCTGCTCGGGAAGCACGTGACAAAACAAGGCCAGCTATTGGCTATTCGCTACTTCTCCTGTTGTACTGGCTGAGTAAAACCTCCGGTGGCTCATTACTGCCACACTTTGGTCACCGCAGATTTGAAATATGCACGAAATGAGCCGCTTACGGCAAATAAAAGTTATTTAGCAACGAATCGATGACTAAATTAGTTGACAACTATTTTAATAATCGATTTTAATCGATTAAATCGATTCGTTGTTTCAGCTCTAAAACATATAAAAGAATGTCATGCTAATTAAGCAATTTGAATTTGTGCAATTTCTTGTGAGAAATAGAGGAAGTGTCTTTACAGTGTAGTGAGCTAGTGAGCTATTATCTGTCTGTCCAAGTCATCATGACACAAAACAACTAAATATTTGAGACTGCAGTCTGATTAAAGTGTACATGCTGGATGAAGTCAAGTTACAGTTATTTTATCTACACTTCAGTTCAAAAGTTGGAGTCGGTAAGATTTTGTTTCATGTTTTTGAAAGAAGACTTTTATGCTCACACTGCTGCATTTATATGATGGCTATTAAGTAAAACAATAATATTGTCAACTATTGTAATTTAAAATAAATTTTAACGTGCATAGCTTCAAAGCTGAATTTTCAGCAGCCATTGCTCCAGTCTTCAGTGTCACATGGATATTCAGAAATCATCGTATTATTATGTATGTTTCAAAAAGTTGTTTTCAGAATTCTTTAATGAAGCCGGGCTCACATTACAGGAATTTTAGCCCAATTTAGCCCTGTTTTCCCCCTCCTGAGAATCATAGCAAAAATCTTGTTGAGTACCTCAATCGGTGACGATGTTTGCCGGGGATTATCTGGTAATGCGAGGCGTTCACCGATCAAAATTTGCACTTACCACTCTGCTCGCACACAAATCGGGGCTACCCCCATTAATATCAAACATGTTTGATTAGGGCTGGGCGATATACAAAAAAAAATTATATCTCGATATTGTCAAAATTTTTACGATATTCGATATATATCTCGATATGTTTGCATTTGCATTTAAATAATAAAAAATAAAACATGATTTTCTTTTGCCCATTAAAAAAAAAAAAAAAAAAAAAAACTATTTACATTAAACAGCTAATTTAAGCAGTTAAAAAATCTAGACCAAGAGATCACTTACTGCTTTTTATTAAATGAATACATGTAGGCCTATATGTAACTGAAGCAGTGCAAATTAAGTAACAGTTACAGAAAGTGCATTCTGTCAACTTTTTAGTGCATGCAATTCACAATTTAAACTATGCAACTAGGATAAGTATTTTATTTTAATTTTTTAAATAAGTTTTTAAGCTAAGAACACAAGTCTGTCAACTGTCTGCGGTTTTAAGAGAAGCTCTGTGGCATGAAACTATGTTTCTACTGACACTGAAAACCCTCTTAGATGGGGAGCTAGTTGCTGAAGCACATAGCTATTTCTTATATATAAATATATATAAATGAAAACCAAAGACTTTTGCAATCTCTCTGTCTATATTATGGAAACTGGTAAACATATCAGTGAAATTCCCCAATAGTAATTCCAAATGGCCATAGCCTATGTTTCTCTATTCAAACATCAGCGGTCGAGTAAGTGCATTTATTTTGCGATCACAAATGCAAACAATACAGTTGAGATCTCACGACAGAACACAGACCGGCTGAACGACGCTTTCATTAGATCGCTCAATTCCAGCTTGTTAGTGTTTTCAGATTATCGTCAGCGACTCTTCCGCAATGAGGAGTGAGCACGTGCGCATGGTTGCCAGATTGCTTAAAATAAGCAAACACCGGTCAGAAAATGTATCCTTCTAACAGTGGAGCTCTGATTCGGAGATTTAAACTCTTGTTATCTGGCAACCGCTATCATTAAAGCTCTCGTAGCAGAGGGGCGTAGAGCAGTCAGCAGTTACAGGTTCCTTTTTTAGACATTCGGCGCGTTCTTTTGGGAAAGTATGCTTGAATTTGAAATATTCGATATTCCCGATATATTCAAATTGTACATCGTCGTCAAAATTATTCCGATATTATCGCTAATATTCGATATATCGCCCAGCCCTATGTTTGATCTTTAAGATTTAAATCGGGATGCTGATGGCTATATGATTAGGTCAGTACATTCACAATAGCCAATGCGCAACCGCAAATCAGCCGCTGTACGGCTCCGTTGCACATAAACATATTTAAGACAAAAATAGCAAATATATTGCTACCACACTTGTTTTGCAGCTGACCCCCATTTTAAGTGGTGAAATGCTTTTTGCAAAGAAAAAAAAACAATAATTCCCTACTGGGGCTAGGACAGTTTGGCTATTCTTAGATGGGAAAGTATTTAAATATGTATATACCACAAACCATAATTGGCCACTATCTATACTCTAGAGCTCGGTCATAAATGCTGTATATACTGTGAAAGAATCTTTCATCATAGCAACTGTTTCTCTAAAAGAATTTAACAGGAACATAATAATCTAGCTGTTTCCAATAATGCAGAACAGGAACGCATAGTTCTCCAAAAAGTACCTTGAAAAAGCAAACAGAAATAACCAACAAAAGGCTCAGTGTATCTTGTGCAGTCATATCTATTGGGGGGGGGGGGGGGGCTACCGTAAGGAAGCAAATTTCAGAGATGCCTTGTTCAGCAGAAAAGAAACACCCACAGCCGGACAGCCAGGAGTTTACCAGTGGCATCCTGACAGACGTGGCACTCCTCCAGTGATGGGAATCAGAAACACTAACACAACCTACAAACCTGCGACATCAGCATGGACTGACCCATATGCACATTTAAAAAACGATACCACAAGATCAACCTCAGCTGCAACAAAGCACTTTTAAAAGCAACGTTAAGTAGAACCTCACCTTTGGAGTGAAAAGCCTCCTTTAGGCTCAGAAGCACATCAGAAAACGTGCGCACATCATTGACCAGCTGCATTATGGAGTCAGGGTCCCCTCCAGAGGTGCTGGTGGTGTGATCCAGGCCCATAGCGTTGAAAGGGTTGGTCTTAGAGCTGCGGCCCATTTCTAGCGTTTTGTTGGACCCGGGGGACAGGGGGACAGGAATGTTAAACTGGGAGAGACGAGCACCGCTTGTCAAGCGCTTATTCCCACTGTTGCTGCCCTGACGGAACATTCCAGCAGCGGCTTCTGCCGACAGAGAGCCACCTCAGCCGCTGATCCAAGCGCCCTCCTGTAGGTGGAAAGCTGAAGGCACTGCAAGACAAAACGATGATAAATTAATGATCAATTCAAACAGCATAAGAGATAGCAGAGCAAAAGACCAGAGGTCTCATTTGTAAACAAACTGTGATATATTAGCAATTACAGTAGAAGCCTGGGGTAGGTAAAAAAAATATAATAATAATGGAATTAATCCTTTCATTCAGCAAGGTTACATTAGATATTATATATATATATATACATATACATTTATATATATATATATACATATATATATATATATATATATACATATACATATACATATATATACATATATATATATATATATATATATATATATATATATATATTAGGGGTGTAACGGTACGTGTATTCGTACCGGACCGTTTCGGTACAGGGCTTTCGGTACGGTGCACGTGTGTACCGAATAACGGAATGCAATATTTTGTGCGTGGAACATAAGTACATTTTCGTGTTTCCAAACGAACATATTAAGTGGCGGAAGTCTCCGCGTTCAGCGCAAATCCCGCCCTGCAGCTGATTCTAAGGCCGGCGTCTCAGCTGCGTGGCGTGTCCGTTTTTAATTCGGCTCCCATGTTAACCGTAGACAGTCCAGGTTAGAGCTTGCAGACTGCCTGCGTGAGACGCGCGAAAAACACGTGCATGCTAGAAATAGAACCGACGCCTATTTTTCACGCGACACGCAAGCGTGTTGGAAGCGTTTCCAGGCAAAATAGAATAGGAAATATGTTTATATGTCATTTTGTACACAAATACATATTAATTCATGACACTTTGATGTTTGAAAGTCTATAGGTTGACATAAATTCAGATATAAATATAATTTTAAAAATTAATTAATAATTACCGATTTTCAAATATTGCACCTGTCAAACATAGTCTATTTTGCCATTAATACTGTTGCTGGTGTCCTTTATCAGTAGGCTTTATATTTATGATCAACATGAAGTATAGATATTGTTGTCATGATGACAAGAGCCTGGTCTGTCGGCGGCCTCCCTCTATGTCACCAACAGCAGCAGGCACGGCACGGTTCTGGGGAAGCAGGCCTACAAGCTGGGATTGGTAATGCTGCACTGTAATCATAGTTATTTATTTATATTTTTCATTATATTTTATTATATGATATTGGTTTAAGACTGAGAGTATTTTATTTAGTGGAGAACTTTGCAGCAGTATTTTATTTCTTATTCTTTTATTTTATATATATTTTATTAAAAAGTATTTTTAAAAAAAGTGTATAGTAATAAACAACCTGCAGTTTAATGTTTGCATTTCTTTCCCTTACTGTACCAAAAATGAACCGAACCGTGACTTTAAAACCGAGGTACGTACCGAACCGTGATTTTTGCATACCGTTACACCCCTAATATATATATATATATATATATATATATTTCAATTTCAAATTAAAACTATTCTTTTAAACTTTCCATTGAACAAAAAATCCTTAAAAAAACTATTTTCAACATTAATAATAAGAAGAAATATACTTGAGCGAATCTGAATAGTATCTGAAGGATCATGTGACATTGACGACTGAAGTGATGGCTGCTGCTGAAAATTCAGCAATAATATGCATGTAACAATGTTTAACAATATTAAAGTTTTTACTGTATTTCGGATTAAATAAATGCAGCCTTGCTGAACATAAGAGGTTTTTTTTCAGAATCCTTAAATCATGTTAATAATTGATGTTGGATGAACTAATTTTATGAGTGTAACAAAAAGTTTGCACGCTTGCTTTTTAGTTGGAATCTGCATATACTTTCACACAAGTTTCTGCCATTATAAATCTCAATTTGTTCCTCACTTTTGATGTAGAATGAAATCCATGCATTTAGAATCTAATCTGACTGTATGTGCCTTTTCAAAAATAAGCAATCTGAAGTGCTAACAGAAGGTTGTAGGTTCAGTTCCAACAAGGGTGATCTATAACTCACTGTTGTAAGCCTTAACCTTGGTTGCACCAGATGGATTAGGTCTGTGTTTAAGTGAATTTTGATTTGGTTTGGATATAAAACATCACCTAAATGACACATTTCTCCTCATTTACATACTGGAAGGATCATATTGAAATGTTATATATACTCATCAAAATATCAGAGTTACCTTTCTAAGCAAACAGGAACTTTATTTTAAAACCAGTTTCCACAGCCACCAAAAGGGCAAAGCTTTGCGTTATCATTATGATGATCTAGGAACAACTACAACTCAAGTCCTCAGTCTAGCTGATCAGTTATCTACGGATGCATCATCCATTCACATGTATTTCTTGCAGTCGGGACTGTTTTCTTGTGCACTATGATTACGTGACTGTCTTTGTCTACAGGTGACGCATGTCTCGAGAATGCGAGTAATGAATGCACCGATCTTATCATTTAACAGGGGCTTGACAACTGTCACTCAAACCTAACCCTCTCGCCTGTGTTCAGTGCTACCTGCTTCGTGATGAAATGGTCAGGAAAAACACGGACACGAGGTGGAACATGACCAATAATAGATTTACGTCAAAATTAAATACACAGATTTGGCTTGACAAGCTTGGCTCTTTAACGGAGCATAAAATAAGCATTCAAACACACTCATGAATTGGTAAAAACCTGTATTTTGATTAATGTTAAGTGTATACTTTTCTGACTGTTAGGGAGCACATATGATGTTACATACCGAGTTTAATAACTAATAAGTTAACGTTACCTCTCAATACTGTAACTGTTCTCCACTTCATAAGTTAGCTGCTTTAAGTTACACTTTAGCGCTGCTAGCTAACTAATTCACACTTAAAAATCTTTTAACATCTATTTTATGTTTAGAGCGTCTCAAACGAGTGTTACTTACGTGAGTAGTTCTTGAAGAGCATCATACTGCAGAATTATTTAGTTTAATCCTTTGTACATCCATAAAACAAGCTAAAAGAGACGCTTGCAGACGGACCGCTCTTCGCATCACAACTGACGACGAGAGAAAAACTTACTGACTGACTGACTCGAAACTTGAACACGTGACCTCAAAGAATACTTCCTATTGGCTGGTGGAGTGTGGCAAAACATGCCGCTTGTTTTCCTCGTCAAAATGACATGTGCTGCTCTGAGACTGGAGAAATGTACAGTAAAAATAAAGGTGGTTTATTTCCTTTAGAGATAACAGTGAGTGAGATGTTGATCACATAGAAACTCTGTGCATTTTTAGTTTCTCGAAAAAACACATTCTGTATGGTTTATAAGCATTTTGAAAAATGGGTACATGGGTTATGTCTTCTTAAGTCACCCTCTCCTTGTAATACCTGTGTCATACCCATGTCATTATACAAAGTTGTGTCCTGATATGTCACAAAAACATGCCCACAACACACACACACACACACACACACACACACACACACACACACACACACACACACACACACAGGTATTACAAGGAGAGTAATACCTGATATATATATACACACATTTTTTCAACTGCTTATACACAAAATATTTAGTTGTCACACAATTTCTGAAACCAGACACTCAAAACACCAGAACCACCAACTCTGCAAAACCATACACTAAATCTCTGCCTTTGACTCAGTTTTCAATTTCATAAAACACTTTTTGCAAAACACATCATGCAATTCTTCAGGAACCACGTTGGCAAGTTACTTGAGTTTATTGAACACAATTTATCTTTGGCGGTATGGTTCCTTATTGGGCTTCTTGCTCCCGAAATATTTGAACATACAAGAGCTTTAACATTAATCCCCCGGAACCATCAGTTTAGAAATACATGACAGTTAAGACTCTTAGTAATGTCTTTAAAGCAAACAGTGATAATCATGTAGATGTGGCAGTGGGATGTCTATCCTGTAGCCTGGTTATGAGGATGAGTGTCTCTCAGCAGTGAGGTCCATGCCCGCTAAGATTTGAAAGTGATCTGAAACAAAGAAGACGACAACCAGAAGGTGCACAGTAATATGCTCATGCTTATAATGGGGAGGGTTGTGAGCCGTTGAGCTTACATACCGAGCAGTAGTGCCATGTATATATATATCTCCCGTGTCTATTAGGAGAGTGGTAGTGATTGAAGCGATTTGACAGCTGACCACATCAGCTGGTCGCAGCCTATGCCTCTGTGTCCTGAATGAACTAACGCTGCGCCCAATTTATTTTTATGGCAAAGGTGTTTGCAAATGTTTGCTTTTGAGATGTGTTTGTGATTTTTTTGAATGCAGTGCTTCATTTTGCAAGAGATGTGAGGCATTTTGCATTTTGTGTGTGTAATTCTTTGAGCTGTGTGTAAAGTTCTGTAGAAAAAAAAGAGGCAAAGTTTTGAAAATGTATGTAAAAAACTGTAAATGTTCCATGGAATGACCTGCCCAACTCAATCCGAGCAGCCATCTTCAAGAATCAGCTAAAAGCACATCTCGTCCATCTTCATTTGACCCTGTTATGTCTTGAGACATATAGTGAGTGTGTGTCTTCCTTTGCTTGTTCCTCTCGTTCTCTCTCTCTCGCTCTCACAGGGTTGGATCCTATCAAAGTGATCTCCAGATCTGATTGGTGCAAATGGGAACAAGGAGCAGCAATAAAAGGATCTGCTGGGCCTGAGGAGGGAGCTCTGCTCATCTTGTGATTTCCTGTTGTTCCATTGTACATGTGCTGTTGTGTGTTTGCTACAGAGTGTTGATGCTCTTAGCTTGCCCGTTGATCTGCCTATTGTGTGCAGTGAGGATGTTTGAGTTGATAAAGTGTTGTCAATCTCATTTTCCATTTTGTATATTTTGTAAAGTTTTGTAAATTCTCTTTTCCACACTTGGAAGCGGTAGGGGGTGATTGCCATTTTCTTTTGTAATTATTGTTTTCTCCTGTTTTTCATTAGATAGGGAGTTAGCATATTGTATTTTTATTTAGTTTTTCTTTTGTTAGGGAATTTAGTATTTTCTCTTAGGAGCTGATTTGGTGTTTGTTTGTTGTTTTGGCCTTTGCTCACCCCTGAAGTTGTGCTTTTGTGGTTCTTTAAATAAATGTACAAAGGATCTTTGATTGCTGATTTCAGTTTATGTTGCGACTTGCACTCTATTCATTTATTAACTGCTTGTTTTCTTTACAAAAAAAAACTACTAACACTAGCTTCTCTATTCTTTTTGTATTCTATTTGTTTTATTTTTATTTATTATACAATTAACAAAAAGCTATATATATTAGTGTCTCTAACACAAGTTTGCTCTATTCTTTTTCTAATCTATCGGTTTTATTTTTATTTATTATATAATAAAAAAACCTTGCTATGTGTGCTGCGTTAGGCTAACTGAGACTTGTCATAGCACTTGCATATTATTGCTCTTTTGCTGATTTTGATTGCTTCCATCGTACTCATTTGTAAGTCGCTTTGGATAAAAGCATCTGCTAAATGACTAAATGTAAATATATAAGTGTATGTGTATGTGTGTGTGTGTGTGTGTATAGGCTACAAATTACCAAATACAGGCAGAAAAAATAAAACTGATGAAAAAATTTTATTTAACAATAAAAAAACACTGATAAGTGTAGAATATAAGACAATTACAAAAAATATTTTATATAACTTGACTTTCTAATAAAAACAAATGAATATAATAAAATCAATATACTTTAATAAAAAAATAGGTTGGAACCTATTATAACGATGAAAATATGGGGGAAATGTAAAATATAAAGTTATCCTGATGAATTATTAATCACAACTCTAAAACACGTTTATCACTACAAAATAAAAAACATTTCTAAAACACAAGCAGCACGTATCAACAACCTTGCAAAAGAAAAGTTGAGCGCGCCTTTGAAGAATGACGTGACTCTGTCGACAACTGGCGGCTGAAAGTTTCATTACCTGTGTATTTACGTCCGCGTGCATTAGATCCGTTAGATCCTTGATCACATTTACCACGTGATGTAAGATTTCAGTCTCTTGTGCTGTGCGCACTTCTCTAATAATTCCTTGATATTTTGGGATGTATTTATATGCAAATACATATGCATCTGATCTGATCTTCAGTCATGATTATGAATCTTTACGTTAAGTTATTCCCCTTTTCCTATACCTGTTGTATTTGTAGTGGAGTGCATTTCTCAGTGGTATGATTTCCTCTGGGTGTCGTTGCCAGTAGGATATGCCAGATCGCTTAAATGCTGTCTGTCCTGCTTTTCTTATACTGTGTGTAGTCTGCAAGCACAAAATGACCATTCTTCAATGTCCGTGTGTGGTTTGCAGTCCAATTACTGGACACTCGACAACGGCTTTTAAAAGATACTTGGTCAACTTTATCACAGTTATGCCTTTTTTAAGTGGTCTAAACTTAGCACAGGGTAAAAGTGTCCTATTTTACAAGTCAGTTTTCAAGAAACCATGCATATATTTATATGATAATATAATGTTTAATTCTCAGTATTAAATAAAAAAGGAATCATATCATCTCATAATATTGAGAAAGAGATCATAACAGATCTGTTAGGGATCATAAGTTCTAAAATGTGGTTAGTATACCATAAGCAATTTATTTTTTAACAGTTTTATGTAAAGTGAATGTAAAGACATATTTTAGTAACCATTCTTTTTCTGCAGCTGTAGAAATGTAGCATCTTTAACAGTGCACAAAAATCATTTTCACACAGGTTTATTTAAAAGCCTATTTGTTTCGTGTTTTATGTGATGCTTCAGATATCTCTAGTGAATAACTTGTTAATGCTGGGTCTCATGAACTGAAGCTGTGTTTCTGAGTGAGACTGACCAATCACCTTTACAATGACTACTTGATGTAAGTTATATTCATCATCAACCATAATAATGCTTAAATTGAATCCAGTGTATCATGTTTCTAGCAGATGTAACCAATTTTCTGTGACTGTGCAAGATTCAATTCACTTTTTTAATATATTTAATTTATCACTGTAAGTTAATAACTTTAACTGTTTTTTACTTAGAATAAAAATAATTCTACGTTTTTGTGTATTGCTTTATTTTATTTAAATGTTTGAAGTAGACACATTTCGAACAGATTGATATGCAAAATAATTATAAAGAACAAATAGGTAACACTGTAAAATAAGGTCTCATTAGTAATGCATTAACTAACATTAACATTAAGAAATAGCTTCATTTTTACATTATTTAAGTTTTGTTAAAGTTAGTTAAAAAAAAAAATAATACACCTGAACTTTAATAGTGTTTGCTCAGGTCCAATAAATATGGTAAAACAGTTACAACTGTTGATTTTAATAATGTGTTACTAAGAAATTAACATTAAGATCAATAAATGCTTTAGAAGTATTTTTTAATTGTCAGTTTAAGTGACTAAAGTCTGTAGACTATCATTACATTAGACATTTCCTAGAATGCAATTATATTTCTGATTAAATTTCCAATTCATCATCCTGTGGGTTGTGGCCAATCCATTTCAAATTCACACCAAAATAGTAGGCAAAGTCGATTCTTAAATTATGGTTGAAGATTTGATCTTTTAATGAAAATTTAATGATATCTACTGTCTGCACTGCTGTTTTACAATACCATCTCATCCAACAGGGGGTTCACATACTATCAAATTGGCTACCTGGACAACCGTATCACAACCCAGACCAGACTTCAGTTTGAGACCCTTGATTATTTTCCCTTTTCCTGCAGCCTCTAGACATATTGATCTGTATTTGCAAACTGGACACAGCCATTGGATCTCTTTTAAGTGTCTGTTTCATAGAAATTACCAGCTAATTTTGTCCATCAGTCTCAACATTGTTAAGTTTGAAACCTCTGCCTGCTCTTATGTATGGGGTCCAGCTAGCTTGCTGATCTATAGTATAGTCTGTATAGCTGTACTATAGCATGTCTGGTGTTCTCCGGTCTGCTCCTTACAAGGCTACGCAGGCCGATTGGCAAGATGACTGTAACTGAGCAGAGGTATGAGGGTCAACACAATGTTGGTCAAACTTTTTAAATCAGACTTCTCAGTTTTTCAGGTGGACCACTTGAGTTGCTACACTTTCGTTTCTTAGTGGGTGTTATGGACATCATCATAGTCAAATTTAAACATTATTACCTGGTTATTTGGTTAGTAAGTTGTAATTTTCTACTGTAGATGGCAGTAGAATCCACATGGATCACATTTAACCTTAAAAGGATAGTCCAACAATGAAAATTCTGTCATTAATTACTCACCCTCATATTATTCCAAACCTGTAAGACCTTTATTCATCTTTGGAACACAAATGAAGATTTTTTTGATGAAATCCGAGAGCTTTTTGACCTTCTATAGACAGCAAGGGTATACTACCATGGTTAAGGCACAAAAAATGAAGCAAGGACTTTGTTAAAATAGTCAATGTGACATCAGTGGTTCAACCGTAATTTTATGAAGTTACGTGAGTACTTTTTGGGTGTAGAGAAAATAAAAATAACTTTATTCAACAATTTGTCTCCTACGTGTAACCCTAACAGTATCGCGGTGTGTGCTTGTGGTGATGCTGAAGTAAATCACGCATGCGCTGCACCTTGTTTACGTGCAGAGGAAAGCATGCCCATGTGTTCTGGTGCTCTCCTTAACCCTC
The DNA here is from genome assembly GCF_963082965.1 of Carassius carassius. Lineage (NCBI taxonomy): Eukaryota > Metazoa > Chordata > Actinopteri > Cypriniformes > Cyprinidae > Carassius > Carassius carassius. Next base: position 20,005,893 of record NC_081774.1, on the reverse strand, counting down.
TGGAGTCTAAGAGTATTTTTGGGGCCTGGAGAAGTTTTGTCATGCCCTGACATTTGTGCTTTTTTTAGTTTCTTATACACATCTAAATGGCTAAAGTCTAGTCTCACTGTAATCAGCACAAACTGACAGAAGACAGTAACTCGAAGAAAAATTGTTGAATAAAGTGTTTTTTATTTGGGTTTTTTTTAGCACAAAAAGTATTCTCATAGCTTTGAAAAATTACGGTCGAACCACTTGCTGTCTATGCAGTTCTGAAGATGAATGAAGGTCTTACGGGTTTGGAATGACATAAGGGTCAGATTTGTATTTTTTTTTTTTCTTTTTTGTTTATTACCGCAAAAAAACTTATTATTGTCTTCATGATCTTCAATCAAAATGTAATGTCCTCTGAAATATTTCTACTGTTTATGTCACCAAGGATGATGTGATATAGGCCTATATAAATATATACTGGCCTAGTGTGAAAGTATTATTGTAAAGATTTTTTTTTTTTCTGGAAAAAACATTTTTCTGATTCTCCTGACATAGCCATAGTGGTTGGCTACTGGTTATTAGAAGGCCATTCCTGGACCTCACAAACCAGCGGCAAGTGAGCAGCACATACTCTGAAGGACTGGAAATGAGTATGGATGAACACATTCAGAAATTCTGTTTAATAAGGCTGATTATTTTATATATTTTTTTTATGGTAGCAGTTAAAATTGTTTCAATCACTTTCACTAAACACTGGCAATATGCTACTGTTTGCAAATCAAGATAATATTTCACTTTTAATTACTGGCCTTTGATCTCTTCATATTTAATTGTCATCACTTGCTTTGTAAAATTGCTTTATTGGGTCAATAATGATTTCCTTAGATAAATGTTTGCACAGAAGATAGAAGTTCTTCTGTTTTTTTTTACGCTGCAGGACTATTACCAGAGTGGGCGGATGTCGATGAGTTTGGCGCAGGCCCTGGGAAGACAGAGATATGACAGGACTGTCAGGATGAGTACTACATTCATTCCTTGCTTGTTTCTCTTGCCATCCATTATCTCTATCCTTATCAGCGCTCACCTGCTGTCTGTCTTTCATCTGCTTGAGACCGTGTGTTTATCTGGAGTCTGAATCCATTTATTAGGTTCATTGCACACATCACAGAAATTCAGGAAGTCCTTAAGAGCTGAATTCAGTCAGATATGAACAGACCATGGTTACAAAGAGAATCAAAGGTCTGGACTATTGTGTGAAATGTTTGTTTTGTTTTAAACATAGAAATTTGTGACAGATGTATCTATGAGTTAATACTAATACAGTTTAAAGGTTTTGTGTTTTTAAAAAAAGCCTGCACAGGCACAGACCTCTGGAAGCTGCATTTATTTAATGAAAAATACAGTAGAAACTGTAATAATGTGAAAAAAAAATTAAAATCAATTTAAAATCACTGTTTTTTTAGAACATGTTTTAGAATTTAATTGAATCCTGTGATGCAAAGATGCATTTTAAGCAGTTATTTCTTCAGTCTTCAGTGTCCTTGAGAAATCCTTCTAATATCTATATTTTTCTCTTTCTTTTTCACAGATGATTCAGTAGAGAAAATCCCTCTTACCCTGGGAGAGGTCCAATCATTATCATCATGACATGATCGCTTTATATGATGAACAGATTTAATTTAGACTTTCATTTACCTATAAACATTGAACAACAATCCACATACTGTACATATACTGTAGAAAAAGTTCAACCATGCTTGCTTGACACAAAAGAATGATGTTTGTTTACCAGTGTCACACAGCTTCGGTTGACCATATTTGATAAGCTTTATGAATGTGGAAATACATTTTTATTTGTGAATAACAGCCTAAATTAAATCTGTTCTTAATATAAAGCGATCATGTTTGTTCAGAGGACTTAATTCTTAATTTGCTTAATACATATAGATTACTTTTATAATCTATTATATACACAATATTCACATATGCACGATAAATTCAAAAATGTTAGCGTGAAAGAAAAAAAAATTTGAGGCAAATGCTTATAATTTAGGACTAGAGGAAGTGTTCACTGCTCACCACACCATTCTCGTCTTCTGTCATATGTGATGAGTCAGGAATTGATTTGTTGCTCCTGTGGGAGTTTGCTTTAGAAACATCTGTCTCCCTGAGCTCCGCTGGAATCATCTGTTTCCTATTTTCAGGTTGGCATCACACTGTTCACAGTCTCCCACAGGAAATCACTATGGAAGCACCACGAGGTACAACTTAGCCCTCGTCTTTCTTCATACAGTTTGCAGAATTTATTCCCAAACCTCAAGTTATGCCCTATGATTTTTTTACTCTTTGTATCTCTATACTGCAGTACTTGCCAATGGATGGAAGAGGAAACTATGAGTTTAAACCCATCACGAAGGAAACAGTGGCATGTGGATCATAATAATGTCACTTATTCATGAGTCAGTCTTTGAGTAAATCATTCGTAATGAAATCATTCGGATATTTGCGCAAGAATGATTTTACACAGAAATTCACAGTCCTGAATGAGGCCTATCTGTATTAGATATGGATCTGAAGCAATAGTATTGTGTACCTATTGAATTAAAAACTCTGTATATTATAAAACCTTGTTGAAATATAATGGCTTTTCTTCATCTGAGGGAAAGGATTGTAACTCTGTGGATAAATATGTCTCAGGGAGAGGTTACTGCGCATTATCTAAAAAAGGTTTTTGTAAGGAATAAAATTGGGTTTGTTATCCCTTTTAAGAATCAAACATTTATAATATAAAAAGTCGTTTTTTGTTGTGATACTTGATTTGTATTTTGAAACTGGAACAATCACATGCATATGTTGTTGTCAATAACATATTGTTGCATGCCACTGGTACAATAATTATAATACTATGGAAAGTGTATTATTTAAGTGTAATGAGCTGTCTTTATGTATTTTATTTTAAGAGATAATAATGCCTAAAAATATGTTTGAGAACCTTCTTGATATTGTGCCTTACAGACCGCTTTTATTTGTTTTACAGAATCACAGAACGTGCATTAAATATCTTGTGATATTTTAAGAGCAAAGAAACTCTAAATTGGTTTTATGGTCAATTTTTCTTCCATTAATTGTTTTAATTTGACATTTGGTTTGGGAGTTTTTTTTTAGGCTTTTTTACTTTTATTTAGGATAGGTTACTGCTTTAGAAGGCATAGATCACATATACACATTTGTTTCAAGTATAATTTATGTCTTGAACAGAATTAAAAAAAAACAAGACTTTTACATCTTTACCAGAAGAGTGAGTTACTGGGACCAGAATGCAACACTTATTCTTCACCAGTGAGTGTCTCCTGGTTCATTTTAATACAGACTGTGTTGTGTTGCACAATCTGAACATGCTTTCTGTGCCATTAGGGTTTTTGTTTAAAAATGTAAAACAAGGAATTGTTGCCTCAAAAGATTACACTCTTCCTCTTTTTTTTGATTGTGCAAGTCCTTTTAAATAAATAATTACAAAGCATAGGTCAATTAAGTTTTGGTACCCCTTTAAAAATAAAAACAATTCATGACAAGTATAATAATTTATTTGCCGTTTCTATCTTTTGAAGTTCCTAGATATTAAAAAACAAATATAAATATTTTTTCTACTAGATATAATACTGTATACACAAACAGCTAATACATGTATTTCTGAAGAAAATAAATAATGGCATTTAATAAACCAATACATTTCAATTATACAAATACAATTCATCCATGATAAAAAAATAAAAATCAAAAGGTCCGATATGTACAACATATCATGTAGTGTTAGAGTTTCATAGAAACCAGTCCAGTGCTGTACTGCAAGTGCACACACACACACAGGTTTTGCTCAGCGCGAAAATGGTTACAGTCCAGCTGTACCTCCCGTTCGGAGCTCAAACATCAGAAATGTTGTATTCCTTTATCTCCTTGGCCATCGATGTTTGTCTTCGTGCTCGTTTACAGCAAACCACGATCAGAACGATTACAGCAATTACAAAAGCCAGTATAAGGAGCGCTCCTCCTCCAATCACAGCCAATCCATACACTATGGAAAAGAAACAGGAATATTAAATCATTTTTACAAAATAAAACAGAATCTAAAATTAATTTTAATGCATTCTATTTAATTGAAAGGCTTAGTTAGTTGGTATGTAGGTGTGTGATGTCAAAATGGCATTAGATAAACCAATGTAGAAAAAGCACATGCACACACACCATGGAAAATGTAATGGAAAATGATTTGGCAATTTTAAACTCACATAAGACACAGAATTTAAGTTATTGTATGGCTGTTGCTCAACAGCACAAATAACAGTTCTCTGTTTGTTTGTATGTAAGGTCAATGATAAAAGTGTTCATGTTAAAGAGTTAGGAAACGTTTTAGAGTGAATAAATTGAAACTTGTTGAATGTTCTTTCAGATTTTTCCAAACAACATAACTTTAAATATGACTCTTAAAAGCTTTTAAACATTTAAAATTGAGTGTTTTAGTTTAAACAAGCCTTATTTTAATACATTTATGAATTCATATATTTTTAGTATTATTAAATTACTAGATTATACAATGAAAATGCTGAAATCTTTTGAGTTTGAAAACTCCCTAGTCAGTGCAAGTAATGGCAGCGTGTGTCATCCTCCCTCTTCTACTCAGTTAACTGAAACCGGCCTCTTCATGCTTAACAACCTTCCTGTTTTCCATAACACTGCAATTATAGACAGCTAAATCTTTGAGTAAAAGCTGAATCATTTGGAATACTTGAATACTCCTTTGCTGCTTTCCTCTGTTTCTAAAATGGGTGTAACACCCTAGTAAATGTCAAAAGTAAGCGGTCAAGTTTTAGATGAAAGGCTTACCCTCAATCAGGGTCTTGTGCTCCTGTGGTGAGCACTTAGGGAGGCTCCACTCTCCGACCCTCTTGTCTCCTTTACGAGAGGGGAAGTATGCCGCCACGGTGAAGCAGTAACTCTGATCCTCATCTAAAGTATTAAACTCGGCTTTGCTCTCATCCGCAGTTCGCATTTTCTGAAAAAGAACCAGCCAACAAGCAATTACCGACTGCAATTCAGAAGGCACATAATCTTCAATAGCATCTATAGCTCGTAAACATGCTTCTACTCACTTTTCCTGTGCTTCCAGCCTTGTTGTACGCAATCTTATACTTGAGATTTTTCTTAAAAACGTCACGGATGTTCAGAGATCTGCCATCTTTGTGCAAAGCTGTGATGGGGTCTTGTATGATCAGCATAATCTTATTGTTCTCATTCACTTTCAACTTAAACTCAGGTCTTCCAATTATAGCTACATGAAAAAGAAAAAAAAAAAAAAAAATATATATATATATATATATATATATATATATATATTAAAGCAACTGCTTTAAACAAAAATTGGTTGAATTTCGAAGGAGGAAGTGTTGGAGACTTACTGTCATTATAAGGACAGAACGTCTTTGATCTGGTGTAAGGGGGCTCCACATAGTCAGAAGACCCCAGTGGAGACTCGGAGAGGACATCAGCAGAATAAACCCCCTTTAGTTCAAGTTCATTAGTCAGGTCACACTCGGTCTCGGAGCTTCTGATGCAGTGAGGGTTTCTCACTTTGTCCCTACCAACTCTGCAGAGAAAGATTATGTTGGTTAGAACCCAATCAATACATATTAACTTTACATCGTGTTGAATTTTAAATCACAAAATAACGTTAATGTGAACAATACAGAGCAAGACCCAACTGCAATGCAGGTTAAATGAGATATTCGTGTAACGTTACTTGCCTTGAAAATTCAACTGTATATGTGTAGTTGACAGGCTTAGGTCCCCATGTTAGGATTGTTTTGAAATTGTAAGATGACCATGAAACATTTGTTGCTTTGGTAAGTTTGCCCATTTCCAAAGATGCTAAATAGGAAAGAGTACATCAGTTAAATCAATACAGTATGAAAGGCATCACGTAGCTTTCGTGGTTTCCATTACGAACCAACCTTGAGATACAACAAAACTAACGTTACATCTAAAGTTCACACTGCTATACTACAATGTGCCAAGCCAAAATGTAATGTATAGTGCAATAGAATAGTACAGGCCTAACGTTACACTACAATTCTGCAAGTAAACAGTTAATATTTTGATTAGTTGACGGTTTAAAAAAAAAAAACCTTACTAAAATCTTACCCGGGGATCCGTTTACGAGCGTAAGCCAGACAAGAAAAAGTGCCGAAAACATTACAGTTTTGCGTTCCATCGTTTGAGATAGCAAACAGTCCAGTTTAGGCGTAAAATATTTAATCCAATTTATTCGTCTGAGGATCGTTTGTCATTTAAATCTCCCAGCAGCAGCCTCGCCTGTATTTATAGTGTGTGCGAGAGCTCTCGCGCTGCCAGCCACAGAGTGGACTCGTCATGAGTCATGAATGGAGCTCCGCCCCGCCCCTTTCTTAACTTTGGGGTTTTGTCACTGGCTGGGCATCCATCGTAGCGCGCACCTTATTACCATATATGGTTATCCGGGTACCGGTTTAATACAGATTAATTTACAAATTCAAGCACGTACTTTAAAACACTTGACAAAGCGCTTGCCTGTGGTTTTTGCAATGTCATCATGTTATTTTGTCATTAAATTGGTCATTTCTTCGGTGTTTTTCTTTCTTTCTTTTTTTTTAGCTGCCAGTAGACTGGAGAAGGGTCTGTCAGATAATATTGGTAGACTGTGCTGTGCAGGAGAATTAAAATTAGACATTCATCAATTCAATTTAGTTGGGTTACCTATAAATCATCCAAAATCTGACATGGGAGATTTATTTGCATTTTAAATTTTGTCAGTTGTAATATAAAAGCTACTTTTACAAGTGAAGTTTATTTTCCTGTATTTATATTATATGCACAAAGAATCATCATTTCCCATTGTAAATTTCCATAGGTTTTCTTAAAAAAGCTTTTTCTTCAGTCAGATGTTCCACTCTTCTTGTGGGGACGATTCACTCTTAAGTAACTCTGTGGGAAAGAACACACCGGCCGAGCATGATTTGTGTAACCACAGTTCTGTGCTTGATTTGTTTTTTTTGGCTACAACAAAGAGCTTTATGAACCTCTGCCTCTTAATAACACAGGCTTTATTGGCTAAAATAAGAAAAGGCTACTATTGTCTAAAGGTCTCTGCTGTCATATATTCTCACATGGCAAATTAAGATATCCATTCAAAGCATTAAAAAACCCCGTAAAATGTTAACCCGTAAGATTATTTATTTTGTTGATTAGTAGGAGGCTATACAAAGATAAACTCAAGTCTAAATGACAGAAGATTAATTTGTTTATGTTAAGAGTTTACATCTGTTGACCTAAATTGAAATGTTTAGAATAGGTGCAAATGTCAATTTGTTTATTTATAAGGGATAAACATCTGAAATACTTTAAACTGTGAGTAATATTGCAGTTTGCTTCCTTTGACTGTTTAATTAAAGTTTAAGTGGAGGTCCAGTCATTCCTAATGTGTGACATAAGAGATTGAGACATCTTGACGGTCACGCACTAGAAAGACACTGACCAGACAAGGCATATCATAAGAGCATGACATAATGCCTTACTTTGACATGATAACATTTTATGAACATGACATGACATCATGGAGTTCATATTTGTGGAACTGAAAAGTCATGAAATGTAACAGTTTTGTAAATTATTTAAAGATTAGTAAAGCCTTATTAAAACATTAGTGTGTGTGTGTGTGTATTATATATATATATATATATATATATATATATATATATATATATATATATATATATATATATATATATATATATATATATATATATATATATATATATATATGTGTGTGTGTGTGTGTGTGTGTGTGTGTGTGTGTGTGTGTGTGTGTGTTTGTGTATATAGTTTATATAGTGTATATAATTTTTAAATAAAACTTTCCAAGAAAACACAACATAAGAATGAAGATTAAAGCCTCATGATCATGTTTTTCACAAACATTTTGCATCAGCTGCCAGTTGACATCATCAAGTTTAACAAGCTTTCGGTTTCATAACCATAATTGTTCTCCCAGCAGTGACACTGTAGAAATTATCTTGTCACATGTGGGGTCAGTTTCTTTCAATGATTCTGTTTTTTTCCTCAGTTACTTAATTGCTGAATCAAGCGATCTAATAAAAGTCTCTTTTTAATGGTAAACAGTAGGTAAAAGATGAAATAGGAACCTTGCATGTGTGAGTGTTAATGAATCAGTTTAATCTGGGATATTAAATAACAGGAACGATGTTGCCAGAATGAAGCAACTGTGGCGGATGTACTGTTTTTCACATAATGGAAATAACAGTTCCTTATAAAAGGGTGCTTTACAATTTGTCTGATACCACATTAAGAAGAAGGAAATGGGACCTATTATCAAATTCATCTGAGCAGCAACAACAACAAAAAAAGAAATAAAATGTTAGGGAATTCAACAATGATGACAGTGTGAAAGTGAAGCCCTGCTTCTGACTGGTTGAATGACACTAACACAACAAATATTCTCATATTCTAGTGTATCAAATTACATACAATTATAAATTGTTATAAATTCCAAACTCATGAATACACAGTTTATCAGCTGTTTAAATATAAACTAAATTAATTCCCTTTATTATTGGATTCTTTGTTTGTTTGATTTTTAATTACTACTAATAGCGGCCAGTTTGGACTATCCCTAAGCAATGTTTATATCCAAAACCTTTCTTTTTGTGAGAAATTTCGGCAGTCTGTGTGGATTTTTAATATCCCTATAATCTGTATCAATCTCTAAATTCTTATGATATTAATTTTTTTATAACTAATATACATATTGCTAATTTGGATCACTTGTGTGACCAAAGGATGATTTTAGAGCTTTGATTCTATTTGTGATACAGAAAGTATTTCGGGTTTACTAAGCAAGTCCTCTTTAAAATCTGTATTTGAAACTTTTTTCCTGTTTCTGGAGATGCAATAATGTATATAAGTGTTGCAGACGTGTGGTGTACAATTTCCATGACTATACCGTTCTCAATGTCTGGTCTCAATTATTTGGAAGGAGTAAGAATTCCAGCCTTTATGGGCCGTCTGACTACCATTTTTGGTCGTGGGCCTTATATGGAACTAATGCTTTTGTACAACAGTGTCACAGACGGAAATTTCATCAGCATATCTATAGTACAATACAAACACGATTTCCATTATACTGTACTAACTAAAATCATGGGAGAATAAAGCATGTAAGCAGTGAGAGAAATCATAGTAATTAGCCAAAACTTCCAAAACAGGGTCTTTTAAAATAGGCTTGTTGAGGGAAGATATGGAATTACTTTTCAGTTGGAAATATAACGTTTGCCTGGCAGATAGTAACATGGGTAAAAATATAATTTTATAATAAAGGAAGGCCTTGAGCCACATCAGACCTACAATGTTTTTTTTTTTTTGACAACCTCCCATAACACTCTTGCAATAGTTTACAAAAAAATAGTTCAACTTTATATGAAACAGACTTGAAAGGAGCTACTTCTCAGAGAGGCCAATGCTACGTCATGGACAGAATTTACACGAAGCTGCTTCACAAAACTGACTACGACCCAATTCAGGTTTAACAAATAAGTCTTTCAATTCTGCAGAAAAAGAATGTTCTTGGATAAAAATAGTTTTTGATTGCTTCTGTTACTGAGTAAAAAAAGAAAAGAAAAGAAATATCTCTGTGTGTTAGACTTTGGACTTTTACCAGTGACTGAATGTGAAAAATGCATGTGGGTAAGTTCATTCAGCGAGCACTAAATATTTCTAAAAATTGTTAGTGTTCTATCTACTTTCACTGTATCAGTGTTAGTAATAAGGTACAATATCCCAGAAATAACACAGACAGAGTAACACCCAGGTCAATATTTAGGCTGTTTGCCAAGTTAACAATATATTTTAAGGCTTATTAATGAAATAAATGTGTCATCACCACTCTTTTTGTCCTTTAATGAGTCTCATGACTAATACCCTCCTTTGTAATTTGTCACCATCAGAGAAGTCAACATGTTTTAGATCAAGTCTCTGGTGATGATAGGTCAAATGAAGGCCTGAATAAATGCTGTTTAGAAAGCTGTAAGTAACTCAACCCTCCACTGCTTGTCCTTCTGCTATGCCCTTTTGTCAACTGCCTAAGGATTTTGAGCCACAAAGTCTAACTGACTAAAAAAAATAAAAAAAGAGATTAATTTCTATTGTGCAATTTCATGCCGCGAGTCTGTCTCAACAGAGTGTTCTTATGACAGCTCCATAGAACATTCTCAGACACCCCCTGACACTCCCCCTCCCCCTCTCAATCCCACCCCAGGAGACAGGCCTGCTAAAACACCCCTCTATGCAGAGGAATTTAGCTGTGGAGGGAGGAAATTATTACACCCCAGATTTTTCCCAGACTCCAACAAGTCGGCTTCTTATCCAGTATAAACACACTACACAGGTCACACAAGTATCTGATCTGATCAGACTAATACAAAGGATCCCCATCCCTGGGTCAGGCCATTGTTATACAGCCTGAGCCATCATCGTAATGACTGTATAAGTCTGTGCTTATGATAACAGGAAATGGTGAACACGTGGCCAGAGCATAAGTTCAAATTCAGAGACGCTGAGCGGTTGTCTGTCCTCTACTGGCTCCAGGATATTACTGATTATACCTGTCAGCAGTGCCAGTCTGTTCTCCGCACAGTGTTCTTTCCTCTGGCTAGGGTTACAGACAGCTGATAACTGTCTACAATCTTTACATCATTTAGCTGTCCAGTGTATGATAAAACATGGTTAGTAAGAGTCTTTACCAGGGTTGTGTGCCATTCAGAATTTAACTGAGAATGGCTTTAACTTCCAGCTCAGTTCCTGAATTTAAACTAAGAAAACAGAACGTAGCACTGTAATTCAGATGGAAGGATGGATGGAGAGACTGACAGATGGATATATGGATGATGTACTGAAAGACGGGTGGACTAAAAGATAATTGGATGGCTGGATGTATGATGGACTGAAAGATGAAAGGATTGTTGGATGGATGAAAAGATTGATGGATGAATGATGTAAAGATTGACAAATGGATGGATGGGTGGATGGATGATAAAAAAAGATTGACAGATTTATGGATGGATGGATGGATGGACTGAAAGAAAAATGGATGGGTGGATGGATGATAGATTGTAAGATGAAAGGATTGTTGGATGGATAGAAAGATTGAGAGATAGATGATGGAAAGATTGCAAATGGATGGATGATGTAAAGATTGACAGATGGATAAGTGGAAGAAAGGATGGACTGAAAGATGAATGGATGGACTAAAAGATGAATGAATGGGTGGATGGATGATGGATTGAAAGATGAAAGGATTGTTGGCTGGATAAAAAGATGGAGAGATGGATGATGGAAAGATTGACAAATGGATGGATTATGGGAAGATTGACAGATGGGTAGATGGAAGAAAGTTTGGACTGAAAGATGGATGAATGGGTGGATGGATGATGATTGAAAGATGAAAGGATTGTTGGATGGATGAAAAGATTGAGAAATGGATGGACGGCTGGAAAGATTGACAGATGGAAAGATGGATGAAAGGATGAACTGAAAGACGGACAGATGGATGGATGGACTGAAAGATGAATGGATGGATGGAAAGACTGACAGATGGATGATGGATGGATGGATGGATGATGAAAAGATCGACAGTTGGATGGATGATGGAAAGACTGACAAATTGACAGATGGCTGGATGGATGGATGAAAAGATTGAAGATGAATGATGAAAAAAATTAAATGATGGATGGGTGGAAAGATTGACAGATGGATGGGTAGATGGATGACTGATTGGATGACAGATTGAACTATGGATAAATGGATGGACGAAAAGCCTGAAAGATGGGTGGATGAATTACTTTTGTTGAATAAACAAAACACAGCATGAACTTTCCAGTTTCTGCAAAGCGGTGCTGAATCTTAATCAATCACTGCTGTATCACAGTTTTTATCGCTCTCTAAAAACATTTACTAGCGTTATCATTCAGCTCCACACCCAACTCAACACCACACCCTTCATCTCATATTCTTTAGCAGAATTTATTCATTCCTGTAAAGTGTGGTACCAGGAAGTCTCCAACTATTTGGAAATGAAAATTAAAATACACTGATTTATAATGGAAACATGGTAAACATAATTCGTTTATATTTATCATATACATATTAAGTCAACTATTTAGTACAGGCCGGTAGGAACATCTGTCCTGGCCAGATTGATAAAAACAAGTATACAAAAATATAGACATATAAGAAAGTCCCTTTCTGAGTTTCCCATGCTCTCATTGCATTGACCACACCACTGCAGACTGGGAACCATTCCCATTTTACAAACGCTATGATCCGACTCAAGGGACTGTTCTTTTAATAGAAAAAAAACATGCAGAACATTAAAGGATAGAAAACTTTGCCTTTTAAATGTAGTTTTCTGTTTCTTCTCTGAACCTGTTAAACTCTTTCAGCATGGTTATGAAACAGCTCATATGACGCGAGGTGAGAAAAACACTGTCTGGTTCAACCTCCACATTCTACAACATTCATGATGACTCTCAGAGATAATGTTGAACTCTGGTCCCATTATCAACATTCAGATGAGCCCAATCCACTCTGTGATTAAGTCAAAGTCAAAGTCAAAGTCTGCTTTATTGTCAATTCTTCCACATGTACAGCACACACCAGTGAAGTAAAAAAAAAAACAGTGCAGATAAAATGATTGCAGTGCAAAAGACCTTATTCAGTCTGATGCACAATGCACTTTGTTAGCATAAAAAGTATGTTGTGCGGTTTGCATTTTGCAATGCATGCAAATGAATGTGTATTAACACTTGACTTCTCAGTCACTTCCCACTTTACACATATGTCATGCAGATCTACAGCCCTGATTAATAAAGTTATAATGCTAATGCTTCTGTACAATACAAAACTTATTCTAGATTGTAAAGAGTGTTAAAACAAAAAGTTGATATACAGAATATAGTGTGTCTAACATGTTTCAGTAGAAAGTAAACGTTCTTCTGTGGGTGACATTTATTGCAGAAATTCTAGCTGCTTCCATGCAACAAAGGTGGATCATGATCAGACCAAACTTTTATTTCAAGTAGCATCTCTCATTTTAATTTATTTTATCTGGATGTACTAAAATAATTAAAATAAATAATAATAATAATGTAAACTGTATAGACATGTTAAAACTAATAAAAAATTACAAAAACATACAACAAAATTATTACAACTTTAAAACTTCAACATAAAAAAAAAAAAAAATTCATAAAAACTAAAACAACCCTGATAGAGACAAAAGGCTGTCAAGCTCTAAAAAAAGACAAAATATCACCATAAATAACTTATATTCAAAAATTTGTGAAGTTATCCTAATTTTGTGTGAAGAACAGAATGGTTCAAAATGTCCAGATGTGGATTCCGTTCACTTTCATTGAATGTAGAAAAGCAGATGGGGCATTCTGCTGTAAATAACTGATTTTGTTTTGGGTGAAATTAAAAGGCTGTGATATAACTTTCAAAGTTTTAGTAATCATCATCTGTTGCACTTGAATTAGATTTCAAGTCATTAAACGTGATCCACATGCTCTGGTTCACTATAGGACTCACTGAACAGAGCTGGTATGGTGCAGAGCAGATGTATTTGCTGTGTTTTCTCATTCTGAAGTGTTGAAATCCCGTTTTGGCTGGAATGTTCATGACTGATTATTCTCACAGTTATCAGCAGTTTTGTGTTGCTTTACTGATAAGTCCAATGTTATTAGTGGCTTCTACCTCCCCTGTCTAGCTGGAAATCCTCCTGTTAGTTGTCTCTTTGTGTTAAGATAAATTCTTTCATAGACCCTGTTTGTACCTGCTATGTGAGCGCCATCTTTTGGTTGTTATATATGCTCATGCAAATTCCTAATTCAAAGGTTATTTTAATAACTGATATGTCGTTTAAGAGATTACTATAAAAAAACTTAAATAATTTTAAAATATTCAGGGATTAAGGTTGTTTGCTCTCATGATTTATCTGTAAAGTGTCTGAGGGCAGGACACTCAAAGAGGGTGTAATTCTGCCACTAGTCAGCAGGGATCTCTCCAGATTCCCATCGCCACAATGAAAGCAAGCAAATGCAAAACTGCAGAGTTAGTCGCATCTGCATTGCAAAGAAAATATTTCTCAAAGCAAAGATTTTAAATACATATAAAAACAGACATCTAAAATATATGAGTGGTAAGTAAAATAAAATCCTGCAAAAATGTGGTTCTGTTTGTGTCCAAAAAAGTGCAAAATAGAATTTAAAAAAAAACTACACTAGCATATACACTACATTCAAGAGTTTGGGTCAGTCAGATTTGTAAAGAAATTAACTTTTATGGAGAAAGTATGTATTAAGTTGATAAAAAGTGGCAGTAAGGTCATTGATAATGCAACAAAATTGCTTTTGCGACTGATAATAATCCAAATGTTTCATAAGAAGCATGGGGGGGGGGGTACAATGCTGTTTCATGCATTCAGAGTTGTTTACACTGTTAAAGAGTTGGATTCTCATGCTAAGCATGGACAAAGTAAAAAAAAATGGATGTATGACGGAGTATTTCGGTGCTAAAAATCTTACTTCCGGGCTAGTACACGTTTTGGAGAGTTTTTTTTATTTTTGATTATGGCTCTTCATGACGTAGACGAGGGTGGAACTCCTTATATGGGCATTTCTCCCCAAAGAGCGCGCCCGCACACACTTCGAACAGAGCAGAGCAAGATTGCGCCCATCAACAGCTTCATCCTGCAGCAGCGCTGCACGAGACTTGCTCGGGAAGAATGTCTCCAATCCAAAGAAGTGTGTTTTGGGTTGTAAGGGAAAGATAACTTTGTTCAGCTTCCTAAATAACCCAGTGTTATGTAAACAGTGGACACAGTTTGTTTTTCTGGGGATGCTGGATGTGCACATCGTTTGATACTGAAGATAGAGCGGTCCTAGCTATAAAAGATCCTGGTCATGATTCAGAATTGCAGACGGTAAGTGAAATGGCATCAAATGTCTGTTTTGTTGGCATTAGGTGCTCAAGTGTTCGTCACTATTAGCTCCAACCCCGGCGCACCTCCGGGAGCTCGCTTTTTTTCGGAGAGAAACGTAAAGTGGTGTCTTTCTTTTATAAATATAAAACTAAAGACTTTTTGAGATATGAAGGAGGCAGCACTACTCTATAGGTACTCAAGATTAACATTAGATTAGGTGAAACTGTGTGTAGTATGCCCCCTTTAAATATTAAAGTTTAAGCAAACATACTTTAAAGAAACAGTGGAAGCTGTTGTGCACTGGCAGAAATCCTAACTGATCGCATCTGTCCAGAGTACAGACCATCACAGTAATCTGTGTTGGGACATGGAGAAAGAAGAGTGACAAACAATTTCCAGCCTCGGTCCCTCGGCAGCTGTGGTGTCCAGCTGAACGCTGAGAGGAACTCTCTTTGGGCCACGAGTGGAAAGTACTAATCAAAAACCCAATCCAGCCTCATGTACTTAAACCTGTTAACTGTCACCCGTCCCCTCTGTGGGCGCTTACATTTACTTCACTATGTTACAATTAAATCTTATCTAATCTTGACAAACTATATATCGTTGGAAAGGTCTAAGACGATGTTTTTTGTTAAAAATTATGTAGGAAAAGTAATAGATTAATTTATGACAAGAGTGCACCCTCAAAAATCTACATTGTAACAGGAGTTTTGACCTTTTGTTTAAAAAAAAAGACTTCTTTGTTGCCTTTTTCTCTTCCACATTTTGGAAATCATCAGAAATTATATATCGACTGAAAAATTAAAAAAAAAAAAATTCATCCTTTAAAACCCATTTTAAAATCAGACATTGCATTACCATTTAAATGGTACATCAATATCATGTTACAAAATATTTTCATTCATGAATTATAAAAATTTAAGTTCGGATCGTGCACTACAAAGTCAATGTTCAAAAATGTGAGTGACAGTTAAGGGGTTTTAAAGCCTGGCCTACTGAGATGTAAAGTATTCACATACTGTGTGTAAAGCCTGAATGAGACGACTCCTCAGAAGGGTTGGAGATTGCAGAATGCTTGGCAGATGTACACTCCAGCCTTTGTAACTGAAGAGGAGCAGCTCATGCCACAGGCATTAAAATATTTCAAGCTTCAAGTTACTTCAATGTTTTCACAGACTGATCTCGTGGTTTGAGGAGCAAAATGTTTTCTGAGGTTGACATTTTCAGGCAAACATGAGCTCATACCTCTTAGTTTGTCCTTTATCTGCTTCTTGTTTCACAGCAGATAAACAGCATTAATGCAAAAATCTCTGATGAAAGGTACAGAAATGACTGTCTAATTCTGCTAAATGCTTTTCCATACAATACAAAAAAAAAAAATCTATCAGGTTCTGTTGAAGTCGTCAGCCTGCAGGGTCATTTTACATATTTCTGAACTTCATTTTTAATGTTCATTTGAAATTTCAGCACAGTTTGTTTATTGCAAGTTCAGTTCAAGTCAATTTATTTAAATAAAACTGGATGACATATAATGCACTCTCATGACAACTCATTACGATTCAAACAAGATGAAGAATGTAACAGGATGTTTCTATTACCATCAGGTTTAGGTTTGAGTCATCTAATTTCACCATCTTGTACGAGTCAAAAAACTCTGGTCAGTCTATTATGAAGACCCTAAAGGGACATGGTGATGGTAAAAGCAAATATAAATAAAAGTTTTTTTGTGAATAAATCAATTAAAATATGAGTTGGTAGGGAAACAAACCTTGGGTAAGCAAAGAATTTGAGAGAACGTAAATATTTTGTGAGAGAACATCAAGTTTTTGGGGGGTAACAAAGGTTTTGCAAGAGTACACAAAGTATCTCAGGAGGGATGCAATGCATTGGCAAGAGAATGGAAAAATCAATAGGGGCTATATATTCACTGCATTTAAAGAGCATCTACTTTTTAGCCAGTTCATTAAGTAAGAATAACAAAAAATGGCCTTTACTTAGTCCACCTTCTTTACCCAGATAAAACTGGCCGGATACGATCATGTGATTGGTCATCAACAATGACACCCTCATGCTGTATGACCAACTACTTTCTGTGGAACACTTAAGAGGCTATTTTGAGTAACCAGTTTTGGTTACCATTGGAAAAACATTTTCCACAGATATATGCCAAAGAGTTATTAAAAAAATATCCCTTTAAGGACAGTGAGCACAACAACAGTATATTTTGGTAGAAATTCTCAACAGCACACACTAGGAAAACCACTAACTTGTTCTGTAATACTCAAGCTCTTCTCAAAGCAGGTAGCAGCTTTGGAACTGCTTATGTGGAGTCACTTTTGATACAAAGGGAACGTTGCTAGGGGAAACCTGCGCTGTTCTGTCAGACTGTCTAATTGAGTGCTGCATTATCAGAGCCAAATTCCACAGGCGCACAAAGCAGGGATTATTCCCCGTCAGGGTGTTTGCGGGAAGAGGTGGGGGTTTGCTGCTTTTCTCACGAACCCTTTACACCGGCCAGTCCTTGTCCTCCAAGCGTCATGACTGTTCTCACTCTACAGCTCTCGGTTTCCCTCTCCATGCCGACACAAGGCAGCATTCAGACTTGCTCATGCCCCTTTGTCCAAATGCCAGGGCTCATCTTTTCCAGGATGGATTAAGATTAAATCTGGAGGAGTTACTGAATGTCAAATTCATCTGATAAAAAAAATTAAAAATGAAGCGGAAGCACAGAACAAAAATAAATAATGTAAATATACTGCATAAATGTATAGGAATGTGTGAGAAAACCTACTGATAAACCTGAAAGATTTAATGATATGAATGAATCTTACTGATTTTATCAGAATGACAACAGACTTGAGTGGAAATTTTAAAACTTTATTCATTGAGAAAAAAAAAGCCATTCAACAGGACTGATGTCTCTATTGAGTATTACTGGCAATAAATACAAGACAGCTGAGACGAGGAGGATTGATCAAAAAGATAGGAGTTGGTCTAAACATATACAAGGGCCTGTGGCACAGTGTAGCAAGGCATTGTTTGGTCAAATGATTTAAAAAGCAGGAAGTAAAAAATATACTTCGTAAAAAATAAAGACTAAATTAGAGATTGTAGTTAATATTCCAGGAATGACATTTGACAAACACTTGCACTGCTTCTCTAACCCATTTTGACTTTTAAAAAGGGTCAAACGTTTTTTAAAAAGGGCAAAACAATACTATAGACTATAGTCTATTGTCTATCTAGCTAATAAAATACTGTATTAATCTAGGAACGATGATATAGGAAACGCTCCTCTAAACATCTGTTTCTTGTCATGTATAAAAAGGCTAGCGAGAGAAAAAACAACTCGCTCCGTTTATGTGAGGATCCAAAAATAATCATCTGTGTTGTAAGCTTGCAGTTTAATAGTCAATGCCGTGGTCATACTGGGCTCTGTATTCCTCATGGTAGTCTGCCTGGTACTCATCTTGATATTCTCCTTGGTATTCAGCCTGGTAGTCGCTGTCGCTGATCTCAGAGCCGTTGGTGCCGGTGCCCTGGCTGCCATTGGTGTGGACGGTGGGTTCGGTGGGGGAGGCGCAGTATTTGGGATCGTATACCTGTCTGCCCAGCCCGTACACACTCATGCCCTTCTGAGAGGCCACCTTGTTGGTGCCCATCTGCAGTGAGATGGTGGAGTTGTCCAGTGGCTGTACAGCCACTTTCTGGTCAAAAATATCCCTCCTGGTGCCAGGGGCTAACATGCCAGCCTGAGGAGGAAGAAAGGATAAATAAAGTGAAAACTAAAGAATATTGGACACCTCTTACCTAAAGACATTATAGACATTCACTCATAGTAGGTGCATTGCCAATAGTGTAGCAAAGGAGATCACTTTTAAACTGGCAAATTTGCATGTTAAAAGTTCAACAAACTTGAATCCAATGTGAAATACGAATGAGGGAAATGTTTCACCTCACACATTGCACATGTGAAATTAAAGACTGCACAGATTTCTATTAACATGACTGTATTATGTCCCCATACAACGGTATATGTGACCACACTGTTATTTTAAAAGGTTACTCTTTACACACTGTAACACACTGTTAAAGGGGTCATATGATGCGATTTCAAGTTTTCCTTTCTCTTTGGAGTATTACATGCTGTTTGTGCATAGATAAGATCCCTAAAGTTGCAAAGACTAAAGTCTCAAACCCAAAGAGATACTTTTTATAAAAGTTAAGACTCGTCCACGCCTTCCCGAAATGACTCATTTAAACACGCCACCACGTTTACGTCACTGTGTGGGAAGATTTGCATAACACCACACAAATGTTCACGCAAATTAAGGCAGCGTAACTGTAACTTGTTTTAGTAACTTGTTGTAGTATTATTGCTGCTACCACTGTCATGTCATGGAGACGCTGTGTGTTTCATTGTGAAAGTGAAAATACTTTGTTTGGCTTTCCAAAAGAGGACACAACTAGAAATCAGTGCTTAAGTTGTATTTACAACACTGTTCCAGAACAGTTTAAACTAAATATTTGTGTGCGTGCAGCACATTTTACAGAGGACTGTTTCCTGGTTCTTGGAGAGTAGCCTACAATGCCAGCTGTTCTGACTAATGGCCTGTACGTAGATTTTCATATTTAAAGAATTTGCCACTGATGATTCACCTGAGAGTTTTGAGCAGTGTAGAGTTGCGCTTGTTGTTTATCGTTTCTTCAATCACAAATGCAGACATGGTTTTATGTTTACGTGGTATGATCATTAATTATGTCCCCACTGGATGCAAAAAATGCCTAGTTTATAATGGGTTTTATTGTTTTTGTCTCGCCGCACCGGGACATAGCATCACTGTATGGTAAGGGGCCGAACATTTCCGTTACACACTTGAAGTATTCGGCCAATCAGAATGCACTGGATAACTGGCCAGTCAGCATACACCTCGCTTTTCAGAATGATGAGCTTTGTAAAAATCTACATTTCAGAAAGGCAGGGCATAGAGGAGAAACAATAATGTACAGTATATGGAAAATAATGTTTTGTTTTTTTAACCTTAAACCACATTTCAGTATACCAAATACACAAAATAGCCTACATGTTCTTTTTTAGCAACTTCATATGAACCCTTTAAAAAGAGACAGATCACCCCAAAATTTTTATTTTGTCATTAATTATTCACTCTTCATGCCGTTCCAAACCTGTAAGACCTTTGTTCTTCTTCAGAAAATAAATTAAGATATTTTTCAGAGAGTGTGAGAGTTTCTGGCCCTGCATAGAGAGCAAAGTAACTGAAATGTTCCCAGGCACAGAAAGGTAGTTGGACATTGTTAAAAGAGTCCATGTCACATCAGTGGTTCAGCCCTAATTTTATGAAGCTACAAGAATACTGATGTCACATGGAACATTTTAACAATGTCCTTACTACGTTTCTAGGCCTAAGAACATTTCAGTTGCACTGCTCCCTATGGAGGGTCAGAAAGCACTTGGATTTCATCAAAAATATCTTAAATCATGTTCTAAAGATGAATGCAGGTCTTACGGGTTTGGACAAGACTGAGTAAACCACTTGATTCGTATTACAATGCTTTTATGACCTTTTTAGATCTAAGTTTTGGTTACCTGGACTTTCAGGAGAGGAACAGAAACCTCTCTGATTTACAGTAATTACAAAAATCTTAGTTTGCTTTTCGAAGATGAAACAAAGTCTTATGGGTTTACAATGACATGAGGGTGGGTAAATGAAAGAATTGAGATATTTGGTTGATTTATTCCTTTAAATTCAACTCACCTGGCTTGCTCCTTTATTAGTGCCCATCTGCAGGCTGATCGTGGTTTGGTCAAAAGGCTTGTCTGCTTGAGTCTTTGGGTCATACAGATGTCTCCTGGTGCCATAAGCAGTCATCCCAGCCTGACTAGCGCATTTATTTGTCCCCATCTAGCCATTATGAAAATAAAGGATGTGTATGAATTTACAAAGCATGGCTGAGGGAATATTAATGAAGAAAAAAAAACAATGGTTAAGGTTTACATTTAAGAGACAACATAAGAAGCATCCGAGTTCCTCACCTGCAGTCCAATCACACATTGACCAGCCTTTAATTTCTCATCATCAAAGTTGCGGGTTTGTTTGTCTGCATACTTTATACCAATGTCAACTTTTGTGTCCATACCTTTGGTTTTTGCCTTTGAATGAAAGAATGAAAGTGGCATTATACCAGCAACTCCTGGATAGAAACATCCTTCTTTCATAATCTCTATTCAATGTGAGTTGCAGAAAACTTACCATGCTAGCCAGTGCAAGAAGTGTGGTTTGGACTTGAGTTAAGTTCCCATTCTCGAACAGATCATTGGCCTCAAAGATATCGTTAGGCTTCAGGCCATAGGCAAGAATGGCTTTGATGAAGTTGCCCAGGTTCTCAAGCTTCAGTGAAAAGAATGAGACAAGTGGCTTGGCTATTATATTTTTACATTAGGAAAAAAACTGACTTGAATTGAAGAAAAAAAAAGAAAAACACTGAAACAAAACAATACATAAACAGGTCTTCCTTACCTTGTGCCAGTTAAGTTTGGATTGGTTGATTTTCTTAATTGATCCAGGCTGAAGTTTATTAATGAGCCTATGAAAAAGACCAAAAATTACATCTTCTAGGAGAGACTCAACTTAAAGAGTTTGCAGTGCACATTACCATTCAAATGTTTAGGGTCAGCATATTGGAATCATTTCTGAATAATCTTGTGCCTGAAGACTGGAGTAATGACTGCTAAAAATTCAGCTTTGCCATCACAAAAATAAATTTTATAAATACAAATGTATAAATGTATTCAAACAGAAAACAGGTTATTTGAAACAACATTTCTCACAACATAACTGTTTTTACTGTATTTTTGTTCATGTATTAAGCATAAAAGATTTCTTTTAAAAGATTATTCTGAATGGTAGGTGTATACCAAGATTACATCATGTCACAACATTTCTTCCCATTAAAAGGCTCAAAAAGAACATTGTGGAAAGTTTTCTTAAGGGCAACGGCAAACAAAAGAAGGTGTGGATGCCAGACTAGGTGGTTATAATATGAGCAACACATGGTTTAAGCTTGGTAGAACTTCTTTGTTGTTGTTTTTTTGGGTCTCACACTTGAATATTAAAATCAACCCAGATTTTGGCGTGTTGTCAGGTTACAATAAACAAGACAAAAGGTTACAGGTGGGCTGAAAGTCCTTATTTAGAGCCAAACAAACACTCAGCCATCTGAGCTCCAAATGTCCTGAGCTCCTAATCAAGCTGAAACACAAATCATGCTCATAGACTCACTCGCACAGTATGACGCCATCCTTCAATCCCATCTGGAAATTTTCTCCGATTGGCATGCCCGTTACATCCTCAATCCAGTACCTCAGCTCCTCCTCCTTCTGCAGGTCATACTTCTGAGCAATCTACAGGGACCAGAAAGAGAGACTGAAAACTCTCTCTTCCTTAAACAGTTTCTCCATATGTAATCCAAGACCTGGCATACAAAGACACATTTATTCCAATAGCTCTCCATTCTTTCCTTAAAGTGAATTTGGGGGTTGGAGAATCAATATGAGACAATGTCATATTTCAGTTTCAATCGCACACATTTTTCCACTTGCATGATATAATGAAAAGTAAAGTACCACTAGATGCGTTCACTGGTGAACCTAAATTACTGTCTGGAATTGAGAACATGTGCATGCAACTTGCATGGAAACTTTTACAGAGTATCAATTCATGAATTCAGAAACTTCCAAAACAAAGGGTTTTTGAGCATGCAGGTATGGTCTTGTTTTAAGGTCAGCTTTGGAAACCATCTCCTCTTCATCTCTAGGTATTTTGTGCAAGACTAGAGCCAAGTACAGTAAGATGGACAGGAAATTACAAAGCATTGCCCCATCTGTGAACTCTATCTCGGTGTCTCCAGACACCTATCAGACCCCATTACTGCCATTCAGCAAACCGAAAAATATTGAACGAGCTTATCTTGCCTGCAATAAAACCTCTAACGATGTGTTAATATGTATATATATATAAAAAAAAATGATGTCACTTCATGTTTGAATAAAAAGGTAGTCCTTCCTTTCATTGTCACACTTTAAGGTTAATTTCCTTCAACAGGTCTGGTCTTGAATCAACTGTAAATGAGTTGCAAAACATATTCCATCAACAGAACAAATGAGGATTGGCTCCTAAATTCAACTGAATCACATGCCGAATGTCTGAGGATCCAAAGAGGTGACCAGTTGGAGCATGTCTGTTTTACTGACAATTCTGTTGTCCCCATTAAGAAATGTATGACAATTGGGAAGTTTCCTTTGTATCATTTTTTTACAGACCTTGACATTCATAAAAACACACTTTCTAAAGGCACAAAGCATTGGTTGACCCTTTTAGCAATTCTTCATTATAAGTGGACAAATAGAGCATAACCATGGCCACCCGTTGATTCAAGAGGCATGTTTTTTATTCATTTTCTCCACAGACATTTCATTCAATTCTTTAAAAAACTATTCAAAGCCATGAACCAAACCGATCAACTATAACACTACAAACATTGATTTAAGGTAAAAGGAACACTTGAAAGTGCAAAAATATGTTACTGCAGAAAAAAATAACAACTTTATTGATTTTAATAAATCAGTTCATTATTTGGTTGTAGCCAAGCTCTTTTGCCTTCATTTCCACGGCAACAGCGATTTCTCTAATTGGTGGATTACTACTAGCATTTCTTTAATGGGCTTTCGGCAATTAAACTTTTTACACTTTAAAATTTAAAGCTTCAAATCAAGATTTATACATTCTTCTACTAAATTATTTTCCCTGAAAAGAAAAAGAAAGGGATTTTCACTTTGAGTTGTGCTCTACACCCTGTTGGGATCTTACTTCAGCTGTCCGTCAACATTAAGACGACAGGAAATAGGTTTCACGTGTCACTGTGAGTACAGCCATCTTTCTTTAAAGGTCTCCTGGTATATATAATTAAACAAGAGATGGATGACAAGCAGAACTTGATTTAAGAGCATATACCCCATTATTAAAGTCCTATTGTAAAGTCCCCTTAAACACAGAAAATAAAAAAGAGAGAGAGAGATAGTTATCACTTATGACACCATGCCTCAGGTGTCACAGTTAACAATGCTGACATCCTTCAACACTACAGCACAACAAAACCCACAACATGAACAAACACTGAAAACAAACCTCACCAGAGCAGGACAAAGCTGAAAACAGTGAACCTGTATGCTTCCTCCCATCTCACTTTACACCAAAACTACCCTTGAGAGCTGACGGACATCCTGTGCCTTTATATGTTGCTTTACACAGCGACCCCAAACACTTTCCAATCAATCTAAAATAACTTGTTATCCTTGCATCAAAAGGTATTCATGATAGCGTAAAGATGGCAAATCAAATTACTTTTGCATTTAAAAATGAGAGTTGTCCAATATACAGGTACCATATTGGTTATCAGACGTTATTAATATTCAAGTTCACTATTAGTCAATATTGCATAAGAATTTATGCTCAATTTCCCCAATTTCACATTTAGATTACTCTTGTCATCTAACTCTAACTTACTTGAATGTAATCTTCAGAAAACCTCAAAATTAACATTCATCTTTCATACTGTATTTTATAATGTTGTTATACCTAAATTTACTTGGTGCATTTAAAACTAGATAAATTATAGTATTTTTATTTTTCATGTTTCATTGTTGTGGAACTGTTATAAAGGGCATAAAAATATTTATTGGCACTGGCCATGTTTAAGTCTCACTACAGGATTGAGAGATTAGCCAAATCACTGTTGCTTACACTACGCAACAAGTTTTGTTCTCATCTGTCATCGCATTGTCATAGCTACGCGCATACACCATAACACAACGCTAACAAGGTGCACACACTACAAAACATGCAGTGAATTCTCACGAGAAATTACAGCGATTATAGGCCATTTCTTCAAGCATGGACAATCAACTGGCCCTTCAATTGGTCTGTAGAGTTATTTTATCCGAAAGAAAGAAGAAACCATGACATAAGAGAACATGGCAGAAACAAGGCTGGGAAGACGTGGACTGTCAGTAGGCTACTGCAAAAAGAGTTAGAGGTAATTAAACCATTACAGTACAATAAAACATGGTATTATATACACAAAAGATTATATATAACAAAGAAGCATTTGTTAAACTTATTTCTAGTTAGTTGATTTGATTCATTTTAGGCTTTTCGCTTCAGTTCATAAAGATCAGTGATTCCCAATCCTGGTCCTGGAGAACCCAGGTTTAGTTCCACCTTGTCATTGTGTCACTCACATTATGAGATCACGTGGCGATAATCTCAAATAGCTTTGAAAATATCGTAGCGTCTGTGATAGCTTGAGACAGGTTTGGATCATGTTGCTGACCTGCTCATACTTAACGAGCTTCAGAGACCACAATGAGCACTGATTTGGTCACGATCCGGGGTTTTGTCACAGACTATGGAAATCTGTCCACGACAGCAAAATCGAGCCCAAAATCCTGTAGTGTAAACCTGGCTTTAGGGCTGCACAACTAATCAGAATTAAATCGCAAAGGCAACAAATCGCGATTAGGCAAAAGCTGCGATTGTCATGCATATCTTTCAGTGAAGCACAGTTTGTGATCATTAGTAAATCTCCATCCAAGGGCCAGAGGGGGCGCTCTCGCACTGAAAATCCAAATATGCCCCATCGCTGCAGCGGAATAAACAGAAGATTTAACTTAGCGGTGGAAATTATGATTCAAGAGATTAGTTCATTTTTAGTTCGTTCACCAAAATGATTCGTTCAGATTCATTCACTGATTCGTTCAGTGACCATTTCTTCGTATTACACAAAATATGCCAGCAGGTGGCGAAAAAGAGTGTCTTAAGTCAACGAACGTATTGACTTGTTACAAAAACTGATTTGACTATTAAAATGTGTGCATAATCGCATTCAATATATAAAGTATATTTAAGTTGTTCAGATGAACAAACCACAAGGTTTTCTTGTATAATTATCATTTAAATTGTTTGGTCATAAATATTAGCCTATATATTCACATTCCTAAATCGGGGATTAAACGTGGAATTATGTTCTGTATGCTAAATATTAAAACAAGCGTATGTGCACAGTACCTATAACTGCGCTTTGCATTTTCCGAGATTGACATGCTAAATGGCCAACTGACCCGGTTTACTCTCATTCATTTGTTCACGAACGAGATAAGCCATGTACCAGTTAATTTCATTCACGAGCAACATGTATCCGTTCATTCAACTCGTTCACAAACGACATGGGTATCAGTTCAGTCATTTCATTCACGAACGAGATGTACTAAATCATTCAACTTGTTCACAAACGACATGGGTATCAGATCAGTCATTTACATGTTACACCATTACATGTCATACTCGAAGGCTATTGGCTCGAGGTTGAGTAACCCATTGACAGGATGAAACAGAGCTCCCCCGTTCACAGAGCTACCCGGTTCACCGAGCTGCGTATGCACTGCTAATAGCGCCGCGCTGTTGTGGAGGGAGGAACTTCAGTGAACGAGAAATATCAGTCAGTGTATTACGTGAACGAGAACGATTCGCTCACCTAAAAGATTCGTTCAAAAAGAACGATTCGTTCACAAACGGCACGTCACTAATTTAAATGCTTTCATAGATTCAATGTGACTAATAAACACACGACTACGGTAATATATAGTTTATCTGAGTTCTTCTTATTATAATTGTCATCATAATAAAGTATATCTATAATGAAATGTTAATCGACATTGAAATATTGTGTGCCTTAATTATTCTGTTTAAGAAGCCACATCATCTCACAGAACGATTTATTTCAAACACTCAACTGATGTTATGAAGTGATTTTGGAGTAAAGACGTTATTAAATGTGGTATTTTCACATGCTCTCAGATGGAGCAGCATTTACTACACGGAGCCGTAGTTCACTGAGAAGATACACAATCACGAACGATTTAGTCGATTTCATAATCCTACGATTAAATCGTCTGCGATTATGAACGCGATTTTGCATAGCTTGTCAGAGAACTACTGCTCTGTGTAGTAAATGCTGCTCCACCTGAAAGCAGGTGATGGAGATTTACTACTTAATCACCACAGAATTGGCTTTACTGACAAAATGTGCATTCGATTAATAATGCAGCCATAGTGCACCTTGAGTTTAAGTATCTTCTCAACTTCTCATAATACTCAAAGAGTTTTCAGAAGATTCTAGCACCAGAGCCATTACAATGAAAGACAGAAATGACTTTAAAGTAATAAAATACAGTATTAGCCAGAGAGTATTGGCTGGAATAAAACAAGATATTTTTTGTGACTTGAAAAAGTCCCAATAATATATATAGGGCCAAAAAAAGTGTGGAGGCCCAAAAGAAGGTTCAAAAACCACATGCAGCAGCTTAAGAGTGCAACATGATCTCCCATGAATCCCTCTCAGAGTCCTTTATCTTCTCTGGGTGCTCTGCAAGTAGGATTTCAGTGGTGTCCACATCCAACTGTCCACTTGCAATTTTCTGCACAATAGAGCTTGTGTTCTTGAATGTGCACTAGAGCATTTAAGGAAAAGGAAGGAATAAAACATGTAGGAGTGCACTGGTACATTCTCTGACATTCAGATAGAGCACATCAGCCCAGAGCAGAGAGTGAACTTCTTAAAAACAGAGAAAACAGGGAGAACATCTGTATTTGGCCATGTGAGAACAACATGGTGGGAGTTCTGCTGGCCTCATCAACAAAATGATGTGGAGGACAAAAACAGTGCATAATAATAATAATAAAAAGAAACACTTTCAGGAAGTACAAAAGGAATTCAGCCAGAGCTATACAGAGGTAATCCAGTTACACATTTGCTGGAGGAAAGAGCTCTAAAAAAGAGCTAATGCTGTGAGAGGTCTTGGTGAACAGCTGTTTCTGCTAATCAGTTAATCACCCTGTTGCTCTGGAAATGTCCAGTAGACCAAATAATGCGGCAGTGAGGTCTCAGATGTATATACAGACTACAGGATATGTTTGCATAACAACTGGTTTATATGCCCACTATTCCACTACACATTGAAACACTGGAAAGAAAGGAGAACCGTCTACTCTGCATTTATATATATATATATATATATTTACACTACAGTTCAAACCATTTTGATAAAGGATTGGCTTTAATCAGCAAGGATGCATTAAATTGATCAAAAGTTACAGTTAAGATAATGTTAGATGTAAGATTTCTATTTCAAAAAAATGATTATTCAAAGAATCCTGAAAAAGATTCATCTTGGTTTCCACAAAAATATTAAGCAGCACATACGATATGACATAAATGATTCATAAAATTCAATTAAAATATGACTGCAAATTAGTAAATTGATGAATTAAACATTTAATCAAAAGTTACACAAAATCAGAGACATTCCTGGCAAGGCTTCCATGGGATGCTAATGAAAGTCAGCTGGGGTCAAGTGTCTTCACACCTCTGCAGATGGCACGGGATTCATGGAAGCATCACCCCACTGCACTGTTTATCCACCCTCCCACTCATTCTGACTAAACACACACTCACTCACTTTCTCTCTCACACACACACACACACACACACATCATAATGAGATACATGGTGTAATGGAAATACTGCTGAATAGACTTAAAATGACCAACCGCAGACACTAGAGGGATGTGTTCTCTGTCTGCTTTTCGATGTGATAAGCAATTAAGACAATGAGGAAGCTTGTAGCCTAATGGTTAAAAATCTTGGCTAATAAAAAAAGGCTGCATGAAAGCTGTGTGAACGTAGAATTGATGTCCTTGAGCAAGACCGTTCATCTCAGGTGCACCAGATGGACTGTCATTAGTAAAACGTGTGGCATTAAATAAAACACTACAATTTCTAGAACTATGGGCTGAGTTTGGGGCCTACACAGTTTTACAGACTTTTGAGAGAGTGATGCACAGAATGGAATCTAAACATCTAATAAAAAATATAATACAGAAAACATCAGTCACTGCAGATGGGGCACATTGCACTGCACTGCATTCAGAAGAAAATTCTCAGTGTGTGATTCAGTGTTAAGTTTTACCCTTTTTTCCTGAGAAAACCCCCGTTTGTGTGTGTGTACAAGTCCATTTGACAACGAACCTTTTTTTGTTTTCAAATAGGTAATACAGAGGTTTTAACTTCAGGGTAAAATTCAGCTATACTAGTTTAAATATCGTCCTTTACAAACGAAACTACGTTTTAAAATCACAGATGCTGCACGCGCATCACATCGACTAAAGTTTCCGTAACACATCTCCACACAAAGCAGAGCAAATTACATCGCTAACCTTACTAAACCTTTATTATACACACACTGTCGCTTATTTAGGCTGATAATTTCATTGTTTAATTGGTTTAACTTGTGTTTTTTGTGTTTCCCTGTACAGAGAGCAGCAGCCTCGCTGCTTTCTCTCAAACAGGAGCTCCACCCAGAACTCAACAAAAGACCCCATGACCCACCAACACACCAGGCTGCAGGCAAGCTTTATCAGCCACAATAACACACGGTAAACTTAATTTGCAGTAATAAATGTCAGGTTTTGTGCAAACAGCAGCTCAACATGGCGTGTAAAGCGAAACACGTTGCTCGCATAAAAAAGAGAAAGTTCCATTCATTATTTTATCACTTTCAACGTGCAAAAGTATGAGCCTTCGTCTTTTATAAGCAATAAATGAGATTAGTAAAACAAAAGGATGCAAAAAGGAAACAATGGCTTTCTCTGAAAACCTACAGAGTGCATTTGGCTATCAGAAGTACGTTTAGTGCTAAATTATATGCGGCGTTTTTGTTTCTGAACATGTCTGTGATGTCTGAAATGCTAGCAGTTCATTCTTAAGTGAAACAGTTACACTTTCATGCATGCATTTGAATTCAAGCGCTTCAGTGCAATGCAAAACACATTAAACGCCACTTAAAGAACACAAACTGTCATTCAAATCTTACCTTACTTCTCACTTCAGCAGATAAACCATATGCAGGGCCCTTGTTGAACTGAGTCATCGTCTTTTATTTCACCTCGATTCGCAAAAAAGAAATATTCAGAAATCCCCCGGTTTCTAATCTGGCTCCTCTTGCACAACTGAAAAAAAAAGACCACAGATAACGTTACGTGAGTTAAGGCTAGTCACATATGACTGCCGAGCGGATGCACTGAACTCTTTCTATTCAGCAAAGTAATGAAAGAGCAGCAGAAGGTCTGAGGTTGAGCGAATTTACGAATTCTAATCGATTCTACTACGGCGAAGACTTTTTACTTGTGAATATTAATTAGCTTGCGTGACGCGACATAATGTACCTTCCTGGTTGGATAAAATGCAGACGTTCGCAAGCTGACTCTATTAATATTTATAGCATAATCCCTCACCGTAGTACGAATTCTTGTTATTATTAATTCCTTCGAAATATATTAAAACAGAATTATAACATACAAATTAATGATAGGTAACGGAAATATTGATTAGAATGATAAAAAAAAAAATAGAAACCCTTAAAATGAATACGGTATGTTAGTTTAAAGCCCTGTTCATGAAGGTACTTTTACCAGTGGTCAAAACGAATATCATTCATTGTTAATTTATCACTATTTGCATATGTGGGATGTTTAACACATGCTAAAAATATCTGGAGGTCGGGGCCATGATTTCATACCTTTTATTTATTTATTTATTTTTGTGGAGTTCATCTCCTCACCATGTGTTCCCCGAGCCTCTGTGTCCCAAGACACTGCTCTCCATTAACAGGAAACAACAATAAAGACTCAATGCCATAAATAATTCATCCAAGATATTAAGCAAATTTCTCTCACCTTTTGAATTCCTCCTCGGTCATTTTTGGGTTCAGCATACAATGCCATATGTTGTACCATAATTACTGTTATCATCTGAAATGTCTTACACTTCTGAAGACGAAAGAAATTGTTGTGACGGTGAAGACACACAAAACTGTTCAGCCCCCCTGATTTAGAATGAAAATGGAAAGTACCACTACGCTTGAAGACTTGCAATTAATTAAAGACAAGTCAAAACATGCGTTCTAATGATATGGTGGGCTCGTGTTTAGCCCATCACTATAGTGATCAAATAAAGAAACTGTCGGAAAACAAGGTGTGTTTGCCATTGTAAGAGATTGTTCCCAGACTTTTGGTTTAAGACAGGAAAAGCATAAGATTCCACTTCATAACAGTACTGTGGTTAACCCTGAGTAATACTATTAATATTTGCATATGGGTTAGTATCACATTTGTATCCGTCATGTAAGCCTATTTCCACCAAATAAGAAAAAATAAAACATGCTTTGGAAATTCATAATTATGAGATAGACAGTCTAAAGTAGCTTTTTAAGCTATAATGACTTAATTCAGTCTTCATAATTATGATTGTTTTAGAAATTCAAGCTTATAATTTTTTTAATAGCATTAAAGTATGACTCATCTCATAATTTCAACTTTGTCAAAGTTATGACCCTTAAGTTTGACTTTGTCACATTTTCTGTCATAATTTAGATTTAAAAAAAAATCTATTTTATTTATTTTTTAAAGACTTTTTATCTCATAATTTCAGCCTTTTATATCATAGTTATGATTTTCTTATGTGGCTTAAAAAAGGGATTTCATAACAGATGTGCATTTGGCATACATACTCAATGGTTATAAATGGATTAATATGTTTGAACTCATTATAGTATCTTATCAGGATATATTTGCAGTCCTCCATTAACAGTTACACGAAAGCCATTAATATTTCACTCAACAAGATGTGGAAAGGGATGTTTTGTCAGCAAAATAAAATTCCCCATGTTCCTGTGTCTCCAGTTAAAGTGTCTGGAGTGTTAATTTCACTTAGCCTCTGCAAGCACTGGGTTTGCTATTAGTTTCCATTGTCCTATTAGGTAACCAAGAGCTGATAAAGTGGGAAGAATATATTCTATTGCAACATCCATTTTATTTTCCGTGAGCAGAACTCTTCTGGGCGAACGGTTAATCAAACAGGAATGCCTCCTTGCTCCATCCCTGAGGCACAACATGCAGACAGACTCAACAACAACAACAACAGCAATAAACTGTGCAATTGGAGGGGGATGGGATGTTATTACCTGAAGCTGCTGCAAGACTAACAGCTCTGCCCTAAACTTGCTCCATTATGCCTCTAAATAGGCTACAAGAAACCCCTGCAGTATTACTGTTGGAGTTATTTCAAATAAGGTTAGGGTTTATTTTGTTTGGTAATAGATTTAAGCTGAAGGTCAGGCTGAGGATTCAGGATATTGAGGACAACAGGGCTGTCCTTGCTAAATACGCAACATTAATTTACCAAGAGTGTCCTTGTTCGGACATAATCAACCACCCTCTCCTGGTCTAACACAAGCTCTGTTAAAGAGAAAAAGTTAGCCAGCTGGATGTTGCACTCCATCTAGTGGTTCCTCTATGCCATGAAGTTCATTTAGGATTCAGAGATAGAAAATTACACTTGGCAACTGCATAAAAGATAAGGCACTTACTGAGTTAATATGGAGAGTGGAGAGGGAGATGGCTGTTGGATTTGCATTCACAATCTCTACGCCATCCTCCCCTAGATGAACACCTGAGATTCACAGATCTCTTAAACCCTGCATTTATTCTCGTGTCCAGCTGTGTTCATGCACACTCTCCATGGCCAGTTCAACATGGGTCTTTCATAGCAGAAAGGGTAAGTCTGATCATGCAATATATGCTGACATAAATATTTTTTTAAGAATGCATGCAAGTCATTTCACAGTCACCAACAAGCAGGACAGATTGAGGTGTTGCAAGAGAAAATGAATTTGCTTGAATCTATTCATCTGACAAAGAAAATGATAAACATAGCATGTCCTACTGCTTGGTTACCTGATTATTTGGCTATTTTACTCCTACTGTGCAATATAAAGTGTACATGCACACTTACGTTGTACATTTCATTTCTCTTCTTTTCTAGTTTGCTTCCAAATCTAGTTGTCAAATACACCTGGCAATGTATATTACAAGCATTGTTGGCTCCTTGACAAATTGGTTTTGTTCCTCTTGTGACTCACTTCAGATAAAAGCATGTTCGAATATAACTGCACATTTCAGAGAAACAGTAGAATTCAAATCTGACAAGGTCACGCCGGCTTGACTTCATCCTACTATCAGTTACTAATAGCACTGAAGCTTGATGCCTTTTTCAAGGGTACGAGGACAAAGCAGGGGAGTGGTCGTGTCCCAGTGGACCATAACAATGCCACATTGATCACACGCATTGATTTCCTGCTGTTTCATTTCGATCGGTGTCCATACTACAGAAATGTATAGCCAGGATAACATGTACACGCTCACCTCAGCCAGAAGTTAGTGTATGCAGCACAAACCCACACAATCAGCTGTTTCCTAGGGGACGCCGAGGTCTCTGGGACTTGGATGCAACTCAGACTGCACGAAAGCGACACGTGGCTCCTATAAATCACGGATGGAGCAATCTGAGATGTGTTTGAGTCGGCTGACCTCTGGATGGCTGTGCGGCTGTGTCAGCACATATGCAAATGCTTCTGTATACTGGGTGACTTGGCAGTAGAAAGGTACTGCGGCAGCTCAGGTGATGACTGGGGCTTTTATGCTCGCAAATGGTTTGGAGTAAGAAACATCTGATTTTGTTAAAGAGTGCTGAGTAGTGTGTGTGTGTGTGGGGGTGGGTGTGGGAGGAGGGGTCATTATGTGTCGGGCTAGGGGGTTTGACAATGGGAGAGTTATTGCTAAACGTCCACCGCCGTCTCACTCTCGTCTCTTTCTTTCTCTAGGGCTCAGCAGGCATGGAGCCTCTCAGCCTGCAGGTGCTGATGATTGTAGCAGGGAGCTTCTTGGGCTTCCAGTGGCTGTTCCACAGAGGTAGCCCTTGGGTGTCTGAGAAGCTCTGCAAAGGCTTCCTGAGGCTCAGCCCTACACAAAGGACAGAGTGGAACTCCAGGTGTCAGATCAATCTTCTAAAAGCATGTTTTTTATTATGCACTCACTTTATTATAAACTCTCACTGTTGCGTTTTTTTTTAATTTTTTTCTCAAAGGGCCGTCTCAACAGTACATGCCTTGGTTGTGGGACTTTTCTGTCTCTACATATATATCTTAGATGAACCTATCCAGAAAGACCCAGTCTGGTGAGGATTTGAAGATCTATTACTATTCTATTACTATTACTATTACTATTACTATTACTATTACTATTACTATTACTATTACTATTACTATATCTATTCTATTACAAATGTGGCGGCACAGATTGTTATGCAACGCTTCTGTCTAGAAAGTACAGTCTGGACTTGACGTTTTTGGTGCGCTCACAAACACTATTTGTTTCTTGTCTAACCTCTAATTTGTGTTTACAGGGGAGATGCCACACTGGTGAAGCTAAATGTGGCCGTTACCTCAGGCTACCTAATCTCAGGTGGGTGGAGGGCTAATGATGTGATGCTATATCTAATAATTGATGCAAAAGTTCAAATACATGATTTGAAGACATTTTTTTAATACATTTCTTGTATGATTATATCATATCTGAATTAAAATGTATTGTAATATTGAAATTTATGTTTCAGAGTAATCGAGAAAACGTAAAGTGAAAACGTTTATTTTTCAGATCTCTTTCTCATGTTTACTTCATGGGAGTCTATAGGAGAGAAATATTTTGTCATACATCATTTTGCTGCTCTCTATGCATACTACTATGTGCTGGTAAGTTGTTTTCAGCTGGTCTTATCTACAATTACTTCTTCAAGATCTCTAAGGTCATTTTGTGCTCTTTTTTTTCTGCAGAGTCTAGGGATATTGCCTTACTTTGCTAATTTCCGCCTGTTTTCAGAATTCTCCACCCCCTTTGTGAACCAGCGGTAAGTATTAACAAAAAATCCATCTAAAAGCATTCAATTTGACTGTTACATGAGCTCAATTTCTAACTGCATTATTTTTGATGTCTTTCAGTTGGTTTTTTCACATGTTGGGCTACCACAAACTTTCCAAACCGAGTCTGGTTAATGGTGTCGCCATGGCATTTACATTCTTTTTGGTGAGGATCGCAGTCATTCCAGGCTACTACAGCCATATGTACATGGTCTTTGGTACGGATGACTTCTACCGATTACCGCTGGGGGGCCGCAGTGCCTGGGTTATTTCCAGCATGTCTTTGGATGTTATGAACATCATGTGGATGCGCAGAATCATCCGTGGCTGTCTCAAAGTCCTTCGCTCGGCCTGGTTGAGAAAAACAGGAGCTGAGATGGAAACTAGAAAGACAGACTGACATGGAGATACAGACAGGAAATTAACACATCAGCACACAAACCTTCCATCTCTTTCATGTCCAACCTGATGCTGGAGTGCTAATGCTATGTATATGTCTTGTTATTCCCGCTGCTGTAATGCTGTGGCATCATAGTTGTGAGAAACCATTTATTATATTAATAATGACTGACATGATGTCATCTTCAAATATGGGCTCAGCTGGAGGAACCCAATCACAGCTCCTTAACGTTTTAAGTTATCAGGTGATTAAGAGACATGAGACTGATCACATGTACAATCAGGACAACAGTTTGTGGTTGCACTATTTATTATAAAGCTGCTATTATGATCAACCAACTTGCCTTTATGTAATTAATAAAGCAACAGCACATCTGAATTTCCACAAAGATAATCAGTGTGTGCCTGTAGACCAATTTTTTTTACAATACGGATAGGGTTATGCAAACAGAGGAAATGGCCATTATAAATGTAATCTAAATGTTAAATGGGTGAAAGATCCTTTGCAGCTCAGCAGTGCAGGATGTCATCCTCAAGAAACCATGCATGTCTACATGTAATTATTGCATATATGGAGAACACTATGTATGGAGAGTATAATATATGTCTGGAATGGAAAATGTATCAGGTGAAACAATAATGTTATATAATAGCCTACGTGTTTCTGAAAACCTATAACTTGATGCAGCTGTGTAGAAGCTTTTTGCTTGAAATATGTGGTTGGCTGGATTTGGAATAATTAGCCTATGTAAGCTTCAATAAGGTAAGGCTTTTCAGGTTATTTATTATTATTTACTTAATAGTTATTTATGTGGTTAAAATCAACAATTTGATTCTTGAAAAATGTGTATGAGCTTTTCCAACTGGAATGAATTTCTACAAATTGTGATGTCTGTGATGTCAAAAATGCTCATGTAAGTGACCAGGGATGTGTGTTTCTGTGGTGTAACAATAATGTTTAATCTGAATAAACAACTTCGTTTTAATACGTTATAGTGCATGAGGTTATAAGAGAACAAGTTGCAGTTGGGGGTTCAGTGCCTTGCTCAAGGGCACCTAAGTCGTGGTATTGAGGGTGGAGAGAGAACTGTACATGCACTCCCCCAAAATTGCCAATGTAGCAATATTTTTGCTAAATTTGTCAACTCTTTAGACTACATAGCAGCTTTTTCTTCCAAAAGCACCTATAGCAAAGCCATTTTTAAAATTGATTTAACTTTTAGCAACTTTTGATAAGTGACTCAGACAATAAAAAGGCCAACATTTTCCATCCAATTTTCCATGCACACAAAAAAAAGGAAACCACAGATGCCTAGCAGTACACACACATCGAGTTAGCATAGCAAGGCTGTTCTCTGAATTGACTCTCATATTTGCGTTCACTCTATCTTTCAAAACGTGCGTTGCATTTTCTGCATAATAATTCAATCACACTTGAAAAGTCAGCCACTTTTGAGTTTGAATAAATTATGGATAATAATAATACATTACTAAAGTACACTGACTACATTTTGTTTCACTATATACTTATCATTGGACAATTCAGAATATTTAGTATATAATAATAATTTAATTAAATGATCGATTCATGTTGCACCTTCAACTAAATGACACTAGAAAACGTCATATTTAAATAAATAAAAATAAAAATCTAAACTCTCCAATACTCTAGAGGGCAGTATCCACGTTGCTGTCCGAGCGTGCCACACACACGCGTGATGCAGTCACCCAGAGCATCTTGGGATATGAGGCATGTTTCTAGTGAACGACATTGACAGTAAAGGTGGGTGGTAAGTGTGCTCTACTCTTATACAGCGGTTAATCTTTTATCGGCAATATCTTTAGCCTGTCATTTTAACAATTTTGTAATATGAACAAAATAAGCAGTTAAAAACGCTATTTGGACAGACAGGAACTATCTTATCTTATGTGTTCTATAAGTGTCTTGTGTAACATTTGTTGCAAAACTTAAAAAAAAAAGCTTAATTTTATAGTAAATGCTGCAGATATTATATAAGATATTTTGATCTTGAAGTCCATGGACTCGGGTAGAAAGAAACGTGGCTGTCAGATCTTCAGTGTATATTCACAATGACATAGAAGTCGATCAGCTGTACAGTTTACAGCTTCAAGACAAAATGTGATGCCACTTAAAGTGAAGCAGACTCACGTAAACCTGCATTTACTAATGCTAGAACATGTTCATTTGATAGACTTAAAGCATTTTATGTCCATTATAAGATTTTATACGTGCATGCATATATATGACAGCAACAATGTAAAATGTAAGTTCACTCAGAACTGGCTGCTGTTTAATCTTTTAGTCTGGGAAGCTGATGGGAGACACTATGTCCAGTCCTACAGTGAAGGCAGAGGGCATCATAGTGCCAGACTTTGGCAGCACACCACCACAGGGCTGTCCCATGCATCGAGATGTTAATAAAAGTAAGACACCAGTTGAATCTGTTATTTACAAAATGTTATTATGTATGCTGACCAATATTGTCCACCAAACAGCAGTTTGAAGGCAATAAAAAGACAAATATAGTGAATGTATCTATGTAGGTTTGCTATAAATGATGTGCATAAACGATTAAAGGCAGGGTAGGTAATACATGTATAAACAACTTTCTTCCAAATTTGTTTAAACTTTCTATATATATCAATGCATAATTAAAATGTAAGTACTCTGATAAAAAGAGTATAAAAATTGAGTGACTCTAGACCGTTAAATCTGTATTAAACACAGCTCATTATTTCCATTTCGGGACGAAACATAGGATTGGCTTAGGCGACTGTCACTCTCTCGCAACCATGGCAACCACCCTTTTGCCACACATGACCTGCCCACTTGAGCGCGCACGTTTGATTTGAGGAATTCAAGAGGCACGGATCCTAGGAATACCAAAACAATGGCAGAGAAACAGCAAGCAAAATTCACAGTACCGGCCTATGCAGTTAGTGAAGGCAAACCAGGCAAAAAAAGGAAGACAGTAAAAGAAAAGGCAATGAACAAAAAGTCTTTGGATAAACAAAGAAATAAAACGCGGGTTAATATCAGCGTGGCTTTCCAGCGATGGCGAGAACTCAAGGGGCTGTAAAGTGACTCCTTAATGGCTTTATTTCTGCTGGACAGGTAAATCTTTCTTTTTGTATTTTGATCATACATATTTTTTTCATGAATCATGTGTCATAGCACACGTAGCTGTGTAATATAGCTAACATAACTTAGCGAGGCGTAGTAGAGACGATAAATAATCTATAGGAGCCCAGAAGGGAGGGGGTGGAGTGAATGGAAATAATGAGCTGTCTTTAAAACAGTCGTGAGAGGTCTACAGACACTCGATTTTTATACTTTCTTTTTCGGAGTACTTACATTTTAATTATGTATTGATGTATAAATAAAGTTTAAACAAATTTGGAAAAAAGTTTTTTATAAAATTTTTTACCTACCCTGCCTTTAAATATAAACACTACCTTCTAAAAAAAAGTAGAAGTTAAATCTATTTTAATAATCTTAATGTATGAGTGTGCATTATTCATAGAAATATGTTATTTGCTGCTGTAAAGTGACATGATTGGCAGAAGTTTTCTGTTCAATCAATTTTATGCAGAGATCTTCTGCCCTATTTGTAGAGACCCACTGTCCCGTAAAGTTTTTCAAACCTTCTTTAATACACCAGGCTATGAGTTTATAGTAAGCCTGAAGACCTTGGTGAGCTGGTTCAGGTGTGTTTGATTAGGGTTGGAGCTCAATTCTGCAGGAAGTGGCCCTTCAGGAGCAGGTTCGAAGGTTCTTTTTAGAGATCACTTGTTGGAACATCAAAAATACGTGGAGGTTCTCCTTAGTTTTTGTCCTTAATATTTCCAACAGGTGCCCCTCCACCAGAATGTCCAATGCATCAGGCATCTGCACCTGCAAGTGATAAGATAAAGAATGTGCCAGATGTACCGGCACATCAGGACAGGGCTTATGAATTTGTAGAGTGTCCTATGAGAGCTGCCAATGGGGCTAAACCCACACTGTCTGACATCGATCCAGCAAACATGGTAATTTGCCCTCTAGAAATTGGTTAACTTATACCTAGAAGCCTAGATGTGGTGAGTTTCCCATTTCTACCATTTAGCCTCATTTGTTTACTGTTCTCTATAGATGCCACCACCTAACCAGCAACCTTCACCTGGTCAACCATTTCCCCTTTCTGTTGTAAGAGAGGAGTCTACCATCCCTCGTGGTGGATCTGAGCAGAAGTGGGTTTATCCCTCAGAGCAGATGTTCTGGAATGCCATGCTGAGGAAGGGGTGAGTTGTGATGGTGAATATAGCAGACCGAGCAACGGAGCTCTGTATATATCCAATAATGATTTAGAAACACATGGTATCATCAGCTTTATTGGTTCATGTCTCAAACTTTCAACAGATGGCGCTGGAACAATGGTGACATCCACCAGAAAGATATGACAAACATCATTAGGATTCATAACCAGAATAATGAGCAAGCCTGGCAGGAAATCCTGAGATGGGAGAAGCTCCATTCAAAGCAAGTCATATGTTAATGGAATAGTGCACCCCAAAATGCTAATTTACTCAAAATGCATTCACACTCAGGCCATCCAAGATGTAGATTAATTTGTTTCTACATCGGCATAGATCTGGATATATGTTGTGTTACATCATTTCCTCACCGTTGGATCCTCTGCAGTGAATGGGTGCCGTCAGAATGAGAGTCCAAATAGCTGATAAAAAACTTCAGTCCATCAGTTAACATCTAGTGAAGAGAAAAGCTGTGTGTCCAGCTAAAATATGGGTCCTCTGTCCATAATATTCCTTTCTCTAGTGAAAAGTTATCTCGTCTGAATCGGGAGGAAAAAAAGCACAGATTCGATACTGTTTGTGAAAACAACCTAAACCGGTTCTAATTTAATATGTCCATTAATGGACTTTTTGACTGGAGGACGTGTTATTATGGATTATGGAGTGGTATGTTGGCCTAAAGCGAAGATTTAAAGTTAAAACTCCTAAAAGAATGGTTTTGTTTCTTACAAACACTCAGCTTTTCATTTCATAGTATCTTTATTGATGGACTGGAGTCATGTGGATTAGTTGTGGATTATTTTTTTATTTTTATTTGTTATCAGCTGTTAGAAATCTCATTCTGACGGCACCCATTCACTGCAGAGGATCCAGTGGTGAACAAGTGATGCAATTTCTCCAAATCTGTTCTGCTTAAGAAATAAACTCGTTCACATCTTGAATGGACTGAGAGTGAGTACATTTTCAGCAAATTTTGCATTTAAAAGTAACTATTGCTTTAAAAAAGCAAATGTGTATCCTCACATGTCATAAAGTAGATGAGTCTTGATGTTCTGCTGTTGTCCTCCGTCACAGAGAATGCCCATGTGGACCTTCTCTTTTAAGGTTTGGTGGAAAAGCAAAAGACTTTTCACCCAGAGCCAGATTTCGCCACTGGATGGGGTAAGTCATCGTATCTCTTAATACAATTAATTTGATGTTTTTGCTTAATATTTTTTCTCTGCATAAAACTTCTGTGATCATCTTCAGGAAAATATAAGTGTAATGGCAATTCACTTAGAAGTTGCTTTTGGTGTTCTGTGTTGTAGGCATGAGCTACCATTTGACAGGCACGACTGGATTATTGACCGGTGTGGAAAAGAGGTCAGATATGTGATAGACTACTATGACGAAGGCCTGGTGGCCAAGCACACTGTCCTTGACGTGCGTCCAGCCTTTGACTCCTTAGAAGCTGTTTGGGACCGTATGAAAGTGGCCTGGTGGCGCTGGACCTCCACATAATTTTTTGTTGTTGTGATCTTTAGGAACTGATATTTATATAGCTTAGTCTGTGGAAGCTTTTTGACATGATATTCTTTGTTTTAATGAATCTAGGATTACCTTATATCATTGTATTCCTGTCGTGAATTTGATATGTGCATATTTTCAAGACAATGATAGTTGCAAAAGCTGCTATAGTGGCACTCTGTGCTGTTGTAAGCATACAGTGTCATACAGTAAAACAAAGTAGTAGCAAAACATCTTTTAGTAGCATTATGAAGGCACACTGAAATGTGAAGATAAAATGTAAGGTATTACTTTAGAAACTAATGTTGACATACATTTAGCTTTTTTTTGTTTTATTTTAAAATATTTACAATGTTCCAATGGGTGTGAATAGGCGGCTACATATTTTTTTCGTTTTTCCATTTACAGTTGCTTTCTTGCTGATCATTTATACTTATTTTACCATGATGCCAATTGTTAAAAGAATTGTCCATTATTATTATTATTTTTTTTTTTAATGAAATTATTAAAATGATTAAATTAAAATGTTGTTAAAAACAAAATACCAGAAATAACGTACAGAACTGAATTCAAATAGTCAAACTGTTGTTTTTGTGTAAATTCATTCAATTCATTTTATTTCAACGCTGTAATTTGTATTTGAGCTTCCCAGAAAAAAATAAAACTAAATTGAAAAGTGCTTTATGCACAAAGCGTTGACGGACGGAACTGGGTTTCTATAGTAGTGTTTCTACACGGAATATGAAAAAAGTATGTCTGTGTGGAGGGTAATGAGCAGGTGGATATGCTGGCCAAAGGATCACTCAAAACTAAACATGTAGACTTAAAAACCCCATTAAATAATGAAGATGCCAAGTCAATTATCAGGAAGTATGCACAGTCCGTTTGGCAAGGGTATTGGGATAACAGTGAAACTGGAAGGCATTTATATAATGTACAGAGACAGGTTGGGTGCTGGGAGGATGGTGGGCTGGAAACGGAGGGAAGAAAGTTTAATAACTCGTCTGAGAATAGGTCATACAGGTCTAAACCTTTCATTGTATAAAATAGGTAAGCACCCAACTGGGAAATGTACTTATTGTAATCAACCAGAAACAGTGGAACATGTTCTTCTTCAGTGTAGGAAATATAATATTAATAGGGAGCACCTCTTTCAGTCACTACGGAAGGCAAAACATCATGACGTCTCATTGTCAGGTCTCTTGGGGAAAACAGCAGGTCAGATATACTGTTATATAATTAGGTTTCTTAAAGAAACTGAATTAATTAAAAGAATCTGAGTCTAATAAGTATTATTATTTATTTACTTTTTTTTTTCTCCTGCTTAATCTCTCGTTCCACACTCCAGTCCAGTTGGTGGCGGTAATGCACCGTTAAATGGTTTGCCAACCCCTATTAAACAAGAAGAAGAAGACTATATGAAAAAAGTAGTTCAATAACAAACAGATCAGATGAAAACCTTACAGTGTGAACACTTTAAATCATAATGTGGATTTTCGTACGTGGACTGCAAAAATGTCGAAGGAAGCGTATGATGAAATGTCCGTTTTATCTGCCATATACTGTGAACAGAACGAGTTCGAGCTGTTAAAAGAGTCACGTGAGTGTTTGCAATTTATAACTCTTTCACTATTCTTACTATAGTTACATTTAATGTGTGTTTATATTGTCTTTACAACAAAGTTGTGGTAGTTTGGTATTATATTTAACTGTTACGTAAAACACTGAAAGATTCAGAAATTATCTTACACCGTTTGAAGTAACGTTAGATCCATTTGATATTAAGTTAAAATTGGTCTACAGTAGTAAAAATAACTGTACTTTAGTGACTACGGTCTTTTGATGAACATTTACTGAGATACATTTTTGTAACATTGCAATGTAAACTTGTAATGACCAAGTTATGCATAACGAAAGCATCGTTATAGGCCTATGATTTGGAGACAGAACTATGTCATATTCCCAGATAAACAGATTGTAATCCAGAAAATAAACATTATGAGGTCCACAGATATATGCAGATCATAATTTATATGGACAAATAAAAAAATTCTAACCCCATAATTGTAATCCCTATTCTGTGTAAATCTCATGTTATGTTATGTTTAAATGCAGCTGAGAGGGGAATCGTCTACCGCATACACGCACTGATTGAAAGAAACAATGAGAAGACACCACTAGCCCTTACATTCCACATCTGTCCTGACTACCCTCACACCCCTCCAGATGTCAGCATCACTTCCAGCCACTTGTCGAGAAAACAGTGTCAAGACCTGAGGCTGCATTTACTGGAAACAGCACGATCACTTCCACCAGAGCCCATGGTCCACGACTTAATGCTGAGGCTTCAGGAAAACTTCTCAGACTTGATCAAAACATCAAGCTGCGATTCAGCGGAGATCAGACCAGAATCTACAGAAGAAACCTGGACTGCTTTACTACATTTAGATCACATGAGGTCCAAAGCAAAATACACCAAACTGATCGAAAAATGGGCTTCAGAACTGTGTCTCACTGGGAGACTCTTTACAGGGAAGCCCATATTGATTCTTTTGCAAGGAAGAAAGGAAAATATTAAAGTACGAGTACAAAAATAATATAGAACATATTCCTAAACAATAAGATTTTAATTTTCCCATACAGTTGATTCAGTAACTAAAATAAATACCAAAGCCATCGCTGGATTTTCTGGGCATCTTTATAGCACATAATAGCTAAACCTTTTTCTCATGTGATTCCTGGATGTTTAAAGAGTATTTGATTTGGTTTTTTCATTTGTGTTTTCATTCTAATGATTGATAACATAATATACATGCTAATTTGTCTGTAGGAATACATCCACCTTCAGAAGACGGTTAAAGTAGATGTTGACTCTTCAGGGAAACGCTGTAAGGAAAAGATGATGAGTGTCCTGTGTGAGATTCCACAGCCAGAGAAGAAACTGTAAGCATATATTCTGCATACTTTTTACATTTGTATGATATTTTTTGTGTTTTGTATTTACTCAGCTGACTCCCCATCCCCCACCTTTGTTTTTAAGGATGTCTTCATTTGAAGTAAAAGACATTTTAT
This sequence comes from Carassius carassius, assembly GCF_963082965.1. NCBI lineage: Eukaryota > Metazoa > Chordata > Actinopteri > Cypriniformes > Cyprinidae > Carassius > Carassius carassius. The sequence goes on along the minus strand of NC_081774.1, from coordinate 19,961,602 downwards.
CACTTGAGGACCTCAGAAGGGAGTTTGATCTTATTGGACTGCCTGAGCTTTATAAGCAGTTTGTGTGCCCACTCATCTGACAGGAAGCTGCTGTGTAACACACACTCTCTCCACTGGGAGGAGCCAGACTCAATTACTGTCTACAGTTCTTTGATGGAATCCCATCATAAAATGCACCAGGCCGTTTTTTAAGCTTTCTTATATTCTCAGCTGAACTGTTACACATGATGACATGTCTCCTCATAGAGTTGGACTGGTGGAAACGTTCACAATAAAATGTATGGTAAACTTACTTTTGGTTATCGTCGCTGAGGTGTACGACAAAATCTCAACAACCCATTTTAATCCTCTTAATTGTAAATCCATGGTGTAAAGAGTTTTATTTATTTATTTTTATAACTATTATTAAATTGCCTGTTTTCTATAAATGTATTTAAGGAATAGTTAAACCAAAAATGAAAATTGGCTGAAAATGTACTCATTGTCAGGCCGTCCAAGATGTAGATGAGTTTGTTTCTTCATCAGAACAGATGTAGAAATGGCTGGATAGGAGAATCAGAATGAGGCGAATCAGGCATTAGAATATCAGTTAAATTAAAAACATCACAATAATCCACAGCAATAATTAATTAACATCTTGTAAAGTGGAAAGCTGTGTATTTATAAGAAACAAATACATTTTTAAACTCTTGCTTCTGGCTAAAATATAAGTCAATTTTTACTGGAGGAAGCATTATTATATTTTGCACAGAAGAAGTTGTTTAAAGTTTAAACATCTTAATAATAGATTTATGCTCTGTTTAAACTCATTCTGATGGCACCCATTCACTGCAGAGGATCCATTGGTGAGCAAGTGATATATGCTACATTTCTCCAAATCTGTTCAGATGAAGAAACAAACTCTTCTACATCTTGGATGACAACTTGGATTTCGAACAATTTTTATTTTTGGGTGAACTGTTCCTTTAGGGTGGCATATCAGTATTCAAGTGTAATACAATTTTTTTAAATATTACTATTAGCCAAAATTGAGTGAAAAGATGAAATATGCATGAATTTAATGACATCAGCATTCAAGCTGCATGAACTATACACGTTTGTGTTAAACCTGTTGAACATATTCTCCAGCATGAAAGAGTCTCAAATTTATATATTCGATTTGTGACTTACAAATCTTAAATCTTTCGAATTCATTAGGTGCACCTTTTTTAATCTCATGTTTCAAATCTTTGGACCCCAAAGTAAGAGTGGTACCAGAATGATGTCCCCAGTTATGTAGGGACTTTGTTGAGATTTGACTTGCAATGGCAGAGTTAAAGCTCTAGGGGGCAAAAACAAGCCGTAGTTACTGCTTCAGTTTATTTAATGCAAAATCAATGATCTTACTTTCTCCTTACTATAAGAACAAACACTTAGTACAAAGTTTTCTTCTTAATGTTAAGAATAGAACTCAGCGTGTTTCTTTAATACAATTAAGACAAAGTAAATCTTTGGTGTGAAGATGCTCTTTAAATTAAACTTGTAAATTGAATTGGGCACACTTACTGACCTTAAATACAGCTTTTGTACTTTAAACAAATTAAGACTCATCTTCTAATTTATGGTTACTTTTCTGCAAGTTAATAAGCGATCTATTTTATAAGAGATTGGTTTTTCAACATCAACTTTAATTAGGCAAAAGGTATGAAGCAATTCTGTTTTTAGCTCTGTTTTTTTTTATACACCCACATGCACACGTTGAATAGCTGGCTGTCATCTTATGTTTATCTTATACACATTGTGCAGACAGCTGTTGCCGAGGAGGTTCCAGGAGCAACTGACATGAAATTACTTTTTTTAAACATAATTAACAAGGCTTAATGAAAATCACCTCCTCGCCCTTTACAATGATCCACTCTGAACTATAAATTCACCTTGCCTGACCTTTTCCCTGACATGTTCTTACAAAACAACACTGCTTGTTAAATGTCATCCACTCAGTGGCATTTACTTGTATAAAACAGGGCTTTGATCCGGAGGAGAAGCACACTTTCCTACCTTTCCTAAGCCACGAGGCCACGCTCGGCGACCCTGTTACCTGTTGAATATTTTAATTACGGCCCATTAAAATGTACAAAGGTTAGGTTGAACTTAAAATTTACTGGCCAAATGACATTTTAATTTGGCGAATGAATGCTACATCTATGACTTTTGTTCTTTGCTTTTTCTGATCCTGCTAAAAGCGGCGATTTGGAATTCTGTCCGACTGCTGAAGACTGGTTAAATCAATGCAGAGGCACGGCTGAGTCGAACCGATGCGTCCCTCCATGTCCAACTTTACCACAGTCGATGCAGTATGAACTCTTGTCACAAGCAGGCCGTGGGCCCTCAGCACTCATCCCACCCAAACCTTACGATTAGCCTCAGTCTGAATGATCACGCAACTTTCATTTCAAAAGAAACTTAATCAGAGCAACACATTTCTGCTGTGCACTGCATTTTCATACAGCATACGCCTTAATATTGGATAATATATTAGAATTTAAAAAAAGGATGGAAATCATATTACTTTTCATTAAAATTGTATGTAATTAATTAAATCATAAATCATTTGGAGTCGTTTTAATTATTTTATTTTAATGATTTAATTTCACTAATTTTAACTGATTTGAATTGTTTATTTATCTCCATTGTTGTCAGCTGCTATACAACTTTTAACAGAAAATAAAATAAATTATATATCTTTCAAAGTTGTTGTTGTATAGTTTTTTTTTTTGGGGGGGGGGGCATTGTTTTGATTTTATTATTATTATTATTAATAATATATCTTTACATAACAAAGGTCTGGCCTTAATGATATTATCTTAAGTGACATCAGTATTGATAGGGAAGAAAACAACAGCATTTTTTGATGTCAGTTATTTTTTCTCACAACAGAAATGTCCTCCTGTTTAATAAATGTACAGAAAGTGGTATTAGCAAAGGAAGTTTGTTTCCACTCTGCTATAAGTTCCCTTTTGTTATTTTTATTGCAATTCGTTCTATAATGAAGTGCCGGAGCATATTTCTGATACCCTTTTATTTCCTTAACATACATTTTTCAAGAAACAGACTTTGAAGCGGGAATGCCCCGTAAGTTGTAAAGTACTACACACCATGAAAGACAAATAAATGGAGGAAGCTTAATAAAATTCTCTCGTGGATAATCATTTTTGACTCATGTTAATGCTCTGATCCCATCTGGTTGTAGAGGTGCACATCTGTCTTTACATGGCATTAGCTTTGGATTCTCCAGTATTGAGCTCATATTCCCAATTATCATAACGCCTGAGATGCACAAGCTTGTTTGCATGCAGAGACACACTCCTGAATAATGTGGCGCGTGAATGCAAGCCCCATTTTTAATTAAACTGGAGTACTGAGGATGTTTTTTAGGTGAGAGATAAACCTGCTGTTAATTAAGTAAAAAAGGAAGACAGAAATGAGAGTCTCGGATGTGAAGAGAACACACAGGGAGGCTAAACGCAGGGTAATTTGAGGAATAGCTGCTGTCTGGGCAATTGTAATTAGTTTGGGCTGGGTTAAGAGATTTGGGTAAATATTTAAATGTTGAATGTATCGAGAGAAATCAGTATTTCATAACATATTTTCTTTTTGTGTTTAAGCTTTAGACAGTTTGCTTGAAATTTTCTAACTAGCATTTACGTTAATACAGGTGGTCAAACTTGTGTGAGTTGTGAGCAAGCAGCAGAGGGCCCTGTTGTGCTGTTGAGCGCACGCAGATCTCAAGCGTGATTTGTCTCACGACTTCTTCAGCATAACAAGCATCTGACATGGTGACAGACAGCTGGATTATATTTAACTCTCCTGAAGTTCAAGCTTAATAAAATAACTGCTAAGCCTTTAAACGTGTGCAACCACATACAGGTCTGTATAAACATCACTGTGTAAAACCCCGAAGAGTACACGTGTCAGGTTATCAGATTTTTGTGCGTCTGTCTTCTATCTCCATGTCTCCCTGCTCTTGTGATTCACCTTCTCAAATGCAGTGATGTGTGTGGAAATCACAGAGTCTTGACAAGCCATGCAGTGGAGAGCGCTCCAGATGGGCCCCGAGCAAACGTCCCCTTTGGGCTCCGGTGGCGCACCTATATCTGTGTGCAGCGAATTCAATTAATTCTTTAAATCTCCCTCTCTTCCTGGAAAGTAGACTTGAAGACAAGAGACCTGACAGGACTAATATCAGTGGAGAACCTCTCTGTCACTGGCTGGTGAAATCACGTTCGCTTGGTAGATTTTTGTTACACGAGTTAATGTCAGAATCTGACATGACTTGCTGAAGCACTGTAATGTGTTTGACTGAAAGGTCTGTCCTCCTTACCTGTCATTTAGCAGGTTTTTGTCTGTTCAAACCAACTTCCCGCGCTCGAATTGCATGGCAGCTGTTTAGACGAACCTGGGGTTAAGTGCCTCGCTCAAGGTCACGGTGGAAATCAGAATAGAGGCTTCTGTCAATAACTCTTCAGTTCACAGGTCACCTGGACCTCTTGTTAAATCTGCAAAATTAAACTCTTCTTATCACAGAGCTTTAATAAGACATCACCAGTAGTCACACATAGCCAGACTTTTAATATTTGTCCCCTTTAGACATGTACAGAGATCAGTGACAGTGTAAGATAAAATCATATATATATGAATCATATATATACCCCCCCAAAAAAAACAAAAAACAAACAAACACATATTCAGTTTTGAAATCTGTTTTTTCTATGTATAGTTTAAACATCATTAAAATTCAAATTTCATTCATTATTTATTTATATATTTATACATTTTCTTTACGAATAATAGCATTTGTAATGTTATGTTTTTATGTTTGGGGTCAGATTTTATAAAGACACTATTACTTTTATTCTGCATGGACACATTGAATCAATCAAAAGTGACAGTAAGGATATTTAAAATGTTACAAATTATTTCAAATAAATGCTGTTTTTTTTGGATTTTCAACATTAATAAGAAATGATTTTGAGCACCAAATCAACATATTAAAATAATTTCTCAAGGATCATGTGTCTGTACAATTAAATTAATAGACTATATAAAACATATTAAATAATTAAAAATACAGTTTTTTTGTGTGTGTGTGTGTGTGGGTGTAATGTGCATCAGATGGTCAGTAAACAGATTGTGGGCGGTTCATAGGCGTACAGTCTCAGACTATACTATACCTGAAACAGTCACATTTTCCCTCCGTCTGTCCAACTGTGCTGTACTCAAAGATCTGGCCATTCTGAGGACTGTCCTACCTACAACACTGATGAGGATCTGGGTGCTCTGCTGGACGGTGCAGATGGTCACATCTGATGCCTGTGGCTCGCTACACATCATGTCCGCTGGGTGATTATTGGCATTACGGCGGAGGTCAAAGCCAGGATCAGTTACTGAAGAGACCCGTGCTATAAAGTCAATTACAGTGCAATCAGGACTAACATCATTTTTCCTCTGGCATGCTCTGTGGGGCTTCCACTCGTATTTAGTGGCATTACTTCTGTATGCGTATTTCTCAAGAGAGCTTTTTGAGTATTTAGAATCCAAATGTGCTGTGACAACAGTTTGCTGTGCCTAAAGGCTAATTCACACTACTGCACCAGGAGATGGAGAATAAAGTATAAAGTATATTTAAGTTTTAATGCAAAAAATTAGTGTATATGTACAGCCGAACACACAATCTTTCAAAGTGTGTGCTCCATTTGATTTGTACGTAAATACAGGCCCTCAACATGTAAGTTAGAAAGTTTCCTCTACTTTTCCAGTGTGCTATTTCTCTCCAGAATTGTAACCAACAATCATCATACATTTTTTGCTGCCACCTTATGGAGAAACTGTTTAGTGCAACACCTTGAAATTGAAAACTGTCATCATCACACCAAAATATTCTAAGATATTTTTTCTATACTGTGGAAGTCAATAGCCCCTTTCACACATACAGTCTTTTCTGGTAAATTACCATGAAGAAATCGTGTTTGAACAGGACTTTTTCAAAAAATATTGGTAAATTTGTTCTGTTGTGCTCTGTGTGAACGCAGAACGAGATTACCGATATGAACACGTACGCCTTCAGAACATGCTGACATAAGATGTCTAATCTAGGCCAATCATAACATTCTTGTGCAGATGATGCATTTACTCCGGACAGTTTATGGAAGTCAAAGAAATGTCTCTGGGCCAATGTTTGACATAAAAATTAAAACATCAACCAGAACACTGACCACTGGAAGGCACTGCCCTCACAAATATTGCTTTATCAGGCATTACAGGCATGATGAAATGAAAACGAGACCAGTCGGTCCAATCACCTCAGATTAGTGACACGCAAAGAAGGGGTTTGGAAAAATTGAATCGTTAAATGAATCGTTGGGAGTCCTTGAGCAAATAAGGTAAAAATAAATGCATAAGACAATGGAAGTGTTTTTTGACCTTGCATGCACTCCCAAAACCAAAATATTAACCTTTCATTACCCATAATAGTGGCACTTAAAAAAAAAATTGTTTGAAAAAACTGAAAACATTAAGGGAATGTACCATTTTATCATTCTGTTCCATTGTAACATTAAAAAAAAAAAAAATCAGCTGAATGGGAAAAAACTATTTCTGTGAATAAAAAGCAAACATTTTGAGGACATTATTAAATAGCAGATAACTTTGAGTGACCTTGGAAGAACGTTTGTTCCAATAACTTTGACAGAATCTTGACAGAATGTTAGCCAAAGTTCTGTAAGCATTCCCTGGTAGCTTGGTTGGCTCTGGTCAGCTCGCTTCCGCCAAGTGAACATGTTCGGTCAGCGTTTGGTGGCGTGTGGAATGTCTGGTAAGTGACATTCAGTCAGCGTGTGTCGCTGCAGTGTGAATTCGCCTTAAGAAGGTTGTGGTCACACAGCTCTCAACAGCGTGGTTATAGCGTTGTGCATTTCCTACTCGTGAGGGCCGATGATTGAACATGACCTTCTCTCCATGTTCTAATGAGACAGTTCATCATCGTGGATCCCAGACACATTTCCAACCAGAGCTTTTCCCTCTGTGTGTCCACACATGGCCCCTCTCGGGTCGGTGTATGCGTCTCACAATAACACATCATTAAATCAGACGGGTTTAGTTTACTAGTGCGCCATTCTTCTAAAATGCAGTTTGTTAGAATTGCATGGTGTGCGGGGGATGGTGTGAACGTTTTCCTTCTGCCAAGTGCAAATAGGCAGTTTTGTCCGATATTTGCTGTTGGCAGGGTGTAAACAAAAAGCCGGTCCACGCTCCACAAGTTGTTAGGGGTGAACGCCGGAAGTTTGTAGTTTTGTAAAATGTCATCCTCCGGCTTGGAAACAATTGGGGGGAAATTATGCTGGCTGCGGCTGACTCATCCTGCTGGAAAACAAGTGAGAAAACATATTTACTGATGCCCTTGAAGATGACGATGTGTGCTGCCTAATTGCTGGGAAGAGGATAATTGAGCCACCTGCCAGCTTAATGGCACATTTTCACATGTGTCACCTCGTCTCTTTGAGATGCTCAAATACACACAAATTTGTCAGCATGTTGAAATTGCATAGCAGGCAAAACTTAAATAACTGCGTACTGCGATCAGAAACAATTACTTTTCGTTCCTGTGCCAGGGTCATTGTGGGAATGCGACGACTTTGATTCGTTTCTGTCTGGCAGAAGTTTGTGGGTTTGGTTTAACGCGCCATCAAACTGGAATCCGCCTTGCCCCGCAAATCATTAACACTAACACACTCCTCAAATTAGGATTCTTTCATTATTATCACGTAAACAGTTTTCACTCCACTTGAGGCCTGGATGAGATTGAGCCACATCCCACACAGATTAAACTGACACATGGAATTTACTCAAGTCTATTTAAACAGTTGCATAAGTTGTTGCTTTTTGTATTTAGACTTTTAAAACATTTATTATTATTATTACTTTTGAATATTTTAAATGTTCAGAACATAAGGTGCATCCCAAATTGTGCACTTATACAATATTCTATGATGTTTTGTAGTATAAATAGTGTGTTCACACTGAAAATTCCTAGAAGAAAAAGTGCATTTTAAATGCATTTAAATAAATGAAAAAACTAAGTGTGGAATATTGAACACTTCATGCACTCAGCTGTCATAGCTTTAATTATGTAGCAAAGGGGGAGGGGCTATCAGACTCACTTTATGAGTGACAAAATAACCTAAATAACCTAATAATCTAATTCATACACTACATGGTTGAGTACATAGTGCATAAAGTACATAGTGTATAAGTGCATAGTGTATGGTGCGTCATTTGGGACGCAGCATAATACTTTTTTTTTTTAAATATTGAAAGAAAATGATTTGTTATGCAAATGAAACAGAAAAAATTAAGAGAATGAATCATTTTGCAAACATCATGGGAATGTTAATTTTGCAAGTACCTAGTAACATTTAAAAAATTTTTTCAATTAAAACATTTTAGAAAAAAATTAATAAAAACATTCCATGAATAATGTTTCAATATCATTATTGTTACTTAAACAGCTTTTTCTTCCACATCCCACAGATTTGAAACTTGCATGTGGAATTTACACTTCTTCTGTGAAGTCTATTTGAAAAGCTGTAAAAGCTGTTGCTTTTTATATATAGTCTTTGTAAACCTATTTATTATTATTATTATTACTTTTACATTTTTGAAAACCTGTTAACATTATAAAGAAAGCTAAATCTTTTTGACATGATTTTTAAGAGTTCATCTACTTTAGTTCATTACATCTGAGATTTGAACCTTGGGAGAAAAGAAACTGATGACTTTTTGAATAAGATCACTATCTCTGTAGAGGCGTGTAATATATTAAATGTAAATACCACATGAAGGTGACTCGCTAAAAGTAAATTTCACAAGTAGCAAAAAAAAAAAAATAATAATAATTTTCATATTTTTACTCAATGCTTCATATGAAATAATCCTCTCAACTTTTTCTTACACAAGTTTCCATGTTGCTCGGATGCTGGAACTCACATCCGTGATTGAATTATTACATGATATCACCGCAATTACGGCAACAATGCCATTACAGAAATACCTGGCAGCTGTTCATTATGACCAGCCCTTTACGGACAGGCCGCTTTGATAACGCCACATTGAATACCAGCAATGCAAATGTGCTTTTCTCATTACTCATAATGAGTTGAACCTCATGACCTCAGCATCATATGAATATTGAATATCCCACAACAGACTGCAGTGTCCATTAATGCTGGATCTGGCTCATGCTGTAGGTGACAGAGCGCACATGTAGATTTGAATAACAGATGATCTAAGTGAGGAACAGATGATGCTCTTTCACTTTCTGGTGTGCTCAGGAGTTTTTTTTTGGCCGACTGGGAGAGATGAGTTTGAATCTGAAAACAGGTAGCACAGACGTCTGGAGGCGTTAACCACATGTTTGACTAAAGCGCTGATGCATACCTAAATTTTAATCATCAGCTACAAACAGCCCCCTAGATTTCATTCCGTATTTAAAAGTAAAAAAAAAGTGATTAACTGGTTAATTCAAGGACCATATAAAGTAGGTAAATTATGCCAGCGTTTGTTTTAGATAAGACTTCTTATACACATGATATGGTGCTAAATCCTTTTTGTTTGATTGTTTTACAAATTTGCCTTGCCAAACTTTAATTCTGAAGTATAGCTACTAACACAGCGATAGAAGGATTATCGAAAAATTAGGTGTATTAATTATGAGATTTGTTACTATTGGGAGATAAAAAAACACATTAAAATTTTAAGACCGGTGTGTTTTCTTGTCAAATAAAAGATAACATTACTCTTCATGTCTTTTGGGTGGATACTAAATTAAAATGTTCAAAAACCTTAATTTTAATAACTACACTGATTTGAGGGTGTAATGCAACTGATGCGGGGTGATCTCATCTGTCCTGGGTTACAGGTTACTGGTTACAGGTTTAATATGAAATAAGGGTGACTTAGGAATCAAACCATTACTGAGATTACAATCCTGCTGTATCGCCGTTGTGCCTCTGAATGACGCACTTAACCCCAGGTTCCTCCGAAGGGACTGTCCCTGCATTTAGTGTACTGCAAGTTACTTCAGATGAAAGCATCAACTAAATAGCAACTGTTTTGCTCTGACCAGGCCACAACTCTAACACAGCCATCCCCCCTTCACTTTCTTTGAAAAGCACCTATTTCAACAATACAAGCTTTCCTTCAACAACACCAATTTGTGCTCCCTCCCCTGAGTCGACTTTGTCTGTTTGAAAAGATGTTTTTTCTCTCTCTCTCTCTCTCTCTCTCTCTCTCTCTTTTTTTTTTTTACTGCCAAGCACTTGTAATCCCTTAGACTATATCTCACTTATTACTTACATGTTGCAAACAGACAGTCCATGTTGCAATCTGAGGTGAGCCACACTTAACATGAACAGGCTCATCTCACTCTGTTGCCTGCCAGATATACTAGTATCATCTTTTCATTAGCCACTGACCAGCACACCTCCACAACGCAACCCAGTCTATAGGTGTGAGAGCGTGAGAGACACTGATCAGACCGGCAGCACTGTGGGTAATCAAATCTGTGGCTTGAGAGTTAATTAGCTGAGTTGACCCTTAAATCATGTCACTACTGGAACAGTCACTTCTCAGCGAGAGCGCCATGTTTTGTAACTAAAATTACCGCAGTGTGTGGTGAGCGTTTGTTCAGGAGATTCTACCTCCTCATATTCAGTGCGATAAATCTAAATAAACCACGCCCATAAAATTAATTAGTCTTAATTAGACTGAAATGACTACATAGAACTCAGATTAAAAGGTCCAACAGATTCATCTAGAGTATTCGGATGTATTTTACGAAATAATGGTTTGTGTGATATGATAGCCAATGTTTATGGTTGCATGACGAGATGCTTCTGTCTCATGATGGGGGGCTGGAGCACTGAATCATGCATGCTGTCTCCTTGGGGTACACATAGGATTTTATTTGATCATTCTTCCTTTCTACCTCTTTGTCTTGCGTGAGCTTTACAGTCAAAGTGAGACCTGCTGTAATTATTCCAGGCCATCACGGGCGCCTGTGATAGCTGATCTTTTTTATAGGCTTAATATAATTTACAGGCTTTAAAACACACCCACAGGTGGCATATGTTAGATCTTGACTGTTGCAATCAAGCAACGTGACATGTTGTGATTTAACAAGCTGTGGGAGGCTTGCGGGGCAAGGAGACAGAGAGGGGGGAAGAAATAAAAATGGTGAAAAACGGTTGCTGTCAGTCGCTTTTGAGGAGCCGTTTGTTGGGAACTGTAATGGACCCTGTTGCATTTGTCTTCATATACAGACACACAATTTTTTTATTTAAACAATATTTTTCAGCTTTATTTTGTGTGCTTTTGTTATAATCATCACTTCAATGTTTTATTGGTGATTTTGATGAGACTGGTTTGTCACAGTTTACTTTACTCAATATATCTCAGGCTGTGGAAGAAAAACTGTAACATGCAAGTCTTAGTTTGGAGGGCAGAAATAAAAATAAATCTTTATTTTGACTATTTTTTTATACAGACATTTGTATAAGACTCAAACAGATTTTAATTGCTTTTGTTTCACTCATGGATACCATTATTTTAAACACGAATAGTCAAACTGTCCTCTAGTTATAATGTTACTTTCAAAGAAGAGGAACTCTGAAACCAAGAAAATGAGAAAAGAACAAAAGTACATACAGCTGAACAGAATGTGGCAACATGCAAGAAAAGACAAAAGCTCACCAAGCAAATTGCTAAGGCTGAATTCGGAACTGCATACTAGCATACAACTCTTACATTGTCTGCCATTGAAAGATATTGTGAAGTAAGAGTAGTATGGTGGTATAGTATGTGGTTCTGAATTCTGTATAAGACTATGTAAAAAGACTAACAAGACACAGGTGAAAACAATCAAGGATATAACATAACTACAAACTTACAAGTCCACATTACAAAACAAAAGCACAAAAACACAGAATACAAAATGGTTACACCAACAAAGCATGGATAACGTTGTAGTGAAAACAACTTTGAGAGACCATTTACAGAATGTTTATCAATCTTAACAATGTTTTGTGTGAAAAATTATGAAGAATGTTTTATTTGTAACTTTGAGAGAACATTTTCAAAATATTAATCAAGCATAATAAGGTTAGTAGAAAATGTTCTATTAACATTAAAGGGATAGTTCACCCAAAAATGAAAATTTGATATTTATCTGCTTTCCCCCAAGTTATCCAAGATTTTGTTTCTTCAGTAGAACACAAACCAAGATTTTGAGTTGCAGTCTATCACTCTTATAATTTAAGTGGATGGGAACCATGGCTAAAACATACAATAATAATAATAATAATAATAATAATAATAATAATAATAATAATAATAATAATAATAATAATAATAATAATAATAAAACAAACAAAATCAAATTAAATTCTGTGGTTCATGATGATACATTGATGTGTTAAAGACACAAAACAATACATAATAGCATTTTATGTAGAAATTGTTCTATTAACATTAACGCAAGGATGATTTATTTGTAACTTTAAAATAACATTTACAAAATATTTTCCAAAAGCTGCTGTGAAAACGCACTTTAATATATGTTTTTTTAAATAAATAGTATAATACATACTACTTAGTAACTACTTTCATGTATCTAGTACAGGGAGTATACAGATGAAGTCAAGACAACATCTTGCCACTACTGTCATTGCCAAATACAAAGGACAGAGCAGTGTTGCACTTGATACTGTGTGCCCAAGTAATTTAGTCCACATATTTCAGAAATTGAAGGTCAGTGTCACTACCTCTCATTTAGCACATGCAGCGAGTTCTTTGAGATTGTGTACTGCTGGGCAGAACTGCCTTGGTCTGATGATGACACATCCAGCAATAGAGCCCATAGACTACAGAGAATGAAAGCCTGTGTGTTGCTAGGTGTCATCCATGGTATAGAGACCTTGAGCTCTTTGAGCCATTTGACTCTAAACTGTCGCACTTGTGTGTGGCTTCTCTTGTCAGTCCAGACAAACATATTGATTGAGAGTGGTGTGTTTGTGAGAGAACGATCATTAGATAAGGCTTTCAGGAAAGTGGAGAGTTGGAGGGCTCTTTTCTCCCTTCCGCAGTTTAGCCTCTCGGTAAACTTGCTGCTAGAAATACTGTCAATAAGAGTCAAAACAGTTGATTGTGACAAGACTGTGTAAATGTAGTACCATTGAGAGTAATGTGGTCAATAAAACCAGATCGATATGTTGTTGAAAAGGGTCTGCTTTCATCCCAAATTTACAGCCTGAATCCTAATGAAATCTTGTTTATGAAAACAACAGCGGACCTGACCTCAATTTTTCATTTCATTCACAGAGAGCGTCCGCTTGATTGGCATCCAGATTTAGCTGAGAGAGCTTGTCTCCGGCTTGAGTGAAGGAGACAAGTAAAAATATCTGGACTTAAAAAAAACAACAACAACACGGAAGGAGTAAAAATGTTGTCTGTGCCCTGTGAGACTCCTAACTAGGGCTGGCATTGTCTGGAATGAGAGTAAGAGTGAGAGCCAGCGCTGGCATGTGATGGGCCATGGCACGAAACAAACGTGCCACATCAACGGCCAGGAGGTCTTGAACTCTTTGTGTTCCACTTGTTTATTGTCCCGCTCGCACATTTATCACAAACCCTGCCATTAAAGATTGTGCTTCAGGTCTCCGGTTTTCCACACTTATATTTAACACCAACAATGTTGGGATTTTTTTTTTCTCAAGCTTAAAAATGCAAAAAAAGGGAGAAGAAAAAATCAATTATTCATCTTATGATTTTCACTCCCTTCATCATTCCAGACTGGACGAGCTAATAATTCAGTATTTGACTTAGCCTGCAAATCACATTTTCATGGATTGTCAAAGTGGATTTAGGGGAGCGCCACACTCGCAGTCTGCATGAATTCTAAGTAGGTTCTCCCAGTCCAAAATGAAAATCCTACACGCGAGGAGGGATATGTTTATCTTCTTACGTAATTCTGTAGACAAGAGAAGCATGATCCCACGCTTAATGCTTTTTAAATGCACTAAGCTACACACAAGGTCGGAAGATGGTCCCTAAATGAAAACAATTCACATTTAAAGCTTGTTGAAGTAAAGTCAGCTTTTATTGTCATTCAGATATATGTGTATATGGTGAGTAATCTGAGTTAAACTGAGCAAATGAATTTTACATAAACTATTTCTTATTTTTTATTTAATCAAAATGCAGTTATAATCTCATCATTTCCTAATTGTTTTCTTTAATTTCTTTACATTTAGGCCAACCAAGATGTGTTTGTTTCTTTATCACAATAGATTTGAAGAAATTTAGCGTTACGTCACTTGCTTACCAAAGGGTTCTTTGCAGTGAATGGGTGCAATCAGAATGAGAGTCCAAATGATATTAATATAATATTACATCTAATACAAATTTTTTCCAGAACTGTTAAAAAAAATTCAAACCTGTTTCCCCACTTCCCTGTCTTTCTGTCTGTCTGTCAGTCATCATATTCTCAGTTGCAGCCAGTGTCCCAATTATATGTTGCTTTAAAAAGCTGTTATTATATGAAAAAGAAATCCAGAAATAAATTTGCCACTCATTCTGAAAGTGTGTAAACATCTCTATTTGATCAAGACGAGTTGACCGTCTTTGTCCTGGCTGGAGGAGATCTACTACACATCTTCTCTTTTGATGCCACCCGCCAGCTCCCCTTTGCGAAAAGCTCTTTTTCCCTTGATGGAGAAAGTGTATCGCACCAATGCACTCCATGGACTTCCTCTCCTGCCAGTTTTACATTCACAGCTCCTGAGGAGCCCATCAACCTCTCGCTGAGACTTAAGGCCCCTTAGCTAGTGTGACTTCACTTTGATCTGAAGAAAAGCCAGACTTACAGGAATTGCTCTGTTGTCCTCTATCCTTGTGTTTTGTTTGGGGTCAGCCTCTGGTCTATATATGTATGATGTTTATTATAGATAATATAATAAGAAATGCATAGCAAATCACATTAGTGTACATTAAACTTAAAAAAAAAAAACCAGTCCAGTCAGTATAAACAGAATGTGAGTATTAATCCTGATGACCACTTGATCTTTGTGAGACTTTGAATTCACAGTGTTCTGTACTTTCCTCTGTCAATTTTTCAGCAGTCTGCAATCTACAGAATATACTTGCCACATCTGGAGTGAGGCAGTTAAGAGAAGTAAAGGTTGGGTCCATTAAGGTAAGAGAGAAAGCAAGCAAAGGCCAGAATCTAATACAGGCAGAAGCAGCCTCACAGAGCCATCTGCCTCCTTGGACTTGCCTGTCAAAGCCATCACGCTGCCGCATGCATGTACTACCTGCTCTGTAACGCGCTGTGGCGTTTCTAAGCCATCTGATGCATTTTGCACAGTGCATTTGAGAGGTAATAATGACATTAAAGCCATCGGGGAGCCGATCTATTTCAGCAGGCAGGGCAGTCTCCACTGTCATCTCCTATTTTCTGCCCAATTGACGGCAGAATCTCCAGGACCGGTTTCTATTTCGGGCCGCTGTCAGTCCTGTCGGCAGGAGACAGTTATGACCTAAACCAAAGCAATAGTGAGACTCTGACTGACTTCAAACCAGCACGGGGGAGCTGATCTGAGGATCAACAGGACAATGAGCTCTCTCAGAGACAGAATGAAGATGAGTCCTATTCACGCACAGACGCTGAATACTGATGTGATCCATTTATCTGCCTGGGGTGCATTTCCCTCAGTTTTTTGGTTGGATGCTGGAATAGAAATAAGAATAAGTCACCGATGCGTGACATCAGTGAAGGAATTCTTATGATTACTGTTCATGAATACCCTTCATCTTTTGTGTTAGCATTTAATCAAACCGGTTTTTGTTTTTTTCTAAAAGGGTAGCACACATTCACATCAACAGTCTGAGAAATTACATTTTTTAACATTATTTATACGAATCTTCATGTTATTTATGCATGTTAAAATATTTATTTATTATATTTAATTAAAGCAAAGATTTAGCTTTTTTCTTAAAGGTGAAGTGTGTGTTTCTGTGTGATAGCCTCACCAAATTTGATTGCAAAAAAAAAACCTTTCAAACTTTCAAATCTTACCCAAACACTATAATGAAGTACACTTCCAAGGTTCATAGTCAAATAAAAGCTATACACATATAGGGATGCCATGAATGTTAAGATCACATGATTAGCCAAATACTATTGTCTTTATCTCATAATAATCCGTTTTGTGTGATTTTGCATGTAAACCTGTTTCCACCTCAGGAGTAAAATAAATGTGATGTAAATATTAGGGGTGTAACGATACGCGTATTCGTATTGAACCGTTCGGTACGAGGCTTTCGGTTCGGTACGCGGTACGCATTATGGACCGAACGGTTCGTTGGACTAATTAATTATATTTGGAAAATAAAAAACATTTTGAAATATAATGATATGCGTTCAACAAGGTAGCCCAATAACCCAAACGACGTAACAGGCAACGCCCCTGACACCCCCGAAGAAGAAAAAAACACCAACTTATATGTTTATGTTAGGCTACTCAGTCAGGCGCTCGCTCACTCAGTAATACATACTGAAGGCTCATTGCAAAATGGCCAATGCGTTTAACAGACCAGAAATAGAAGATCCTCCAATAACCAACAGGTCTGGTGTTTGGGTGCACTTTGGATTCCCTGTAAGCTATAATGGTGATGGCAAGAGAGTGGTGGATAAAAAAAACAACGATATGTCGCATCTAGGGTACAGCAGCGGGAATAAAAAAAAAAAAAAAACACCAGCGGGAATACTTGAAACGTCAACTCATTTACGCCGACATATATAGTGTGAAGTGACATTCAGCCAAGTATGGTGACCCATACTCAGAATTTGTGCTCTGCATTTAACCCATCCGAAATGCACACACACAGAAGTGAACACACACACACACACTGTGAGCACACACCCGGAGCAGTGGGCAGCCATTATGCTGCGGCGCCCGGGGAGCAGTTGGGGGTTCGATGCCTTGCTCAAGGGCACCTAAGTCATGGTATTGAAGGTGGAGAGAGAACTGTACATGCACTCCCCCCACCCACAATTCCTGCTGGCCCGGGACTCGAACTCACAACCTTTCGATTGGGAGTCCGACTCTCTAACCATTAGGCCACGACTTCCCCGTAAACCTTAGTGTGTCAGTATCTGGGAAAAGCCGGAAAAAAGGCGAAACATACACGCAACAAACTATCCCCGCAGCATTTAGACAGACATTTCCAACGGATTCAAACAGGGCAAAAGACATCACCACGACGATTGGTAGGCTACATTTACGTTATAGCCGCGGATATGAGACCTTACTATTTACCATTGATTCTATCATCACCATTATAGCTTACAGGGAATCCAAAGTGCACCCAAACACCAGACCAAAAAACACACTCAATATAAAGAGTTATAGAGTTCCATATAAAAAGTTACATCTTTGTATTTGTTCATAACTAATATAACATTTTCATTTTTTTTTATAAGGAGCTGTTTTTGTTTTATACAGTATGCTGCTAAGAAAACACCATAGAAGATGGGCAAAGAATAGCTCCATCATTGTTCAATGTAAAAAAAAAAAAACATACTTTGTTAGTTTTAAAAAATAAAACATTTTTAAAAAAATTAGGAAATTTATCTGCCAATTTTTTCTTTTTGCTGTATCTAAAACGTACCGAACCGAACCGTGACACCAGTGTATTGTATCGAACCGAACCGTGAATTTTGTGAACCGTTACACCCCTAGTAAATATATTATGCTGAGACATAAAGTCACATTGTGAGATACAGACACAACTATGAGAAATAAAGTTGCAACTGACCCCTCCCACAGAGTTTTACTGGCAGGTGATCTGACCTATCATAATGCCGAATCTGCCATTTTTGTCTGACAAACAAACCAGACAGGAGAGTAGATTAACATTGGTGGACTTGAAGTTGAACAATAGTGTGTGTGATACACCTTTATGTGGTAACACAATTAATATTTTATATGATATATGTTATAATAATATCTGAAAGCATTCATTAGAATCGCAACTTTTATTGTATGGGACAATATGAATTAGGGGGGAACCAAAGAAACCGGAACCAAAGTGCGAGTATTGTTGCACCGCGCCGCCTAAAGTGACAGACGCTTCCTTTTTCTCTCATATTGAGATTTGGATCTGAAGATGGCGGTTCGCTCTTTCTCTCACTAATCAACTGATTCTGTTTTCCAGGCTGACATCAGGAGGTGAAAGTAGTAAATCCCTGTAAAAAAAAAAAAAAAAAAAAAAACAATCTCTTTGTTACTGCCGTTAATATATATTTGAAACCGGTAACAAACTGTGGGGGCTCGTCCGGGATCTCTCCTCATCACAACCATTGGGGGAGCAGATCCAGAGATACAAGAACCACGCGACCAAGGTGACGAGACGCTGCTGCAGGCCAGGAGCCAACCCGTGGGTGTCCGAGGAGGGAGATCAAAGAGAGAAGGGATCTCCGTTTCGCTTGGGAGCCGCACTGCTGATCCTGAGGCCAGCGCACGCTACTTGCCATGGGGCCAGCGCACGCCACTGTCCGGAGGGCTACACGCTGATCCAGTGGTCATCGCACACCAGCATCAGAGATCTCATTTGTGATCTGGAGGTCGACACGCGCGCACACACACACACACGCCACTTATTAAGACACTACATCGTTGATTTACTGAACTCACAAGCCACAAGGGGACATCAGAACTATACACCATGTCGTCAGCTCGTAAAGAATTAGTGTGGGCCATCAAGAAACAACTATTCAGACTCTCAAGTAACGACATCTATCAGGTTGCAAAAGACATTGCAATCAGCAACAGTAAAAATGAGGAAGAGCTGAATGCGAATGATGAAGAAAGCTGCATGGAGTATGTAGTCTCTTACATGCAATCTGATACCTTGCTAGGACTGGAGGATGAAGGTATGGGTCAGTTGTTGGTTTTAAATGATTTGATAGGTAGAGTAATTAATGCTGATGCTCCGGTTAATTTCCCAGTGGGTACATTGAGTGATGGTAGCACACACGTTACACCTAGTCAAAGTCCATCCACTACAGTCCCAAACCCTACATCACAACTTCATTCTCACCCTAACAGTACCGCTATGCAAACACAACCTTACTCTAGCACTCATACCAATACAACAACACAGTCATTAGAAGAACTGAGAAAAGTCTATGAAGAGCTGGGTGAGAAACTGAGACGACAAGAATGTACAGTGACCACATCACCCACAACTTACTTCCACCAGGGTGAATCAGAGTTACACTACATGCCATCGATGAACTCAGAGAGACCAGTACTACTGAAAGACCTTTCCTACCTGCAGCGCAGAGACTTTAAAGTACATGGTGGTCAGGTTGGGGATCAGAACTCTGATTTAAATTACAATAACATCAGTAAACAAATCGACGAGGGAGTGAAAGAGGGCTTTGCTGAAGCCGAAGTGGTGAGAGGGGTGTTGAGGATCATCAAACCAGGAGCTTTTAAAGATATGCTTGTAAACAAAGACTCAATTACAGTATCTGAACTCAAAGGCTTCCTCAGGTCCCACCTCGGAGAGAAAGCAACGACTGAGATGTTCCAGGAATTAATGTGTGCCAGGCAATCAGACCAAGAATCACCACAGCAGTTTCTCTACCGCATGATTGGGCTCAAGCAGAAAATCCTTTTCCAGTCCCGACAGGCCAGTGCAGACATTTCATATGATCCCAAGACCATCCAGGAAGTGTTCCTCCATACCATCTACCAGGGCTTTGGGACAAAACACGCTGACCTCCGACAGAGACTAAGACCTCTAATTTCAAACAGTCAAGTCACGGACGAGGAAATCCTTCGCCAGGTCATGAAAATACTAAGTGATGAGAATGAGCACCAACGCCGACTGGGCCAACCCGCCCGACAAAAGGTGACCCAAGCACACAGCGCCAAGGTTGAGACGGGAGACCTTAACAACAACAACAAGTCACGAGATACACCATCAGACGATGAAAATCGCCAGACAATACAACAGCTCACTTCTCAGGTAGAGACCCTGACACGCATGGTGGCTTCTTTGATGGAGCAGCAGACTGAAAATACTCGATTGCCTTACCCTCCTTCTCAGCCAACCTCTAACAGACCTCTCCAACCACAGCTGGGACAATCTATAGTCCAGGTGAGAGGAAGAACATCTCGATGTCCGAAATGTACAGAACAGAATGTGCAGGAGTGTAACCATTGCTTTGTGTGTGGAGAGGCAGGACACCGAGCAGTGGGATGCCTTCAACGAGTCAGGGTGCAGGGAAACGGAGCTCGGTCTTTGTCGAGGGACGCCCAGGGACCGGTGAGCAGCTTCAGTCCCAAGCATTAACAAATAACAAACAAATAACAAGACACCCCAAGCAAAACAAACAGCAAAATTCACATGTATTGACCAGCCAGAGTAACATCGCCTGCAAAGCGCCCCTAATTGGAAAAAAAAAGTCTGCTGAAATGTTTGATTGGCGGGTACCCAGCTACAGTCTTGTTTGATTCAGGCTCACAAGTGAGCATAATTGACCAACAATGGACTGACACTCACATTCCTACTCATATCTTGAGACCTCTTTCTGAGCTTTTAGAGGAAGAACTTGGCGTCTATGCAGTCACTGGCCATGCTGTCCCCTATACTGGATGGGTTGAGCTCACTGTTAATCTTGCCGGGAATGAAGACCCAAACATAACTATACAGGCCCCTTTCCTGGTCAGCCCGCTGCCATTGCCCCAGCCCCTTCTAGGAGCCAATGTACTCCAGGAGATCATCAGAAGGAAAGAGTCCTCAGGCGATGCAGTTGCAACAGTGGTCAGCCTTCTCCGCAGTGCCTTCGGAATGGAGGAGGAACAGGTGGAGGCCATTGTAAATTCCATCCAGGTGCCTCCTAAAACATACTGTGATCCAGTCACTATAAGAGTGGGCCAAGACCATTCCATCATTCCCCCTGGCAGAACAGTCCATGTATGGTGTAGAATACCAGCAAACTTTGATGTCTCGAACCCCGTTGTTCTATATGAACCAACAGAAGGAAGCGCTATCTTAGAGCAGATGAGTGTAGGAGAAGGCCTCTTAGAAATTAATAACACCCGACGACCTTATGTTAAGGTGCCCATCTCCAATCACTCAAAGCATGAGATCACCCTGCCGAGGAG
Organism: Carassius carassius; assembly: GCF_963082965.1. Lineage (NCBI taxonomy): Eukaryota > Metazoa > Chordata > Actinopteri > Cypriniformes > Cyprinidae > Carassius > Carassius carassius. The sequence goes on along the minus strand of NC_081774.1, from coordinate 19,940,333 downwards.
AACCACTCTAGGAACTATCCAAAACATTATCAAGGTCATTGAGGCTGATGCACCAGAGTCACATCAGGCTGATCCCACACCAAGAAAGATGACATCGATCGAGGTCAAGGCTGTCGTTTCTCCCAGCACCTCTCCACCTGAGTCCTGGCTTCCTCCTGTTGATATCAGTCACCTCAGCCCTGAGCATCAACAGGCAGTCAAGAAAGTGCTCTACGAGGAATGTGGAGCCTTTGCTCGTGACAGCGACGACATAGGGTGCATCCCCTCCCTACAGATGGAGATCAGGACTAAGGATGACATCCCAGTTCAGAGGGCCTATGCATCCATTCCAAAACCGCTCTACAGGGAAGTGAAGGAGTACATCCAGGAGCTGTTGGTTAAAGGGTGGATCGTGAAGTCCCAGTCACCTTATTCAGCTCCTGTCATCTGTGTGAGAAAGAAGGATGGGTCCTTACGCCTGTGTGTCGACTATCGTCTCCTCAACAACAAAACTGTGCCAGACCGTCACCCTCTTCCCAGAATTCAGGACCTCACCGACTCCCTGGGGGGATATGCCTGGTTTTCGGTCCTCGATCAGGGCAAAGCCTACCACCAAGGCTTTATTGCTGAAGGATCAAGGTACCTGACCGCATTCATAACTCCGTGGGGGCTCTATGAGTGGGTTCGAATACCCTTTGGGCTATCGAATGCCCCAGCGGCTTTCCAAAGGAGCATGGAAAGTATGCTTGACACACTGAGAGATGAATGCTGCATCCCTTACCTTGACGACGTGTTGTACTTCTCCAGGTCATTTGAGGAGCATGTGGAGGTGTTACGCAGAGTCCTCCAAGCCTTGCAACAACATGGGGTAAAGCTGAAGCCGGAGAAATGCGAGCTCTTCTGCAAGGAGGTCCGGTTTGTCGGCCGGCTGGTGTCAGCGGAAGGAGTCAAAATGGACCCCAAAGACCTTGAAGCAGTGCGGGCCCTGAAAGACAAGACTCCACAGACAGTTGGGGACGTCAGGCAGTTGCTTGGATTTCTGAGCTACTATCGAACATACGTGCAGGATTTCTCACGTATAGCCAAGCCCCTGTATGACCTGCTCCAGTCAAAGCCCAGCACCCCTCCGACCAAACCGTCAAGAGGAAAAACAAAACGCAATCAGCAGTCCTCCCGTACTCCAGTAGAGTGGAATAGGCAACACCAACAGATCCTTGAACACCTTGTGGACCGGCTGACCAAACCCCCAGTGCTGGCCTATCCAGATTTCAACTGCCCCTTTACACTCCACACAGATGCCTCCCAAAAAGGTCTCGGTGCAGTTCTTTATCAGAACCAGGATGGGAAGATGAGGGTGATTGGGTACGGGTCACGCACGCTAACATCAGCGGAACAAAATTATCACCTACACAGCGGAAAGCTAGAATTTCTCGCATTGAAGTGGGCAATATGTGAGAAGTTCCGTGACTACTTATTCTATGCTCCACATTTCACCGTCTTCACGGACAATAATCCCCTCACATACATCCTGAGTTCTGCCAAACTGAACGCAGTTGGTCACCGGTGGGTGGGGCAACTGGCCGATTTCAACTTTGATATCAAATACCGGCCAGGCAAAACCAACATTGATGCCGACACCTTATCACGTTGCCCACTGGACATTGACACCTTCATGGCTGGATGTTCGGAAGAGATATCGGAGGAGGCAGTATGTGCTGTATGGGAAGGAAGCCGGAGAGCACAACAAGGAGACGTGGCCTGGGTGGCAGCCCTCAACCTAACATCCCAAAGCCAACCTCAAGTTGAGACTCTGCCGGAAGTCAGTCATGATGAGCTTGTAAGGGAACAAAGAAAAGACCCCGCTATTGGGAAAGTGATGGCGCTGAAGGAAAACGACACACCACCAACAGAGGATGACAAAGAGAGAATGGACACACACGCAAGGAGGCTGTTAAGAGAGTGGAGCAGATTACACATAGAGAATGACCTTCTCTACAGGAAGAGTGCAGGTCGACAACAACTGGTCCTGCCCGTCACCTACAAATGAACAGTACTCACCCAGCTGCATAACAACATGTGCCATGTTGGCGTTGAAAAAGTTCTGACCCTAGCGAGGGAGCGGTTCTACTGGCCTTTCATGAAAAGAGATATAGAGGAGTATGTAACCAGAAAGTGCTCTTGCATTAAGCAGAAGAAGCCAGCCACACATGAAAGAGCACCAATGGGAAGTATTACATCAAATTCGCCCCTTGAGTTGGTGTGTATCGATTTCCTTCACCTGGAAGCCTGCCGAGGTGGATACGAGTATATCCTGGTTGTGGTTGATCATTTTACCCGATTTGCACAAGCTTACCCCACCAGGAACAAGGCTGGCAAGACGGCTGCTGACAGACTTTTCAATGACTTCATTCCTAGATTCGGGTACCCGGCCAAACTGCACCATGACCCGGGTCGGGAGTTTGAGAATGAACTCTTCAGAACTCTCAGGCACTTAGCGGGTGTCGCCCACTCAAGAACTTCCCCGTATCACCCCCAGGGCAATCCTGCAGAAAGGTTCAATCGCACGTTGTTGCAGATGCTCCGCACCTTGGGAGAGAAAGAGAAAGAGAATTGGAAAGACCACCTTCCCCATGTACTCCAGGCATTCAATTGTACAAGGCACGAGGCCACAGGTTTCTCCCCACACTATTTGCTGTATGGCCGACATCCTCGTCTACCAGTGGACATCCTCTTCGGTCTCATAACAGATAAAGGAACTGAAACAAATGGACCAAAAGGATATGCTGAGAAATGGGCAGGAAAAATGGTGGAGGCATACAGAATAGCAGACTCAAACAGTCGAAAGTCCAGCTCTAAAGGCAAGACATACTATGATAAACGAAGCAGAGGTGTTGTTCTTCAGCCTGGGGACAGAGTCCTGGTACGCAATCTGAGTGAACGAGGGGGGCCTGGAAAGCTTAGACCGTACTGGGAGCAGATTATCTACATTGTGAGAGAACAGGTTGGAGATAATCCTGTCTACAAAGTAAGCCCAGAGGCGGGAGGCCGACCAGTTCGCACTCTACACAGGAACCTCCTGTTGCAAGTCAACGATCTACCTGTAGAGCCACCTCAGAATCAGACGACCAACACAGCTGAGTCACAAAAGCGAAAGAAGAGAGCTTCACACATCTCAAAACCCATACACGAGACACAGGACCCAGAATTAAGTGACTCTGAGGAAGAGGAAAGCGTGCCTCGTTACTGGTTGCGAATGCCGATGGAAAAGCTAAGAGCTGAAAGTTACTTACCTGTGCTGCATGTGAATCCTGACTGCCAAAACAGATCCGACCAGAGTGAGACACACCTGGGAGAAATTAGTTATGCAGAACCTGAACAGGACAGGGAGAGTGTTAGAGACGAGGGACAGGAGACATCCAGTGAGGATGAACAGGGGGTGGAGCAGCAGCAACCTGGAACTGTTCAAGAGGAACTGTATGCTGTCCATCAAGAGAACGTCTCCACACCACAACCTGAACATCAGGTCCCACTGAGACAGTCTATGAGAGAGAGACGGCCAAAATGTGTGTTTACTTACCCATCCCTGGGTCAACCCGCTTATCACCCACAGCCCACTGTCAGCGCAGTTGAAATCCAGCAAGTACCGTGTACTTACCAGTGTCTCAGTAGACCATACCTCCACCCCTTCCATGCCACCATACCCGTACCTACCTGTAGTGTACCCAGCTCACTGTGGATGAGAAGCCATGAAAGACAGTTACATACATACATACATTCTATACTCCAATGATATCTAGCACACACTTTATTAGACAGATAGGATACATTTAGAGTTGAAATATTTGAAATATGTTGTGTTAAAAAAAAAAAAAATGTGTGAATGTTCAGAGTGAAATTGTTCAGATTATCTTGTGTCAGGAGCCACTTTTATTTGTTGGGGAGTGTGTGATACACCTTTATGTGGTAACACAATTAATATTTTATATGATATATGTTATAATAATATCTGAAAGCATTCATTAGAATCGCAACTTTTATTGTATGGGACAATATGAATTAGGGGGGAACCAAAGAAACCGGAACCAAAGTGCGAGTATTGTTGCACCGCGCCGCCTAAAGTGACAGATGCTTCCTTTTTCTCTCATATTGAGATTTGGATCTGAAGATGGCGGTTCGCTCTTTCTCTCACTAATCAACTGATTCTGTTTTCCAGGCTGACATCAGGAGGTGAAAGTAGTGAATCCCTGTAAAAAAAAAAAAAAAAAAAAAAAACTATCTCTTTGTTACTGCCGTTAATATATATTTGAAACCGGTAACATGTGCATTGACATCTTTCTGTGGTTGAAGCAATATGTCTTCTGATGTTCATTCATGTTTGTTTTGTGCTATAACTAGTAAATATGAAGATGAGGATTGTAGGCACTACAGCGATCTATAACGACAAATTAAAGAGCCACAAATAGTATTTATTGTTTGAATTGAATTAATTGTTTATAGGTTCTTTTAATTGTGATGATTTTGGCTCACATTTAACAAAAATCCACCAATTAACTATCTCAAATAAGAATATGGTGACATGCCAATCAGCTAATCAACTCAAAACACCTGCAGAGGTTTCCTGAGCCTTCAAAATGGTCTCTCAGTTTGGTTCACTAGGCTACACAATCATGGGGAAGACTGCTGATCTGACTGTTGTCAACAAGACAATCATTGACACCCTTCACAAGGAGGGTAAGCCACAAACATTCATTGCCAAAGAAGCTGTGGCTGTTCACAGAGTGCTGTATCCAAGCATGTTAACAGAAAGTTGAGTGGAAGGAAAAAGTGCTGAAGAAAAAGATGCACAACCAACTGAGAGAACCGCAGCGTTATGAGAATTGTCAAGCAAAATCGATTCAAGAATTTGAGTGAACTTCACAAGGAATGGACTGAGGCTGGTGTCAAGGCATCAAGAGCCACCACAAAACTGACTACAGTTGTCGTATTCCTCTTGTTAAGCCACTCCTGAACCACAGGCAATGTCAGAGACGTCTTATCTGGACTAAGGAGAAGAAGAACTTGACTGTTGCCCAGTGGTCCAAAGCCCTCTTTTCAGATGAGAGTAAGTTTTGTATTTCATTTGGAAACCAATGTCCTAGAGTCTGGAGGAAGGGTGGAGAAGCTCATAGCCCAAGTGTTTTTGAAGTCCAGTGTTAAGTTTCTAGAGTCTGTGATGATTTGGGGTGCAATGTCATCTGCTGGTGTTGGTCCATTGTGTTTTTTGAAAACCAAAGTCACTGCACCCATTTACCAAGAAATTTTGGAGCACTTCATGCTTCTTTCTGCTGACCATCTTTTTGAAGATTCTGATTTCATTTTCCAGCAGGATTTGGCACCTGCCCGCACCGGCCAGCAAACTCACCGGACCTGAACCCCATAGAGAATCTATGGGGTATTGTCAAGAGAAAAATGAGAAACAAGAGACCAAACAATGCAGATGAGCTGAAGGCCTCTGTCAAAGAAACCTGGGCTTCCATACCACCTCAGCAGTGCCACAAACTGATCACCTCCATGCCACACCGAATTGAGGCAGTAATTAAAGCAAAAGGAGCACCTAGCAACTTTTGAGTACATGTACTCAAAAGTTTTTTTAGAATACTTATGAATTACTTCAGTTTGTGTGCACTGAATTTATTTAATACACGAGTTTCTCAATTTGAGTTCAATTGCTGAAATAAATGAACTTTTCCACAACATTCTAATTTATTGAGATGGACCTGTATATATATGTATTTATGTTTGTGACGAGTGGGGCGGGGCCGAGGGACATGGGAGCGAGGCCGGGGGAGTGATTGGAGATGAACTACACCTGTTCGTCCCACCGGTCTCGAGGCCCATGGAGGAGATGGAAGGATATAAAACTGGAGCGACGACAGTGAAGGACGAGAGAGGACCAGGCCTGGGCTTTTAGTTGTGTTTTGGGTTTTATTTGCGCGCACCAGTCGTCCGTGAGGGGCTGGTGCGCTGTTTTTGTGTTTATTTTGTTATTAAAATGTTTTTGATTGTCCGCCGGTTCCCGCCTCCTTCTTCCGGATGAATAGGAAGGTTTATTCATTACAGTGGTGCCGAAGCCCGGGAGAAGGAGGGACGCGCTGCTGAAGATCCCTCGCCGCTGTGGTGAATCCGCGGTGCCAACGAGCTGGCGAGGAGTGTGCCGCCATGGACGCTCGAGGCGGTGGGCTGGAGCGAGTTGCCGGGGACGGGCGAGCTCGCTACCGGCCGCCCACGATGTGGAGAGACGGCTGCCGTCCGTGAGGGAGCGGAGGAGTCGGCGCCGTTCGCCAGGTGGCCGGAGCCTGCTGCCATCCGCCGGAACGGGGAGGAGCAGGGAACGGGGGACTCCTGCCGGCTGCCCAAAACCGGAGGAGCCGTCGCCGTCCACCGGGCGGCGGAGGAGTGTCGTGCCGTCCGCCGAGGGCCGTCCAGTGCCACCGCCAGGCACCGCGGAGGAGATCACCCAGCTGGTGGAGGGCCGAGCAGCGGTGCGTCTGGGAACCGGAATTTTTTTTTTTTTTTTTTTTTCCTCTCTCCCCTCTCTCGTCTCTGTCGCTCCTCCTTCCATCTCCTTTTCTCTCGCCTCGCCTGTCCTACCCCCAGGTTCCCGCAGGTCCCCGGGAGCGGCCCCCCCGGAGGGAGGGGGGGGGGGGAGTAGAGCGCAGTCTCGGGAGTACCCCCCGGCCTGCGAGGGGCGATGGGGGTATGTGACGAGTGGGGCGGGGCCGAGGGACATGGGAGCGAGGCCGGGGGAGTGATTGGAGATGAACTACACCTGTTCGTCCCACCGGTCTCGAGGCCCATGGAGGAGATGGAAGGATATAAAACTGGAGCGACGACAGTGAAAGACGAGAGAGGACCAGGCCTGGGCTTTTAGTTGTGTTTTGGGTTTTATTTGCGCGCACCAGTCGTCCGTGAGGGGCTGGTGCGCTGTTTTTGTGTTTATTTTGTTATTAAAATGTTTTTGATTGTCCGCCGGTTCCCGCCTCCTTCTTCCGGATGAATAGGAAGGTTTATTCATTACAATGTTTATATATGTTTTCTTCTGATAAATCTAGAAAGCAGTATACCTTCTCTGAGGTATATATATATATATATATATATATATATATATATATATATATATATATATATATATATATAGATGAAATTACACAAAGTATTAAGATTCAAGGGTATGTAAACTTTTGAACGGGGTTATGTGAAATAAATAAATAAAACATAACATGCAATTTTCATGAAGTCTCATATTTTGTACATATCTGCATATTCTGCAAGGGGTATGTAAACTTATGAGCACAACTATATATATATAACTAACTATATATATATATATATATATATATATATATATATATATTAAAAATACAGTATCTGGTTGTAAATAAATGGCTAGTGAGGAACAGTGACTTTTTCTGCGTCTTCACAAAACATCCACTACATTCATTGTCTTCATGGTAACACCTTGTGTTATTAATTAATTTTATAAAAATTGCCTCAAATGAATTGATTCAGCTGAGAGGTACAGGAGAAGCTTTTACTGAAATTTCACAGGGAGACATTCAATACATTTTGACAAGAAATCAGAGAAAATTAAACCTCAACACTGACAGATGCTCCCTAGAAATGTCAAAATAATTGTCTCAGGAATGGTTTTTACATTGAAACAATGCTTTGCTCAATTGCCAATGACAAGTTGCTCTCAAATTATCGATCATTTAGAAAACTCTTCCCAGTACCTTGGGACTTCTTTCAAAAGTTCTAGTTAAAGAGAGACTGAGCGAGACACAGAGGAAAGCACTATTGTGTGGGTCAGCCTACATAAAGGTAGTGTTGAGTGGAAAATCGGAAACGACGTGCACCTGCGGTATACCTTGTGGGGCTTCAGCTTAGATCAGTGTCTCTGTGGCATGAGCTCTTTGACCTTTCCTGTGGTTATGGGGAATGCACTGGGGCTCTGTCAGTGTCACTCACCAGCACTGCCATCCATAACACTCTGTAAGTCCTGATGGTATAAATGTGCTTGTCGCTTTATAACCTTGCAGCAAAATTTAACATGTCTTTTTACATATACTGTTAGTCTGCTAAGGTATTTCTGTTTCATGTGCATAAAATTTGATGAGAGAATCAAAAATGTTCAGCATTTATTTTTTTCTTATCCCAAAAACATACATTTGGTGATAAAATGTTAAAAGGCTGCTGATATTAAATTACATTACTTTAGCTTGTTCCTCACTGGAATACAAGAAGGTTGTGTCCAAAATCACAATTACATTGTGACCATTAAAAATATACAGCAGGTCATCCGGGGACTTTTTGCCTACTGTTTTATGAATACTGTGAATTTAGAGATGTTACTCTTTTCTTATACTGTTTTTCATCTAATATAGCAGGGGGGTATGCATATTCAGATGCAGCCAGCATGTTGCTACTGACCCCACCCTCCTCTTGTTATATTATTCAAGTGCAAAGGCTTATGGGTATTTCCATAGCCTTGATTTTTTACATGACCATTTTGAGTTTAATGGTGCGTTCAGGTCCTCCTGGGAAGTTTGTATTTAAGAGTTGGCAAGTTGTAATTTTGACGACAGGTGCATTCAAGTCAATTTGCCTGGAGCAAGAAGCCGATGCACCTTTTCTACCAAAAAATTAACCAGACTTTAAACTCTGCTTCTACAAAAAGATGAAGGACGTGCATCTGTGTTTTTGCTTTTTTTGTGTATTTATTTAGTTTATGAAGGTGCTGTAAATGTAATTGTTATTCTATCAGAGTTGTACTATTGTATCACACTTTGTACTATCATATCTTTTAGATACAAAAATGTACCATCGATACAAACTATGCACCTACTGCCCACAAGCACCCAAATAGGAAACTCTGGGCTTAAAGGAGTTTCTCAGTTGTAATTACGACTTTGTGATGGTGTTCATGTGCTTTAAGAACTTGTAAATACAATCCTGTACAATCTTTTTGACATGACTTGAATGCACCATAATATTTAATATGTATTGGATAAGCATTTGACCATTTAGGTCATGTTTAATTTACTCTGTAAAGCCTGCATGTTTTTTAAAATTTAAAAATTTTAAAAAATTTTTACACTTTAATACATCAGGCTTTATGGCTCATATAAAGTTTGATGTATTATATTTGATATTAACATTTTTCAACAAGATTTTCCTCAAAATCACACATAGAAAATCCAGTAAATCTAAGTTGTTTCAGTCCAGTAAGCGTTCATCTTGAATATTACTAACTATATAAAAGGACTAAGAATATCAAATATGATAAAGTAGGTACCCCCAGTAGGTGTTAAAACTCACTTGTTTTTATTAATGACTTTACGGATTAATGTACACTGTAAAAATGACTGTGATTTTAACGGTAAAAAACTGTGAAAATGCAAACCTGTTTACTGGTTAACGGTAATTTCCTGTAAACTTTACAGGGAAAACCCGTAAACTTACGTTCCCAGAATTCTCTGCGTAGCATTTAAAATTTTGTTTGAATTTGATGTTTTTTCTTTGAAATAACTATGTTTCTTCTTAATTTTTTCTCATCTGTTATGTTTATTAGGTTTGTATGTTACATAAAATGTTGTTAAATTAATGTTTATTGCATATTTCAGTTTAATGAGTCTCACCATGATGGTGTTTAGTGCTTGTGTGAATGACACCGTGCACCTTCTATTTATCTTATTATTTAAAAGCTGCTTGTGATGGGCTTTGTTTCACCACATTACTCTCTCAACACCACCTGCTTTTGGTGGTTACCAGTGTAATACAAAGGTACAAAACAGATTTCAGTGCTTTAATAAGTTAATATATTAATATTATATCAGTTAAATTATGGTATTAACCTGTAAATATAAAGTAAAACCGTTAAACCTACAACAGTGTAACTGTATTTTTTACGGTATAAAACCGTTAAACCAAAAACAAAACCAAAACGTATTTTTTACGGTATAATTCTGGCAACCACAGCTGCCGGTTTTTTACCGTATATTTTACGGAATATTTTTAACAGTGTACATGTAAATAATTTAATTGATTTGAGATTTGTAGCCTTTTACAATTTTAACATTTTCTTTGTTTTTTAGCAATGTAACTTTTTAGCACTATAACTTTAGCACTATAGGCATCTGCACCCCATTATTAACCCACCATAAAGCTGACTGGCTTCCAAACTCCAGTCAGGAGAGCAGATGTGGTTGGTCCGTATGCCTTTCCATCTCTGTCCGTAAATTTGCAATTAATACTTCCTCAACTGGGAGTGCTATGAAATACTAAGCTAAAGAGCACACTTATGGCTCTCTGTGCTATTCGCTGGCTCAACACAACACCAGCAAGAGGACGAGTAAATAACATACGATTTGCTTAAAATTCATTCTGTGGACCCAAATGGACTTGATGTGGTAATAACCTGTGCATTTCACATTGACTTTCCAAAACAGAAGCCTATATACAAACAATCATCTCACAGCGGTAAACAGCAGTGCACGATAAGGCCAGAGAGTGATTTTAGTGCCAATTTCTGTATTTGAGACAGAACAAAGAAAGCAAGCAAAAAAAGAAGAAAGCCATACGCTTTAGAATCAGTTCCGTTATTGAACTCCTAATTGTTTTAATCTTATTAAAACTCATTTTGCAAATCACTTAACCTCCTCCCTCTCATTCTCTCACCTTCTTTTCTCAAACCTCTTGACTTCAATTAAATGTGATTGAAGAAGAGAAAAGGAAACTCGAGAAGGAAGATAACATTCTTTAATTGCTATCTCTCTTGTGTAATTACTCATATCAGACAAAGCATTATGATTTTGAAATGCTCCCCCGTGACTGTGTATCCACTTCAGCCCATCCTGATTGACACAAGCAAATTTGCACAATGATTTTTGGTGCCTTTTTTCATCCAAACATGAGGTATTAATGGAATAGTAGCTCACAGCACCGTTGCTTTAATCATCACAACATTCCAAGTTGCTAATTAACGTTTTTTTCTTCCTTGTCAGTGTTGGTAGATTTTAATCAGGTAGTCATTTGTGGAGTTAAAAAATAATTTGTCTTTATCAGACATGAAAAAGAATCTAAACAAATTCCTTATTCAGACTGGTCAACTGGCCATGTAACTTATTACCGCTGGTGTAATTATATTACGTTATGTAAAGTTGCAATCAATTTCGACATCTGTTTATTTAAATTCGAGAGACTAATGGGTTAAAATGTTCCTATACTTTTGTGAATTTAGCCGTTTTCAATCTTGAATTGTACAGCAAATTATTTAACTTCAATGCTAATTTAATCAATGCTAATCTTTTTCATAATTGTAAAAGACTGTGTAATATACTTGTAGGTATAGAAATGGTGGAGGGTTTATTATAGAATTCATAATAGTTCTTGTTCATGACCCCCTTTTTAACCTTATACTGTATCTCTCCTACTAGTAATCACAAAAGATTAAACCTGAGCCACCTGCTTTCTTCGTTTAAATATATTAAGTCTTTTCAATGTAAAATATGCTAACCTTGATCTTTGTTTTTTTGTTATACTAAGTGAGAGTTTAGCACAAAGCTAAAAAGAAAATTAATTGCCAAATAATATTATTGGATGCAATTATAACATATTTTAAGCTGTCTACGTATTTATTTATTTGCCAAGAAGAATCTAGTCAGTCGGTTACAATTGCAAAACAAATTCATTCAGGTTGATAACACAGCTGTATACATTATATAACAAAGAGTGCATTTAAATATTGAACATTTTCCACAGGTATATGTGTAGGGTGTCACAGTGAATCAGACAATTTGAGATTCGATCAGATTGGTGTTGAACAACCCAAAGTGAAAGTCATGACATTTGCCAAGTATAGCTCTGCGTTTAACCCATCTAAGTGCACACACACAGCAGTGAGAAAACACACCCGGAGCAGTGGGCAGCTATATATACAGCGCCCGGGGAACAACTGGGGGTTCAGTGCCCGGTTATTGAGGGTGGAAGAGAGCGCTGTTCATTCACACCCCCCCACCTGCAACTCTTGCCAGCACCGAGATTCGAACCGGCGACCTTCTGGTAACTAGTCCAGCTCTCTAACCATTTGGCCACAGCTACTCTACAGCTGCCCCACAAAAGAGCCAAATTCCACAAAGATTTCATTTTAGTTTTTATTAGTTTTAGTCACATTCATACTCTTTTTAGTCTAGTCAACTAAAAGTCTGAGCATTTTAGTCTTATTTTAGGCAGAATTATCCATGACTATTTTCGTCTAGTTTTAGTTGACGAAAACTGATGACATTTAGACATTTTAGTCAGTAAAAATTATATTTAGTCTCTTTTTAGTAATGCAATTCTATTTAACTCGGTCAGTATAGTATAAGTACCTAGTACTGTAGACAAAACCAAAATTTTCTTTTAGCCAAACCCATTTCAAACAAGGTTATCTTATTATATTATTGTTACCTTATAGACTCAAGAATACATACATTCCAGACACGGACTGATTTGAATTTACACCATATATTTTACCAACCAAACATGTTAGAAGTACACACACAATGATATTTAATCATAATTTTAATTGACCAAAGCAGCACTAGGGTTAATGGTCAAACAGAAGAATAGCTGATCATCACATGTCAATCCATGATTGAAATCATGAACTACATACTTCCTCGGACTGGTTTCCTCCACCCAGGACAAAGACCAGTTTCCTTCCTGTGTTTGAATCTTCTTGCTTGAAACGTTTCTTCCAATCATTTCTTTGTCAAATGTATCATATTCTTGTTATAGAAATCATGTTCAAATTATACTCCGCAAGAGTGGGAAAATTTGGATAATTTGACTGATAAGGTAACATGTTGATTGAGGTATTGGGAGGATAAACATAGCAACACCCTGAGCTAAGACAATGTCTAATTGGTCAAGATACCATTTGGGATGTGTCCAACAGCCCTGTTTAAATACTCAGGACACCACCAAACGCCTGCTGCTGGCCAAATGGGTGCTCTTAGCAGAATTGTAATTTGTAATTTTGTTATTTTAAATAGTGGCAATTATAGTGTAGTGTAGTGTAATCTCAATATTGTAGTAAATTATAAAACAGAATGCAGTAATAATGTATTGAGTGCAAATTATAATTAAAAAATTAAAAAAATGGATGCCACCTTATTGGGATAATAAAGCCCTCCCTACACATACCTTAACCCTACCTGATACTTTCCTTTCAACTTTTCTATTATTTCCTTCATTTTTTTTTTTTTTTGAAAATAAATGTCTTTCCGATTCGATATGAGATTTGAAAAGGGAGAAAAAAAAGTTCAGCAAAAGGCAGATTCAAACTCAGGTTTATTGTATCAGAATGTCCATGACAACTGCTTTACCATCTACACCACTGGAGCTGTAACTTGCTGGTAGTCTTTTGTTGTGTTGACTATCCCAATCACACGGAGCTAGTGTAAATAGCTTCTGCCAACAAAGCGGGCTATTGCACAAAAATCAACACTGATCTGCTGGAGCATTCCAAATTTACAAATTTACAAAGGCACACCCCTGCTTTTTCTGGAGGCAAAGTCATCAATGAACTCATCATATCATAATTAAAACATGCATTAACCTTAATAAACGTTATTAACGTCAACAGCCAAAGAAGTTTTACAGGATTAAGAATGTACCTATCTGAAAGGGATGCACAGGCTTCATCTTGGACTTTTTTTACTTTTTCTTTTCTCAGCGTAGGACTACTGATGTTGTATTGAAAGGATCGATCCTCACATAAACATATAGATTCTAAAGTGCATTTTTTTAACGATTCATTTGATCTATTTATCAAGAAATTCTGTGCATAAAATAAGCTTCTAAGTGGAAAACAGACTAGCGAATAATTGTGTTGGATAAAACCATTTCTCTTGCTCATCGGAACAAACACAAATGCTGAAAGACAACCAATCAATCACAGACAGTGTTTGGTGCTGACGCATGGTTCACAGTGCTTGTCCAAATAGCTGCGTTTCCCAAAAGCATCAGAAGCATAAGTAGATCTTAGAGCCATATGATGCTATTTTAAAGATCATTATTTGATGTATTTGGTGTAACAGAAAAGTTGACATGCTTTAATGTTCAAAAAACACATTATTTTTCAAATACTGTACATTATTGTAGGTCCTCTATGTCCCGCCTCTCTCAAACGCGTCATTTTCGCAGTGCATTGTAATTGGCCGAACACCACAAGCACGTGTTGGAAATGTAATGCCCCTTACCATAATCGTTAGCTTCAGCTTTCAAATTAAATAACATGACAGTTATTAAAGTGAACATCTGAGTTGTGCTGTTCTGTTGTACTCAGATCTTAACAATGATTCCTAATTGCATCTACATCCGGAAGGCCAAATAAAGTGCTTTTGCTTTCGTACAGAAACATTCAGCATCTCCCTGACATGGCTGCATCAACACTACTGTGGTTCCTGAAACCATGCCTTCTTTCGTTGTATGCACATTTGGTGATGAAAATGTTTCCCTTACATTTATGAAATGTGCAGTATTTTTTGTTGTAATATGTTTTGGTGTTTTGATTGACAGCCCTGTTCCTACAAGTCTCACCAAAACAATCCCATTTAATATGCAGTATTGCTTGATTTCTGGAGTCAAGTTGTGAAATTCTGCACTAACAGGTATGAAGGTTTGTTCACACTCCACAAGATACTGCTTGATTCTGTCTGGTTGAGTGCTCAATTTTTCCTCCCAAATATTCGATAACACTTTCATGAACCTTCTTGTTTTTATGAGTTTTTAAAATTCCAAATAAAGATGTTTTTGTTTTGGATAGTGATATGGGTTTTTGGTGCCAGCCTTGAGTACTCTTCAGAGTGGTATGATAATAGGTTTTTAGACAGCCAAGAAAGATTTATTGAAAATCCTGGTATGTGGGACACTTAGAATGGTGCTTCAGTTCCAGTGTGTGATGAAATGTTTTAGACCTTTTTATTGCTCCACCCAGCAATGTACAGCCCTGAGGGTACTTCTGGAATCATGTGTTTTTGTTGATCTCAGGACCTGAAGCTGCTCCTAGATAGATATTTCCTGCAGTGCATTCCAATCATCCAGTAGCGCTCTGCAAAGTGGACTTAACACAGATTCCAAATCACACAGGGCATATATATGTTTGTTCTGAAGGCCACTGCAAATTGCAAAGTGAACAAGTACTCAATTCATCAGTATATTATTTCAAAGGTATTTTTATGTCATAGGATAGATAGTTAGATAGATATATAGATAGATAGATAGATAGATAGATAGATACATTATGTATTTTTTTATTCAATCATTTATTTATTTATTTATTTTAATATATGTTGTTGTTGTTTTGATTATTCATTCCAAAAAGTACTTGGTATATATTTGTATTATATTATGTACTAAGAACCACAATTCTGCACACAATCTGTTATGATTATTTTGTAGTTTATGCCAAATACATTCATTTCATTGAAATAAACTTCTGCATGTTCTTGAGTATGTTGGCAACAGTGAAACAGTGATAGGATTCTTTTAGGTCTTATTGAAAAGTCTATAACATAGTTTGGTTAAATTTTATTTAATGGTAGTGTGAAAAATGTCCTTTAAATGTTAATGAGCTGTGCTGACCCTGCCCCTCATTTCCGAGCTGCTCTCTGAGGGACTGTTTACTTTAGCCGCATTTATGTGAAATAGGGATGGCCGATACCTCATATTTTGTTTTTGATGTTATACCGATACTTTTAATGGCCAGTATCGTTGATATCAATACTGATATGATACTTCTAAACTGAACGTTTAGATTACCAAATGTATTTAATTATTATGAGTACAATGGGTAATAATACCTACTTAACTTTATATTTGAAATGCATTTTAACATTCAATACGCCTTTATTGTAACTCATTAGGTTATATTTTTGTTTACACATGCTTAAAATATGTTTACTGTAGTGGTGACCAAGGAAATCTATAAATACTATAGTTAAACTATGTTCACTTTACCATGGCTAATTTTCATAAGGGACTGCCAGCAGATTGTCACCATTCAATGGCTGGATGTCTAAGTGGTGCCCACAGAATAACATAGGTTTCATAGACAATTGGACGAGCTTTTGGGGCAGACCCGACCTGTTGAAAAGAGATGGTCTTCATCCCTCCTGGGGTGGCGCCACTCTTCTCTCTAGAAATATGGCAAATAGTCCTAGTGTTTATACTTGACTAACTGGGGCCCAGGTCAGGAAGCAGACAGACTGGCTAAACCGACCGTCTGCTAGATGTCTCACGTCACAGAGGTCAGCTAATTCTCAGCACATAGAGACTTTTTCACCTAGATATCACACTATAGAGACTGTGTCTGTTCCCCGAACTAGAAAATACAAAAAACGTCCAAACCAAGTTAAGATTAACAATTTAATTGAGGTTCAACGAATAAAAAACAGATGCAATACAGAAAAACAAATGATAAAGCTTGGCTTATTGAATATCAGATCCCTTTCTACGAAAACACTTTTTGTAAATAATATGATCACTGATCATAATCTAGATGTGCTCTGTTTGACAGAAACCTGGCTAAAACCTGATGATT
The DNA here is from genome assembly GCF_963082965.1 of Carassius carassius. Classification (NCBI taxonomy): domain Eukaryota; kingdom Metazoa; phylum Chordata; class Actinopteri; order Cypriniformes; family Cyprinidae; genus Carassius; species Carassius carassius. The sequence continues at coordinate 19,923,730 of NC_081774.1, read as the reverse complement.
ACATTATTTTAAATGATTCCACCCCCAAGATTACGGTTATAAACATGAGCCATGTCTAAAAGGCAAAGGGGGAGGTGTTGCTTCAATTTATAACAACGTTTTCAGGATTTCTCAGAGGGCAGGCTTCAAGTATAACTCGTTTGAAGTAATGGTGCTTCATACAACATTATCCAGAGAAACAAATGTTAATGATAAATCCCCTGTGATGTTTGTACTGGCTACTGTATGCAGGCCACCAGGGCACCATACAGACTTTAAAGTTAGATAAAGAAGATAAAGTTTTAATAGTTGGTGATTTTAATATCCATGTTGATAATGAAAAAGATGCATTGGGATCAGCATTTATAGACATTCTGAAATCTATTGGGGTTGGACAAAACGTTTCAGGACCTACTCATTGTCGAAATCATACTCTAGATTTAATACTGTCAAATGGAATTGATGTTGATAGTTTTGAAATTATGCAGCCAAGTAATGATATCTCAGATCATTATTTAGTTTTGTGCAAACTTCATATAGCCAAAATTGTAAATTCTACTTCTTGTTACAAGTATGGAAGAACCATCACTTCTACCACAAAAGACTGCTTTTTAAGTTATCTTCCTGATGTTTCCAAATTCCTTAGCATATCCAAAACCTCAGAACAACTTGACGGTGTAACAGAAACTATGGACTCTCTCTCTTTTCTAGCATTTTAAATACAGTTGCTCCTTTACGCTTAAGGAAGGTTAAGGAAACCAGTATGACACCATGGTATAATCTTTTAGAAGAAAACAAACATAACCCCAGATATTTATTCAATACAGTGGCTAAATTAATGAAAAATAAAGCCTCAACAAGTGTTGACATTTCCCAACATCACAGTAGTAATGACTTTATGAACTACTTCTAAAATCGATACTATTAGAGATAAAATTATAACCATTCAGCCGTCAGCTACAGTATCGCATTAGATAGTGCACTATAGAACCCCTGAGGAACAGTTCCACTCATTCTCTACCATTGGAGGGGAAGAATTTTATAAACTTGTTAAATCATCCAACAACATGTATGTTAGACCCTATACCATCTAAGCTCTTAAAAGAGATGCTTCCAGAAGTCATAGATCCTCTTCTGACTATTATTAATTCCTCATTGTCATTAGGACATGTCCCCAAAAACTTAAAACTGGCTGTTATTAAGCCTCTCATCAAAAAACCACAACTTGACCCCAAAGAACTAAATAATTATAGATCAATCTCAAATGTCCAAGATACTAGAAAAGGTGTTATCCTCACAATTATATTCCTTCTTAGAGAAAAATGGTATATGTGAGGATTTCCAGTCAGGATTTAGACCATATCATAGTACTGAGACTGCTCTCCTTAGAGTTACAAATGACCTGCTCTTATCAACTGATCGTGGTTGTATCTCTCTATTAGTTTTATTGGATCTTAGTGCTGCGTTTGACACAATTGACCACAACATTCTTTTGCATAGACTTGAACACTTTGTTGGCATTAATTGAAGTCCGTTAGCATGGTTTAAATCGTACTTATATGACCACCATCAGTTTGTAGCAGTGAATGAAGATGTATCATATCGATCACAAGTGCATTATGGAGTACCTCAAGGCTCAGTACTCTTCACGCTTTATATGTTATCATTGGGAGATATCATCAGAAAACATGGTGTTAGCTTTCACTGTTATGCTGATGATACTCAGCTCTATATTTCTTCGCGGCCCGGTGAAACACACCAATTTGAAAAACTAATGGAATGCATAGTCGATATAAAAAACTGGATGACTAGTAATTTCTTACTGCTAAATTCTGAAAAAAAACAGAGGTGTTAATTATTAAAAACTCTGCATGTAATAACCTAGAACACTGTCTAAGACTTGATGGCTGCTCTGTCAATTCTTCGTCATCAGTTAGGAACCTAGGTGTGCTATTTGCATTTTTCCATCTCAAAAATAATTCCTAAATTACGGCCTATGCTCTCAATGTCAAATGCAGGAATGTTAATCCATGCATTTATGACCTCAAGGTTAGATTATTGTAATGCTTTATTGGGTGGTTGTTCTGCACGCTTAATAAACATACTACAGCTAGTACAAAATGCAGCAGCAAGAGTTCTTACTAGAACCAGCAAGTATGACCATATTAGCCCTGTCCTGTCAACACTGCACTGGCTCCCTATCAAACATCGTATAGATTTTAAAAATATTGCTTATTACTTACAAAGCACTGAATGGTTTAGTACCTCAGTATTTGAATGTGCTCCTTTTACAATATAATCCTCTATGTCCGCTACGTTCTCAAAACTCAGGCAATTTGATAATACCTAGAAAATCAAAATCAACTGTGGGTGGCAGATCCTTTTCCTATTTGGTGCCTAAACTCTGAAATAACCTACCTAACATTGTTCAGGAGGCAGACACACTCTTGCAGTTTAAATCTAGATTAAAGAACCATTTCTTTAATCTGGCTTACACATAACATACTAATATGCTTTTAATATCCAAATCCGTAAACCGGGAACACTTACCATAACACCCGATGTACTTGCAACATCACTGGAAGAATGGCATCTACGCTAATATTAGTCTGTTTCTCTCTTATTCCGAGGTCACCGTAGCCACCAGATCCAGTCTGTATCCAGATCAGAGGGTCACTGCAGTCACCCGGATCCAGTACGTATCCAGACCAGATAGGACCTCTACATCCCTGAAAGACAGCGGAGACCAGGACAACTAGAGTCCCAGATACAGATCCCCTGTAAACACCTTGTCTCAGACGACCACCAGGACAAGACCACAAGAAACAGATGATTCTTCTGCACAATCGGACTTTGCTGCAGCCTGGAATTGAACTGCTTGTTTCGTCTGGTCAGAGGAGAACTGGTCCCCCGAACTGAGCCTGGTTTCTCCCAAGGTTTTTTCTCCATTCTGTAACCAATGAAGTTTCGGTTCCTTGCGGCCGTCGCCTCTGGCTTGCTTAGTTGGGGTCACTTCATCTACACCGATATCATTGACTTGATTGCAAATAAATGCACAGACACTATTTAAACTGAACAGAGATGACATCAATGAATTCAATGATGAACTGCCTTTAACTGTCATTTTGCATTATTGACACACTGTTTTCCTAATGAATGTTGTTCAGTTGCTTTGATGCAATGTATTTTGTTTAAAGCGCTATATAAATAAAGTTGACTTGACTTATCAGAAAAAAAAACATGCATGTATGTGGGAGGGTGTGTGTATGTGTGTGTGTGTGTGTGAGAGAGAGAAAGAGAGAGAGAGAGAAAGAGAGAGAGAAAGAGAAAGAGAGAGAGAAAGAGAAAGAGAGAGAGAGAGAGTGTGTGTGTGTGTGTGTGTGTGTGAAAGGCTGCACACACAGTTATTGAATGTGCTCATTATGGTCCTGGCCAGGGTGGCTCTCCTCCTTCTACTCTGCTCAACCCCGAAACACAGTGACCTCATTCCTCAGCCTGCCCAACTGTCCTGCTAATGACTGCAGCTCGGCATTCTGGGAGACTGGACCACTGCCTTGCACTCATCACTATCATGTCATCAGCTTTTAATGAGTCATTTCTGCTCTGTTAGGAGAAATGACACCATTTTTTCTGACAGCTCTCTGGGGGTCCATGTGAGACCTTAACTAACAGAGATAAACAGCTGTCATCTGAGTCTTCTTTCATTTGAACAACACTTGAGGACTCTGAGGTCCAATTTTCAGTTTAGTTTATAATTATTTGAGTGCTGCAATTTAGCTGCTCACAACCATCATTATGACACTTGACTGGATGCAGACTGAATGTATAGTAAAGTTCCTATTTGTGTATATCTTTATAATATAATATAATATAATATAATATAATATAATATAATATAATATAATATAATATAATATAATATAATATAATATAATATAATATAATATAATCATTGTATTATATATATATATATATATATATATATATATATATATATATTTTTTTTTTTTTTTTTTTTTTTTACCTTATATTCTTATAATATGGTATTCCTTTGAAAGAAAAGTACGAGTCACTTTTCAAGCAAACAGTTCACTAAAATATTTTGTTATATTAAAATAAATAAATAAATAAAATAATAGATGTATTGCTATCGAAGTACATTTTATAAGAAAATACTGTTTCTATCTTTCCACTTCAAAGTTTCATGTTTAATTTAATGCGTTACTGCTGTTTCTTTGTAATTAGCGTGAATATTGTTTCTATTTTTCCCCTTTTTTTCAGTATTCATAGTTAATGTGATTAAGTGACTACATGCATCCACAAAAAAATCGCCAGTTGACTAAAATGCACTGCAGAAATGTAGCTAGTTCTGAGAAAACATGTAGCATGATTTGTTTGCAGATGCCACTTCATTTAAGTTTAACGTGTGATGCAATGCGATTCATACATTTTAAGGGGGAGTCCAAAAATGTCCAAATAATTTTTGCAACACTAAATATACCACTGGTAACCGGATGTTTTGGACTGTGGACATCATTCACTGAGACTTTATAATTATCTTCCTTAAACCAGCCAGCTGGATTGTTGTCTGAAACTTTGGCTTGAGCCCTTGACCATCGAGTCAGTTTGTGCTATTTGTGAAACTATGAGACCTGTCTCTGGAAGGCTGGCTGCCATCAATGGCAATTATCCCATCCCTCAGTGCGTATGATTGCCTCTGTGGAAACCTGAGGCTGCCTAGGATTCTGAGGTGAAAAGATTAAACCAGTTGCCATCTGCCCATGTCAGGCTGCTTGTAATGAATGGATTTCTTTTTAAGTGCCCACAGTAGGTGCATATCAAGCCGTTATAAGTTTGATTGGATGTGAGATGCTTTCTAACTTTATGTTTGTGATTTTTTCTTCTTTAGTATAACCTGTCGAGGCAGTTGCATTATGTTCATCATATTAAAAAATCAAAACTTGGTTATCTGTTTTTGTCTTTTCTTTTTAAAGTTCATAAATGCTTACACAAACAAAGAGTAAAATAATCTGAAAAATCTCTTTCGTCATATGATAGCTTTAAAAGAGCGCACAGGCATAAAGAGAAATCATTTTATGAGGCTGGATGCTATTACACCTGCGCTTCTAGAGAGAATTGCTGCCTAGTCAGCATCAGGTGGTGAAATGAATCTCCAAATGAACAGTCAGCACTCCTTTCCCCCATTTAAATAATGTTTTCCTGCAATCTGTGTTTACATCACAGTGACCAGAGGAACAAACTGGATAACACTGCAATGAAAAGATGCATAAAGCTCAGTTTTCTAGATGCAGTCAGCAGAGCCTTTTTATTTTTTCAAATAACCCAGCTCCACTAGAAAACAAAAACTTATTATTACTAATATTTAAATGTAAGGTAAGTGGTTGCAATCAATGTATTTTAGCTACATTTAAATGAACAAATTTAGTTGCCTAACTTTCAAATTTTTTTACTTAAATGTAGCTAAAAATAAAATGTTTGCAACCACTTATCAAAAAAAATTGTATAATAATAATAATAATACAAAAAAAGAGAAATAATGTGTGTAATAGTCACAACATTTATTGGCAAGGTTCTCTCAAAGTTATGAACAAACAATCCTTTAGTCTGGTCTTTAATAATGTTCTCAAAAAGTTAGCACAAAAATGATATTTATAAATGGTTAATGGAACCATGGTTCATGGAACAATAATGTTTGCAAAATTATAAAATGCAAAGTTCAAAAAACCTTTAAAAACTGTTTCAATTGATTCAATTGTTTCGAATGTTCAGGGACCAGAAAACATTCTTGGAAAACATATTTTGTTTCCTAAGAATTGCATTCAAAATTAGATATAATTTTCTTTTGTCTGTAATATGCTTACTTTAAAAAAAGACTTCTTTGGTTAAGATCTGTTAGACGTTGGAAAGATTATTTAATGAATCCATAATTCCATAAATCCATAAGAACATAATTCTGCACAGTGCAAGTTTATTCTTGCTGTTCCAAGCAAGAATAAATGCTATCATCTTAAAGTACATTGCTGTTTTATGAAGAAATATGAACATAAAAAACTTTTATGAGCATATATAAATGCCCCCCTTCACAACATAAAGCTGTAAAACTTCAGATCAGACTTTCTCCCGATGGTTCCTGAGCTTTTGCAAAGAGAAACCACAGTAACATCCTTGTACGAGTATAATGAAACATGTCGAGTGTATCTTGAGTGTGCTAATCAGTAGGCCACCATATGGATTTTTATTACAGAAACTTTAATTAACATTTAGCTCATCTGTGGCTTCATTAGTTCCCAGATGTCTAGCTGTATCTCTGCAGACCCCGTGGTGCTTGTGCTGTCGGTTGCAGGTGTTGTGAGTCTGGATCCTTTTCCATGCCTGCGGCTGTGGATGCTATGCTGGATCTGGAAGAAACCAGCCCTCACAGTATGTTTGTCTTCTTTCCAGTCCCGTTTCATTTCTCTCTTTATCGTTTTGCACTCAGATTTGTATGTAAGAATGTCTTCCACACCATCTCCTCATGCTCAAGGTGACATTAACATACAGGTTTACCTGAGTTTAAGCCTATAGGGCACTCAGCCTGGGGTGGTGGTGGTGGTGGGAGAGGGGGGGGGACTCAGTGGTGCAGGAGAAAAGTATAACATATAAAAAATGTGTATAATGTGTTAGCTGCATTGGTGGATCCTGGCATGAGCGATATATAGACATGCCTGGCCATGAAAATAATCTCTTTAGCTCTTAAAAGCCCAAAATAATATGTGTAAAAGAAGTCTTACGCTCACCAAGACTGCATTTATTAGATAAAAAACATAGTTGTTTTCTATTTAATATTATTTTAATAACTGTTTTCTATTTAATATTATTTTAATATGAACATAATGAAATAAAATATATGTAATATATAATGTAATATAACACAATATACTGTTTAGGGATGTCCCGATCACCGATACCGAGTCCCGATCCGATACTTCTATAATACATAAAAAAAGAATAAAGAAGAGCGAAAAAACAGATCCAGGATCTTCAATAAATTACATTTTGAAATATATTCAAATATAAAACAGCTATTTTAAATAGGCTAGTAAAAATATTTCAAAATCTTACTGTTTTGCTGTACTTTGGATCAAATAAATGCAGGCTTGGTGAATAGAAGGGACTTCTTAAAAAAAAAAAAAAAAAAAAAAAAAACCTTAACAAGCTTACTGTTCAAAACCTTCTGACTGGTAGTATAGGCAACTTTATTTTTTCTCTAATTTCTAGCTTTTAATTGGCTTAGAAATCTATAAATGCTGGACAATAACAAATAGTAATGATTTGTTTATATACTACAAACACTGTTTATCACATAATAATGCAGAATAGTTTCTATACTGTAATAAATACTATGTCAATCAGCACTGCATTGTTCATACTTTATTTATCACCTGCTGGAGATGACTTGAAGAACAATTTATTGTCGTGATCGTATATTAATGTCTTCGTGTTTGCATAAGTTTCTGTTTTCCTGTGAGCACCACAGCATAGCTGGACGCTTTTGTCCCTATTAGGAATATCCTGATATCAGCGCGAGAGCAGGCTCCGGCTTCGAGTAGGCCTATGAATGAAACACACACACTGCATGAGAGTTTAGCGCTCTGTGATGTTCATCTCTCTGTATCCTGGGTCCGAATGAAATATCAGGTCATGTGCAAACTATCATGTCTCTTTGAGTTTGAATCTATATTTATTCACACCAGCTCTTGAAAACAAAGTGATGTCATGCCGCACGCGTTGCTGTTTCTGTGTGGAGTCAAAAGGGTCTAACTCTGTGCCACCGCATAACAAAAGATGTGTTAAAAATTAATGAGAATATATATATATCCGAGTCCTGATCGGGAGGTAACGTCCGATTCCGATCGAGTCTGAAACCACGCGATCGGGCCCGATTTCCGATCACGTGATTGGATCTGGACATCCCTAATAATGTTTGATTAATTTATTGCTTGCACATTCTGCACTTGTTTTTTTGCATGTTACGTACTTACACCAGTAGGTCTTTATTTTTAATGTTCATATACCAGGAAAAAAAACGTTTTTATTTATTTAATAAACTGGACATTTTAAATGTTCAGATGGACAACATCAGAAATAATGTTTTCATAACATAATGAGTATGTTAACATTTTGTTACCTGGGAATAACATTTAGGATTGGATATGATTTTCTTTTTTCTAATATACTTGCACGAAAAGCACTTCTGTCATGCTCTGTTAATCCAAAATTTGAACATAATTTTTGCACAGTGCAATATTATTCTTGCTTTTAATAATAAGTTGCACCCCAAAGTGGTTACGAGTGACTGTCTTTATTAACAAACAATTAATTATTCAGTCAACTGATTCATTCAAAACTTTATTTATTAGAAATTATTAGAAATTTATGAGACTGGTTTCTTCTCAGTTCTAAAAAGGCAAGGAACATCACCAAATGTCTGCCAGGATATTTTCCATTAAGTTTAATTTCCTTTAACCCTAAAACACAACACAATACAATGCACAGTTCATGGGAAATTCACCTCTGAAAAATCAATACAGAAAAGTCCTTCATATTACTGTAGATCACATTGTACCATATTTTTACATTCAGAGTGTGGTATGAAAACACAAGGAAGACTGCATAAGAATGCATTTAAGAAGTGGCCTCTGTCTATATGAGTGAGAAACTGAATAATTCATTCAAAAACAGTGGTTCATTCAGGAACTAAACACAACTGTGTGTTGCTCTGTGTTGGTTGGCTTCTACTTTGGCTTTTTTGGAATGATTTTCTTTAAGCAAAATAAATAAAAAATATTACAACCCGAATTCCGGAAAAGTTGGGACGTTTTTTAAATTTTAATAAAATGAAAACTAAAGGAATTTCAAATCACATGAGCCAATATTTTATTCACAATAGAACATAGATAACGTAGCAAATGTTTAAACTGAGAAATTTTACACTTTTATCCACTTAATTAGCTCATTTAAAATTTAATGCCTGCTACAGGTCTCAAAAAAGTTGGCACGGGGGGCAACAAATGGCTAAAAAAGCAAGCAGTTTTGAAAAGATTCAGCTGGGAGAACATCTAGTGATTAATTAAGTTAATTGATATCAGGTCTGTAACATGATTAGCTATAAAAGCTTTGTCTTAGAGAAGCAGAGTCTCTCAGAAGTAAAGATGGGCAGGGGCTCTCCAATCTGTGAAAGACTGCATAAAAAAATTGTGGAAAACTTTAAAAACAATGTTCCTCAACGTAAAATTGCAAAGGCTTTGCAAATCTCATCATCTACAGTGCATAACATCATCAAAAGATTCAGAGAAACTGGAGAAATCTCTGTGCGTAAGGGACAAGGCCGGAGACCTTTATTGGATGCCCGTGTTCTTCGGGATCTCAGACGACACTGCATCACTCATCGGCATGATTGTGTCAATGACATTACTAAATGGGCCCAGGAATACTTTCAGAAACCACTGTCGGTAAACACAATCCGCCGTGCCATCAGCAGATGCCAACTAAAGCTCTATCATGCAAAAAGGAAGCCATATGTGAACATGGTCCAGAAGCGCCGTCGTGTCCTGTGGGCCAAGGCTCATTTAAAATGGACTATTTCAAAGTGGAATAGTGTTTTATGGTCAGACGAGTCCAAATTTGACATTCTTGTTGGAAATCACTGACGCCGTGTCCTCCGGGCTAAAGAGGAGGGAGACCTTCCAGCATGTTATCAGCGTTCAGTTCAAAAGCCAGCATCTCTGATGGTATGGGGGTGCATAAGTGCATACGGTATGGGCAGCTTGCATGTTTTGGAAGGCTCTGTGAATGCTGAAAGGTATATAAAGGTTTTAGAGCAACATATGCTTCCCTCCAAACAACGTCTATTTCAGGGAAGGCCTTGTTTATTTCAGCAGGACAATGCAAAACCACATATTGCAGCTACAACAACAGCATGGCTTCGTCGTAGAATAGTCCGGGTGCTAACCTGGCCTGCCTGCAGTCCAGATCTTTCACCTATAGAGAACATTTGGCGCATCATTAAACGAAAAATACGTCAAAGACGACCACGAACTCTTCAGCAGCTGGAAATCTATATAAGGCAAGAATGGGACCAAATTCCAACAGCAAAACTCCAGCAACTCATAGCCTCAATGCCCAGACGTCTTCAAACTGTTTTGAAAAGAAAAGGAGATGCTACACCATGGTAAACATGCCCCGTCCCAACTATTTTGAGACCTGTAGCAGAAATCAAAATTGAAACGAGCTCATTTTGTGCATAAAATTGTAAACTTTCTCAGTTTAAACATTTGCTATGTTATCTATGTTCTATTGTGAATAAAATATTGGCTCATGTGATTTGAAAGTCTTTTAGTTTTCATTTTATTAAAATTTAAAAAACGTCCCAACTTTTACAGAATTCGGGTTGTAAACCACACTATTGATAATATGGTGTTGTTGGTCTGAATATGATAATGGCAGCACTGCTGATATTCAGAATAAAGCTTTTACTCTGAAATTGCTCATAGAAATGAGCATATTAGTAGTAGGTTATAGTATGAATGTAGGTGTACAAGGTCCCCCATGATTTAAAGCCCTGTAGTATCTCTTAATGCAGCCTTGCTCCTGCTAGGCAAAGCTGGGAAGCCATATTGATCAGCTGTTAGAAGTACAGTGGATTTTCTTCCTTGAACAATAAACCCCAAAATGAACACACACACATACAAGCTAAAGTTTCGCTCTGAGGGACACATGTCTGAGTCTAACATTACAGTTTCTTCCCAGCTGTCTCCCCACAGAAAAAAAAGGGAAATGGTGGTGTCATTTATTTAAAGTGCATTTTTAAAAGATCATGGTTTCCAGTTTAAATAGTGCTTTTTTTCTCAGTTTGATCTAAAGCAAACAACATTCCCAACAGAATTAATTAATGAATTAATGAATGAATATTCTTTAAATAGTATTTTCTCTTGACACCAGAGTGTCATGTCTATCCATATTTTATAAAGACATCAAAATGAAAATGAAGGTCTTTCAAACTAAACATTCCTGTTTTAGAATAAGCAAACTAAATTAAACCTTTGACTAACAATATTTTTTTGTTTTTTTGTTAAGTGAATATTCTAATTTTATATTAATATATTATAGTTACTATATATATATATATATATATATATATATATATAGACCTACATTAAGAAACATTTTGGCTTGTGAAAATATATTGATTAAGTATACTCACCAGCCACTTTATTAGTAACACCTGTTCAATTGCTTGGTAACACAAATTGATAATCATTCAATCATATGGCAGCAATTTAATGCATTTAGGCATCTACTGTATATGTGGTGAAGATGACTTGCTGAAGTTCAAACCAAGCATCAGAATGGGGAAGAAAGAGGATTTAAGTGACTTTGAAAGTGGAATGGTTGTTGGTGCCATACGGGCTGGTCTGAGTATTTCAAAAACTGCTGATCTACTGGGATATTCACGCACAGCCATCTCTAGGGTTTACTTAGAATATTCCGAAAAAGAGAAAATATCCAGTGAGTGGCAATTGTTGATTTTAGAGGTCAGAGGAGAATGGGCAGACTGGTTAGAGATGATACAAAGGCAACAGTACCTCAAATAACCACTCTTTACAAACAAGGAATGCAGAATACCATCTCTGAACGCAAAACATGTCAAACCCTGAAGCAGATGGGCTACAGCAGCAGAAGACCACACCGGGTGACACTCCTGTCAACTAAGAACAGGAAATGGAGGCTGCAATTCACTAAGAAAATATTGATACACGTGAGTATCACAATATTTTGTTTGGCGATACTGTATCGATTCTCAAAAACTGAATATTGATATAAAAAAAAAAAAAGAATTATTTCGGCAAGTCCACGCGGAACATAAATACAAACTGAAAAACCTGTGCCGCTCCTGTCAGTTAATAACAGGAAATGGAGGAAATTAAACAATAGAAAATTGGAAAAATGCTGCCTGGTCTGATTGAGACTCAATTCATCCACAGCCTACCTGAGTATTGTTGCTGACCATGTCCATCCCTTTATGACTACAGTGTACCCATCTTCTGATAGCTGCTTCCAGCAGGATAATGCACCATGTTACAAAGCTCAAATGATCTCAGATTGGTTTCTTGGACATGACAATTAGTTCACTTTACTCAAATGGCCTCCACAGTCACCAGATCTCAACCCAATAGAGCATCTTTGGGATGTGGTGGAACAAGAGATTTGCATACCTTATAAAGTAGCCAGTGAGTGTATATGGCCTTTATTATTATTATTATTAATAATAATAATATTTTTATTTTATGTGGATGTCATTTATTATTATTATTATTATTATTTTTAAAAGGATAGGTTTGCAATGTTCAAATTCTGTCATCATTATTCATCATATATATGATGAATACAAAAGAAGACATTGTGAAGAATTTTGGTAACCAAACTGACTGTAGCCATTGACTTTATGGAAAAAAATGACATTAAAAATGGAACTCGATGGCTATCAACTCTTTGGTTACCAACATTCTTCAGAATATCTTATTTTCTGTTCATCAGAAGAAAGAAATTTAGACAGGTTTGGAACAAGTGGAACCAAACCACAAATTGAGAAAAACTAGTTTTTGAAAGTTTTTAAGTTGGTCCAAAGTATATATCTTAAGGTATACTTCTGTATGTTGTTTTCCACCCCACATCTTCCCATGACAAGTGCTCTCACTCGGAATCACACCACAGAAACATCAGATCCACATCGCCGGCTCTCTTGGAAGGGGAATTGAGTTCAGCGCTTTGCCTTCTCGAGTGGAAGATGGAACGTCATATGCTATCAGTGGACGAATTATGACAAAAGAGCCTCTGGTTGCGTTGGAGATGGCAGAGCTTCCCATCACTGTGGTCTCTGTGGTATTTGCTCTATATGTGTCAGGAAGGTCACAGATGTGGTGGGGGCTGGATGCTTCTGAGAGCTTCCTCAAGCAAACACAATTTAGCATGGTGTCGGGGCAGTGGCACAAAGCTGGCTGGATTAAGGGGCTGTCACACTCTGTCTTCCACAACAGGATAACAAGCAGTGCTCAAGCAGCTTCCCCCCGGGGGGTTACGGTGACCTGCCTCTTGGTGTGGGGGCCACAGATGTACGTGAAAAACGGGAGTGCGCATAAAAGTACACATCAACTCTTTTTATATTACTCATTACACATGCACACTCCCAGGGAGTGTAAAGCACATCTTTATTTCTCTGCGATTCTCTGGTGTATTGTATGTGTGGAAATCATTATGTTGTGAACAGAGATGCAATCGCTCTCTTGTGGTTCTAATGAGTATTTAACACCAGTGGAGTTTATTGACCTAACAATGCTACCGTATGCCTGACATGCAATTATACTCAGGGCGATACACATCCTATGTGCGATATAAGCGGTTGCCACATTATGACAAATATAGAGCAAGAAATGCATGAACAACAGTAAAAATGAAGCAAACCTGTATAATTTATTCATGCTGCTGTGTATTGCTGGAAACAAATACAGACAGTATAATACTCAAAGATTTTCATGAAAAAAATGCCTTTGGCCCCTCTGACTTCACTATACGAAGAAAAACAGCAGAAAAAGAGTATTCTGCAGAAAAAAAAAGAAAGTCATACAGGTTCGGAATGATTAGTGTTGTTATGTAAAAACATTAATATATATATATATATATATATATATATATATATATATATATATATATATATATATATATATATATATATATATATAATTTTTTTTTCACATTGACTGCACACCTTTTTTATTTGCAAGTATGCTTTACATTATGGTCACATCTGCGTACAGTTCTGCATTTTTTTTTTTAAATCCTCAATCTATTTACACAGTTTATATGAAATATTTAATTTATTCATTTAGCACTTTTACCCACATACAAATGTGAAACATTAAAAGCATAATTAAAATAATTTATATTTAATCCTATATATTTTATAAGCATAATATTGTACTGTGTGAACTCCACATAAGTTCTTTCTCTTGAAAAGTTGTAACATTGTAGTGGTTCTATGGATGATTTTATGTTATTTTACACAAGCTGGGTCTGTTTTCATATTCTGGCCTTGAGCCTCACAAACCCACAGGCCAGCGGCTCTGAGTATAGAGCAGTTGTAAAAGAACAATGAAGTTTCAGACTCAGAGGAAAGACTTTAAACAGCTACAAACATTAATTCAAAGTCTTGAAATAGCCTTCTTCAGTGGATGGTTTGGTACAAATGGCTCTTTAAACAAGGACAGACCATCATTAATGTGAGCCCACGTCTATTAGGCATCATATGCCGCTGAGTACAGTTCATGTGTGTTCGGTGAAGCCGTCTGCCCATCCGCATTTGCCCTCTGTGACACCTTGTCAGGTTACAATGTACTTAAAATGAATTTTTGCGGCAGAACGAAGAAACCAGGCTGCTGTTTGTGAAGAACCATTCTCCAGAGACGTAGGCAGAGGTGAAGAGGTTAATGAGATTTATTTGTACAACAGTTTTTTTTAGCCAAATGTCTCCATGGAAACTGCCTCAGTGTCACGCACCCATGGAGATAAAGACGTGTTTACATGTTGTAAATTATGAGACAATACACGCCTCACCTACCTTTAAAAAAAAGTGCAAGAAAGTGTTTGTGGAACATGTTAAATTCATCATTTTGTCATTTGTGCAGAGCCCATTAAGACACAGGAAACCAAATCTGGACTACTGTATATATACCATAAAATCAGCAAGCTTTGGGGATTTAAAAGGTATTTTTAATAGGCATCAGTCATATAAATTATTATCTGTCATGATGATATGACAGTGTGTGGGTCTTCACGGATAAATGTTTCTGATATTTTCATACTTTTGAGCGTAGCTGGAAGGAGATCCATCTGGGACTCTGTTTTTTGTTTCACTGTTGATCTCTTAAACTTTGTGTAAGTTTGAAGGTGTTTGTTTTACATCTCACATTTAATGTTGTTCATCATACTTTGCTAATTACTTATTTTTCTGAAATCTGATGTGATTTTTTTAAATGTTAAAATATATATTAAAATGCCACTACATTTATGCATTGGTATATGCTTTAATCCAAAGTGACTTATATTTACATTTACATTACATTTACATTTAATCATTTAGCAGACGCTTTTATCCAAAGCGACTTACAAATGAGAACAATAGAAGCAGTCAGGTCAACAAGAGAACAACAACAGTATACAAGTGCCATGACAAGTCTCAGTTAGTCTAGGATAGAACGCATAGGTAGGTTTTTTTTTTTTTTTTTGTTGTTGTTGTTTTTTTTAAAAAGACAAGAAAAGGAAAAGTGCTAGTGTTAGTTGGTTAAGTGCAGGCGAAAAAGATGAGTCTTTAGCTGTTTCTTGAAAATGAGTAAAGACTCAGCTGTACGAATTGAGATTGGGAGGTCATTCCACCAGCTGGGCACAGTCCAGGAAAAGGTCCTTGAGAGTGATTTTGAACTTCTTTGGGATGGTACCACAAGGCGTCGATCACTTGCAGAGCGCAAACTTCTGGAGGGCACATAAGATTTAACCAATGAGTTTAGGTAAGTTGGTGCCGTGCCAGTGGTCGTCTTGTAGGCTAGCATCAGTACCTTGAATTTGATGCGAGCAGCTACTGGTAGCCAGTGTAACCTGATTAGGAGCGGAGTAACGTGAGCTTTTTTTTGGCTCATTGAAGACAACCCTCGCTGCTGCATTCTGGATCAATTGCAGAGGCTTGACAGTCCATGCAGGAAGGCCCGCCAGGAGAGCATTGCAATAGTCCAGTCTGGAGAGAACAAGAGCTTGGCCAAGAAGATGGGTTGCTTGCTCTGACAGGAAGGGTCTAATCTTCCTACTGTTGTATAAGGCAAACCTGCAGGACCGGGTAGTTGTAGCAATGTGGTCTGTGAAACTTAACTGATGATCCATCACAACTCCTAGGTTTCTAGCTGTCCTCGAAGGAGTAATGGTTGATGAGCCCAGCTGTATAGAGAAGTTGTGATGAAGCAATGGGTTAACTGGAATCACCAGGAGTTCTCTCTTCGTAAGGTTAAGCTGAAGGTGATGGTCATTCATCCAGCTAGAGATGTCACTCAGACAGGCTGAAATGCGAGCAGCTACCGTCGGATCATCTGGTTGGAATGAGAGGTAGAGTTGGGTGTCATCAGCGTAGCAGTGATAAGAAAAGCCATGCTTCTGAATGACAGATCCTAATGATGTCATGTAGATTGAGAAGAGAAGTGGTCCAAGTACTGAGCCTTGAGGAACCCCAGTAGCAAGGTGGTGTGACTTTAAAACATCACCCCTCCAAGACACACTGAAGGATCTGTCAGAGAGGTAGGACTTAACCCACAGGAGTGCTGTTCCAGAGATGCCCATCTTTCTGAGGGTGGACAGGAGAATCTGGTGATTAACAGTGTCAAAAGCAGCAGAAAGGTCCAGTAAGATGAGTACCGAGGATTTTGAAGCTGCTCTTGCTAGTCGCAGGGCTTCAGTAACAGAGGTGGGTAGTAACGAGTTACATTTACTTCGTTACATTTACATGAGTAATTTTTTGGGGTAACTAATACTTTTTCGGAGTATATTTAAAGATGGGAACTTTATACTCTTACTTGAGTAAATTTTTGGGGGAAAATCTGTACTTTTACTTCGTTACTGTGGGCGACGCTCCTCTCGTTACTTTATCTTAATGCAATAAATGTTATAAATGCTTCAGTTTATTCCAAACGCGCCGTCTACTTTTCTCTGGGTAATGAGCAATGCCCATTCGCGAATGATTCATTCTTTTGAGTCAATTCTGTTCAAAGGCTTGATCAAACCAATTGGCAAACGAGTGAATTGGTTCATGAATCAGTTTGAATGAGTCGTTCAGTTCACTGCCGCACGCGCTGAGCGTCTGAAGTGGTTCACTCAGAGTTGTAACGTTTAACATCAGCAGCGTTGAAAACGTGGCTATGGAACTGCACTGAATTGAAAGCAAATCTGCAAAGGCCATTGCTTGCGATGGAGATCCTTATTAGATGAACACCGCGTGTGCTGTCTACTGTTTAACAGGTAATAACTTGGGCTACATTCGATTACAGTACACGATACCACTGTGACATTAGTTTGTTGCATGTGTGTGGCTTATAACAGAGGGGAGTCAAGAGATAGATGTGTTTTTACAGCACTGCGCATTATAACAAATCACACATGATTCTTTTGAGCTTATTAAAGCATTGGCTAATCAGAGGTGTTCCGATGAGTCATCGCTAAAATGCCGGTGCTTCCTTAACTCGCTCACTGACTGGAGACCTCTTTCTGGCGAATTCTCTCGTCAGAAACAACAAAGTGCAGATGTGTTTACGAATCTTTAATTAAGATTTAGATATCACAGTGTTAACAGTTTTAGTGATTTTATTGGGAGTTTCTGAAAGTGATTGAACTCTAGACTGTGAGTGAAAATTATCTTTAATAATGTAAATGTTATTTGCTCTCTTTCTGAACAATGAAAGATTAGTAGCAATATTTATATCACATTAACTTTCAATGTTAAATTCACATTTAATATAAAGTCAGTCGTATTAAAAATATGTTATGGCATGACACCTATATCTGTTACTTAAGTAAACAGACAGGGTTTTATAATAAATTACATAAATTGGAGTAAAGGTTGATGAAATATATACATTTATACACACACATATACCTTACATACATTTTATCTATATATCTAAATAAAAATAGGCTCAGTATATATGACCCAAAGTAACTAGTAACTAACTACTTGAGTAGATTTTTTTCCCGATACTCTTTTACTCTTACTCAAGTAACTATTCAAGACTAGTACTTTTACTTTTACTTGAGTGAATATTTCTAGACGTACTTTTACTTTTACTTGCGTACAGTTTTTGGGTACTCTACCCACCTCTGTTCAGTAACCGAGAGCAGAGCAGTCTTAGTTGAGTGGCCACTTTTGAAGCCAGATTGGTTGCTGTCCAGGAGGTTGTTCTGTACAAGGAACATAGAAAACTGGTTGAACACCGCTCGCTCAAGTGTCTTTGCAATGAATGGAAGAAGGGATACCGGTCTGTAGTTTTCAAGAAGCGCTGGATTTAGAGATGGTTTCTTGAGCAGTGGGCTTACCCGAGCCTGCTTGAATGCTGAGGGAAATGTTCCAGAGTGAAGAGAGGAGTTGATAACGTGAGTAGGCGAAGGTATGACTGAAGAAGAGATCGCTTGAAGTAGGTGAGTGGGGATCGGATCAAGTGGACAAGTAGTAGGATGATTGGACAGGAGAAGTTCGGAGACGTCCATCTCTGAGAGTGGGGAGAAGGAGGAGAAAGAGTGTGCATCGGTCATTGTGAAGTTGTCCTCAGTCTGCAGTGTGGAGAATTGGCCGCTGATGGATCTCGTCTTATTTGTGAAGAAAACTGCAAAGTCGTCCGCTGTAAGAGTCGATGGAGGAGGTGGTGGCGGCGGATTAAGAAGAGAAGAGAAAGTCTTGAAGAGTGTCCGAGCGTCACAACAGCTGCTAATATTTCCATGCAACACAGTCATAAATATTAACACTGTATGTTAAAGCTCATCCATCAAGCACGGTCAGGAGTGCAGTGAATGCAGCCCATTATAGCAGAGCAGTGCATGGCAGGCCAGCAGAGGAAATCTCAACACTACTGTCCTGTCTGCAAGACGAGGTGGTGGCCTGCTGAAAGAAGCAGGGCGGAAATGTGAAGTGCCCTGACATTTCAACAGACACATCTGAAATCACAAGCCATCACTCCCAAAGGCCACCCAGCTCAACAAGACTGTGAGTTTAATATCTAGGTATTCACCTGGTAATGGCACTTCCTTTTCCTTTACATCAACTGATGTTTTCTTACAATAGAAGGGGAAGGTGTCAGAAGTTGTTAACCTTAAACACCTGTGTACTTTCTTTTTTTTTCCACCATCAAATCAGCACAATGCTGGTGATAAACCGCTGCTGGTTGGTTGTTGCCTTGGAGGTCACTCAGAAAAATAAAGCAGGATAATGCTACACCACAGGCCCAAAGAGCATCTAACTGGAATAAAGAATTGATTCATATAACCAGTATTGAGAGAACCTATTCAATATAATTAAGCTTTTATTGAGCATTCTGATGAGATCTCTAATTAACATCTATAAGTAATTCCCAGGCTTGACATAATTTGATTCACAAGTGAAAAGTAATCACAAATTACTTGGTAGGGTACTAAGTTTCCGCACAGTAAAAAAAAAATAAAAAAACAAGTTGAAGTTAAAGGATTGACACAAAAATAAAAAATCTGTTAATCTGTTAATAAACTAAAACTGTTAAAAATATTTTTGTTTATTGAATTAAAACTGAAATAATAAGGTTTTAAAAAATATTGGTCTTGCCAACTAACTGAAATTATTATGTTTAAGATGAAATACTAAAATAAATCCAATTAAAACTGCAATAAAAATGAAAGATATTGTCAGATTTGTAATATTTTAAATATGTTTTAAATAGAAAGATAATGAAAAATCTAAAAAAGCATGACAAAATTATTAATTACTAATGAATTTTTTATAAGTAACAGCAAATAAACAATTCTAAAATAACATTGTCCGATGTTAACCTGTATAACTTACTTTCATCTGTAGAAAACAAAATATCTCAGTTTATTGGGGGATCCAAAAGACCGTTATAGTCGTACAAACCTCATTGGCATGCATGGATAAAACTCCAAGATCGCATTTAATTTTCACAACTCACAATTTTCAAAACTGTTTTGTACTGTACAGCTTTCATCTATGCTGAAATATTTTTAGAAATATGTTTTGTCAGTTGAACAATTTTCATGCTGTTAAACTACAGTCTAATCTATTGAACATACTGTACTTCTATCCCCCACAGTCTCATTTTTATTCTGTCATTAATGAAATATGGCACTACAGGTCTACATTGTTTTGGGGCCCAATGTTCATCAAAACATCTTTTTTGTGTTCTTTTAGTGTAACTATCACCTTATTTAGTAATCACATTACATATTAATTTTGTATTAACTGCACAGAAAATATATTTTATATACAGCTGTAATGCTTTCACAAAGCTGATGCACTAATAACAAGACTTGTATTGACCAACTAAAACTGAAAACAGCTAACATGTGGGTTTACAAGCATAAGCAAACTGAAACAAATAGAGAATACAAGGAGGAATAAAAGTTATATTACAAAAGGAAGTCAGATTCACAGTCATAGACAAAGATATTAAGAAAGGTAAAAAGCATTCTCTATCAATATGAAATTAATATTGACAAAAGAGACTGTAACACAAAGGCTCGGATTGCAAATGGTCCTGTTCATGGTCCTATTTGTGTCGTTATTACCCTTCTCGGTCCTCTGGGTGCATATAGGCCTTCTGAGAATGTTGTAAAAGGCTTTAATCAACAGAGGCGGACAGACTGTAGTGATTACAGAGGGGTCAGCAGGTTCACCGTATCGAACAGTTAACCTTAGTTCAAGCTAAATGAGATGCACAGCGCTGTTTGAATAATTAAGGAAATGCTATATCAGGTAACCATGGCAGAGCGAGCCCTGCAGCAAACCTTACGGTAACCACAGAGTCATGTATATTCATACTGTGTGCCCTCTTAACAAAGCATTAGCTCTGCTTAGTTTCTGCAAGGTTTACAGAATAGTGGACACCCACAAAGACTGGCAGTTTTCCATAGACGGCCGAACTGGTATTGGACAAGTGGAGGAGGGTTAGGTAAAGGTTATATGCAACACCATAGCCAGAAGGCACACTTCTCTCATCATTAATCTGATTCAGTGACAAAGAACTGCAAGCTCCCAATTCTCTTGGTGGCTAAGACCCCAGAGGCAACAGTCACATGTGCTGGCTATTGGAAATCAATACAGGGTATATAATGATGCTCAGGCCAAGCTGTTACATTTCGTGCAGAAATATGTAGTAAACATCTTTTCATCTGTGGTCAGTTGAAGCCGACTGGCCCCCTCTGTCCTGAGTATGATTGCATTTTCCCTGTGGGCTCTCAGAACGGTGAAGTGTGATGATCTCACGGCAATCTGCAACATCGTTTAAAGGGTCTCTGAGCTGCTACTGTTGAGCTGAACAGAAAGGGTTGCTCATGTTGATAATGGGCACTGAGGTGTCCATGCTTTTTTAACTTATTTTAAAGAAATAGCCCCCTACTCCCCTCAACTGCCCTTCTTAGAAAATGTACATTTGCTGAACATTTACTGTACTCACCTTCAGGCTATCCAAAATGTAGACAAGATTGTTCCCTTTCAAGGGAACTTCGAACTGCATCCTCTAGGGGTCGTTACTGGGAACGCCTCGTCGTGACCCTTGTCTGAAGCATACATTAAAAAACACCAACAAGTTGGCCGGTGACAGCCCCTGATGTCACTACCTGAGTGACTATGGAATAAATAGTCACCGGGAGAACACGTCATTCTCTTCTTCGTCTTCACTGACTGTTCTGTTTGAAGTGTGCATTTGAACGTGGTAAGAGCGATCTTTCTCTATCAGTCATGGCATCCATGACATCGTTATTTGACACCCGATGTCACACACGATCTTTGCATTTTTTGATTGGATGAAAAGCACAAATGCGATGTCCTTGAGGCATTGCGAGCAGTTTTCAATGAAAAAGCTCCACTCTCGTTTGTCTCTCTTTTCAAGGAAAAAGGGGCAGCCATCTGCTTCCAAAACTTCAGGACCTGCTGCTGCTGAGGCACAGAGGAGAATGAGCTGGTAGGGATCACAGGGGGCTCTGGATGAGGAGTTAAGAGAGGGACTTTCCCTCACGCGCTTGTCGACTGTGGATGAGAGAGAGCAGCTGGAGGATGATGTTATTTCATTAATCAGTTTCAGCATACAAGTTATGCCAACATCGAGGTGTTGCGTGAAAGCATCTATGAAAGTATGGCCCCTGTAGAAAAGACGCTGGCTAGCTATCTCTCTGTGGGGGGGACATCCTCTCTTAAATCTCCATCCTTGCCATCTAAGCTCCTTTGGGATACATCTTGCTTAAATGGCAAGGCAAATGCAGCAGCAGGTCAGGCTGTGGTTTCATTGCATACAATGGCAGTGCTTCAAGCATATCAGGGTGATCTGCTGAAAGACCTGGATAAAGGCAAGGGCCTTTCCCATGATCAGGTAGCTGACTTGTGCACACCACAGATCTCTCTCTCCATGCAAACAAGCAGGCCGCCTCTCGCATTGGGCAGGTCTTTGGCAGCCATGGTGGTAAAAGAGAGACATCTGTGGGTGAACCTGGCAGATATCGGGAAGAAAGAAAGGGGCTTTCTTCTCGATGTTCCGGTTTTGCCTTCCAAACTTTTCGGTACCTCCGTTAAGTCGGTAGTCGAGAAGTTCAGGGAGGCGAAGGCGTGGTCAGTGGCCTTCAAATCATTCATTCCACGAAGGTCCAGGTCTGAGCCCAAACAACATAGGGGTCCTGGTCCGTCTCGGGTACAGAAGGCTAGTGTCGTATATATATATACATATATTGCCTGTGGTTATGTGTGTATTAATCCTCTGTAAGATTTGGTTGCAGTGTTCTTCCGGGACCTGTGGGTTTCTGTCTCGTCTAGGGTAGGTCCTCTGAAACCCCACCTTGGCTGGATTCAGAACCGGGTGTTCAACTTGGAGTGTTTCTTAAACACTCATTGATATTATGTCCAGCTGGTATGATAGCCCTGGTTCTTGCTTTATACTGCCACTACTGCCACTACTACAGAGGACTGTATTTGAGCTCACCTCTCACGTTCGGTTCGGCACCTCTGCAATGCTTAGGAAGCTTTAAGTACACACACTAAGCTCTGTGAAATACATATGGTGGTGAGTGTGCATGTTGAACACTTTGCGCACCTTCTAAAGTTGTAAGTGTGCACGCAAGAACCCTAACCCTAACCCTAACTTTTTGCAATTCTGTATGGTAGGGGTTACATGCTCAGCTTCATTCCCTTTCTTCGAGTTGCTTAGACCTTGGTTTCTTGGGCTCCACTCAACCAGTGTGTCTTTATTAATACACTTCAAGCATCGCTTCCCACAACATGCAGGGCTATTGTGAGCATTCCCCTTAACCCTTAGGGTACTAAGCCCTTTTTGGTCCGTTTTCTCTATTTTTACATTTCGGCTTATAAACCATATGTAATGATGATGGACCACCATGTATTTGGTATCGATGGATTCAGAAGACCCTAAGCTACCATAAGCATGCATGCAATATGTTTATAAAGGAAGTATGAGTGAAAAATTGTACAATAAACTAGAGAATTTCAAAACAAAAATGAGATTTTTGTCATTTATTACTGAAAATCCTACCTCACACAACAAAAGTGAAAAGTTTTTGACCCAAAAATATATTTTTCAAACCCTTTGCTTGACAGAAATGGGTTAATGTTCAATCAAATGTGTAAAGAACAATACAATAATTAACTTTATTTACAAACAGTCCTAGGCGTTTTTTCATTTTTGGGACTAAGCCCTTTTTGGTCCGTTTTCTCTATTTTTACATTTCGGCTTATAAACCATATGTAATGATGATGGACCACCATGTATTTGGTATCGATGGATTCAGAAGACCCTAAGCTACCATAAGCATGCATGCAATATGTTTATGAAGGAAGTATGAGTGAAAAATTGTACAATAAACTAGAGAATTTCAAAAACGAAAATAAGATTTTTGTCATTTATTACTGAAAATCCTACCTCACACAACAAAAGTGAAAAGTTTTTGACCCAAAAATATATTTTTCAAACCCTTTGCTTGACAGAAATGGGTTAATGTTCAATCAAATGTGTAAAGAACAATTCAATAATTAACTTTATTTACAAACAGTCCTAGGCGTTTTTTTTTATTTTTGGGACTAAGCCCTTTTTGGTCTGTTTTCTCTATTTTTACATTTCGGCTTATAAACCATATGTAATGATGATGGACCACCATGTATTTGGTATCGATGGATTCAGAAGACCCTAAGCTACCATAAGCATGCATGCAATGTGTTTATAAAGGAAGTATGAGTGAAAAATTGTACAATAAACTAGAGAATTTCAAAAACGAAAATTAGATTTTTTTTTTGTCATTTATTACTGAAAAACACACAATATAGAACAGTTTTTGAAAAAAAAATTTTTTTTCAAACTCTTTGCTTGACAGAAATGTGTTATTGTTTAATCAAATGTGTAAAGAACAATTAAATAATTAACTTTTTTTACAAACAGTCCTAGGCATGCCAGTGAGCAAAGCAAGGCCAGGAGGTCTTGTTGTACACTTTGCTTGCCTTGCAGTGCTCACAGTACTTTCTGACATCTGCAGGCTTGTGTGCAGGGTTTGCTGGGTCCAAGGGACAATGGGTAGGGGTGTGCGGCGAGTTGTCCTGTCTGCATCCTGCATCAGAGCAAATACACAATCAAACTGGAAGCTTTTTTTGTGTCAAAATTCAATGTAGAAAAAATAACTCCTATAAACTCATGTAACCCTATGAAACTCCACTGTACACTAAAAACACATTTCACCTCTCTTGACCTGAGCAGTTTACTTAGTTGAGTAAGTCAGTCTATTGAAACAAATTGCACACCACTCTTGAACTGAGTTTACAGGGAAAGAGTAGTATGGTACACTAAAACAAATATTTCATGCCTCAATCGCTATCTGACTAAAAATCCAAAACATATACATACTCAAGATGTATGATATAATAAATTATAATGATAAAGAGGTTATTTGAAGTTACATACCAGTCCTCAAATGGATCTTCCCCATCCTGGTAAAATACTTCGTCATCTGTGTAAAAGCTGTCTGCTCCAGATTTCCCCTCGTCACTTTCCAGTAATTGTTCCAGAGCTTGTTCTGCCCTAGATCTTTTACTGCTTGCAATTTTGATAAAACAATTCTGTAATAATGCTATATCTCTCTCGAATTTATCTCTTTGTGCTCGCTAATACTCCGATCGTTCTCTGTAACACTCCGATCGCTTTCTGCTTTCTCCACCTCATGCTGATTCTCCGATCGGTTATTGATTACACCTGGCTGGAGGTCGTTTTACTATAGTCCAGCCCAGCTTTTACAAGGCTACAGCAGAGCTACAGAGTCCTCTGAATGGCTAGAATAAATCATGGTAACCTTCCTCTGATTGGGTTAAAAAAATATTCCTCCCAGCGGTTTTTACATTGGTTGTTGCGTGTTGAATCTGCCTAACATAATAGTTTTCATTGGCCTGTTTACGCAGTGGTATTGCGCAATAAGGGAAGCGTGTTTAATATACAAACTGGATACCGCTGTTTTCAGTGGAATCTGAGGAAGACGGCAAAAAAAACCGCATCTCTCTAGCATTAATAGTTTTTGAGATAACTACACATTTGTAAAAGTATGCCATTTTGGGCGGTACCGCCCAATCCGTCCCCAGAGGGTTAAAGGGATGGTTAACCTTAAAATAAAAATTTTATATGGTTTAGCTTACCTCAAGGGCATCCAAGATGTAGGTGTCTTTGTTTCCGTAGTAGTTCCCATTTTGACATAACCGTTCATGCGCGAGAGATCACTTCTGGCGCTTTCCGTGCTTGCGCAGACTAAGCCAGAGTGCGCGCACACGTCACACAACAGGAAGCACGCGCGCCATCAGATCAGTTGGACGTGGTTGTGTACAAGAGGTAAAAACGATATTTAGGATATTTAGATAATTTGGATTCCTCTGTGCATGCTCTTTGAGGTGGTGACCATAGACCTCCATTATATGAGTCACAGACAAGAACGGTTTGACCTAAAAATATCAAAATGGAAACTACTGCGGAAACAAAGACACCTACATCTTGGATGTCCTTGAGGTAAGCTAAAACATACAAAAATGTTATTTTAAAGTGAACTATCCCTTTAAAAGCCCTAGTTCTCTCCCCATCTGAGGAGTTGAATTGTAATTTAGCAGCACTCCCCTTTACCAAAAAGGGTTGCCTATGAGCGCGCTACTCTCTTCCTGAATTTGAAGTTCTCATCTCACATGAGAATTGAGTTCTCTGTTTTTCCCCAGAGCACCTGGCAACCAGCAGCATCAGGTGAATTAGGCCCTTCCTATGCCTCTCTGATGCGCTGAGCTTGGTTAGCTTGCAGTATGCTAAACCTTCTGATTCTCACGATCAGGCTGTAGGTCGAGCCCCCCACCTCTCTTGGGAGTTGGGTATGTGATCCCTCAGCTAGGTAGCCTACTGCTGGCCGTTCCAGCATTCGAACATGCTGCAGACTGAGCCCCCTCTCTCTTGAGAGTTGGGTAGTGCTCCCTCAGTTAAATAAATGATTGCTAGCTGTTCCAGCTTTGGGACATGTGTTAGGTCGAGTTTTCCTCTTGTTTGAGAGTTGGGTGTTTGCCCTTTATATTAGATATTTACTGCTAGATGCTCCAGCATTATTTATATATTTTTGGGATATACTATTCCATCTAATGGAGTGCCACAAGAGCCCCTTAGAACAGAATCTTAAAATGTTATGGTAAGTGTGCACGTGAAGACTTTGCGCACTTTCTAAAATCCACACTGTGGTAAGTTTGCACGCTAGTTCTCTGCATTAAAAAAAAATCCTATATGGTGAGGGCTCCGCACGGTTGCTTTGTGTCTTTTCTTTAGCTGATAACCCTTCTTCATCCTGGGTGCCACTCCACCTATGTATCCTCAGGATACCTATTTAAACAGGGTGTTGCTACTAGGTATCTGTTGAGACAGTTCCTTCAGCAAGCTTATGCAAAAGCAAGCGGTAGTCCCTGTGTGACGGGCCAAGACTTAGTATATTGCTTGGCTCTTGGTCTCACCTTTTAAAGGAATATATCTTGATTCTAAGCCTTAAACTCTACCCCAGGCCCAGGAGTCCCCAACAGGTAAATTTGGGTATGAAGCCTAGGCTTTTGGCTGTAAGGGATAATGTCACGGACAGTTGTCTAATGTCCCAGGGGCAACTCCCATGCAAATGGTAGAGTTGGTATTTAGTACTTGCCGTAGTTATGGCCTGCACTCCCATCAGCATGGTGGTCTGGGTATACTGTTCCCCATAGCGTCCCCTAGAAGACACTGTTCGAAGTTCCCTTGAAAGGGAACGTCTCAGGTTACATATGTAACCATGGTTCCTCTAGACACTGGGTCCTCTAGCTTTCCTGCCATGCTTCGGACACAAGCTTCAGACGAAGAAGTGAATGACGTGTTCTCCCGGTGCCAATTTATTCTATAGTCGCCCCGGTAGTGACGTCTGGGGCTGTCGTCGGCCAACAAGTTGGTGTTTTTTCAATGTATGCTTCAGACAAGGGTCACAACGAGGTGTTCCCCATAGCGGCCCCTAGAGGACGCAGTTCAAAGTTCCCTTGAAAGTGAAATACAGATAAGGCAGTACTATGGACATAATTTACAGATTTTTAAATACTATCAGCATGATATACAGATAGGTCTACTATGAACATACCATACAGATGGATTATGTAAGTGTATGTACACTATAAGCAGAAACTATGACCATATGATCATCATTTACACTAGTGCAATGGACATTAAAAAAAGTCCATAGGAAAATATTCCAGTGTGCAAATGGATCATTCAGTATTCTGGATGAACAGACAGTAGTGCAAGTAATAACAAGTGTAACTTTTTTATTTTATTTTTTTTAAACCAGATGTAGTAATGAGGAGGGGTGAAGAGGAGTGTGTAGTGGTGTGTGTGTGTGTGTAGGGGAATGGGTAGGGGGTGTTCAGTAAGGAGACTGCTGTAGGGAAAAAGTCTGCTGGTCCTTGTCCCGAGGCTCTTGAAGCGCCTCCTGGAGGGCAGGAGGTTAAACAGACTATGGTCAGGGTGAGAGGAGTCCTTAAGAATGCTGCGAGCTCAATGTAGACAGCGTTTTCTCTGTATGTTCTCAATAGCAGGAAGTGGTGTCCCTGTGATGCATTGGGCAATTTTCACCACCCTCTGCAGTGCCTTGCGCTCAGCAACTGGGCAGTTCCCATACCAGACTGTGATACAACTGGTCATGATCAGTGTTGTGGGTAACACATTACAAGTAATGCAAGTTACGTAATCAGATGACTTTTTTCAAGTAACTAGGAAAGTAACGCATTACTTTTTAATTTACAAGAAAATATCTCGAGTTACTTTTTCAAAAAAGTAGCACCAGTTACTTTTTTTTCGCATTTACTGACTGACAAGTCTCCAGTCCCCATATTGGGAGAAATCAGAAGTACAGAGGTGTTGTGTGAACATGATGTAATTCAAGACCAAATATGAATGTTCATTAATTCATCCCACTCACTAAAAATAAATAAATAACAAAAACAGATTTAGTATTCATCAAAATGAATTAAAACAGTGAAATGCAAACTGAGAATATGACGCAAACCTGCAATAAATAAATATGTTAAACCGTTTGACACAGTGATTGAACAAATATGAGTGAGGTGGTTATTCTCGACTATCAAATTAACTTTAATGGTTTAAAGCATCCTCACCCAACCCCCTCCATTCATTAGTAATGGTTGTTAATCACTGTTAACACCTATTATTAACCATATTTATAAGTAAATTGAAATCAAATACATATTCAAAGTGATGAAGAAAATAAATTCCAAAGAGTTCAAAATGATAGATGAAATGCAATAAACTCAGAGCTTAAACTGAATGATTCTTGTGTTGTGGTCTTGATTTTAAAAACTTCAAAATCATGAGGCAAATCCAGCAAGATGTGATGCAGAATCCAAAGACTTCAGTGCATGTTTACATAAACTTGAAAATATAGTAGACAGAATACAATAACAAATAAATCTTGCATGGACTGGATTGTTGTGGTCAGTCATAAGCCGGAGTTTAATGATATGCACTGAAAAAAATAATTAATCGAATTTACTTTTTATTTTTAAATGTAGATAAAATAAATTTAGTTTGCAACCATATATATATATATATATATATATATATATATATATATATATATATATATATATATATATATATATATATATACATATATATGTATCTTTTTTGTTTTTTTTAGTATGGAAATCAGTAGTGTATCAAGTCAGGCCCAGTCCCATTTGCAACAACATTTGTACCAACCAGCAGGCCAAAATGCAAAAAGACATAAAGAGAGTAAAAAAAAAAAAAAAAAAACCTTACTAGTTGTAGGCTAATTATTTTAATTCTCTGGGTCTTTCTTTTGGCAAGTTCCTCCACCATGTCTCTGGTGCTTAATTTCAGGCTTTGTGTATTCTCATCGGAAAGAATGGCTTTCGATAGTCTTTATCTTTCAATAAAAAAAAAAGAATTAAAATGAAAGAAAAGAATCAAAATGTGCAGGTGTCACTGAAGCTAGATATGATACAGGTGTGATACAGTCTTTTCAACTTGGTAGCTATAAACATCAAACCCACATAGTATTGTGGCCACAAATAATTAGAATATGAATTCCCTCGTTTTAATTAAAAGGTCCCCCTCGACGGGCCCCCAATTACCCCGGACCCATATGCACGTGCATAGCCAGATGCTATACCCGTTTCCATGATATTTCCAAGCATGGAAATCAGTTTTAATAATTGTGTATTGTTTCCAGGATTTCCATAACGGTGGGAGTCCTTGATAATAATTAGAACGCAGCTGTCTATGCTGCAGAAAACGATTATTTATTTATTTATACGATTATATATCTTATTGTTGGTTTTGATGATGAACTTTTAATATCAGTCACCCCAGATCGCTCTCAGTAGGCTATCTGCTCGTCGGTTCGGCTGTGTTCGGGTAACTCCGTGAATAACAGACTCTCCTCCATTTTGCACCGTTACGCGAGTGTTGAAGGCTCCTCTGCTCCTGCGATCGGTATCACACCGTGAAGAACGTTTTCCCTGCAATGGACGGGTAAGACTACGTTGTTTACAGAGTATGAGAGAAAACAATCAGTTTTTAGTAGCTTAAGTTCATTCTAAAACGAGTTTAGTCGCAATCTTAAGCTTCTGACAAGGCCTCTCGCGCAGGGACTGTTGATGCATAAACCAATGTTGGCTAATAATAACAAACGCATGCGAGCTCCGCACATCATATTTTACTGCTAAATAGATACGATGTGTATACAGACTAACAAATAGCAGCGTTCTGAATAATTTAATACCAGTCTGTGAATTGTTTCGTATTATATGAAGAACAGGGACGTGTAATATAGTGTAGCACCGTGGCTAACGGTACTGTTAATGCGCGGCGGCCGCGTCTGATTTCCATTGTTAGAATGTAACGGTCACTCGCTCCCTACACGAGCAGAATATTAATTAGTCGTTACTGAATACGATTTTATTATGCAAAATTTGCTTTTCAACTCAAGCACTATTAAGCATCTTTTTACAACCTGCTGACAATACTGACCTCACTTAAGTGTTCCTTAAAAAATATTACTTCGTCTTATGCTATTATAATGTAATATTTGTAACATTAAATTTGAAAGTAGTGTACTTTACTGATCACATTGTGTTCAGTCTGACATGGAAATGTTTGTGGTTTCGACAGTGTAACATAACAAACAGCCCAGAATTTATCAGAATTTTTGAACAATGTTACTTATATATTTTCTCTCTACAGCATTGCAAGTGATATTGCAGTTGGTGTGAAGGTAGGTGTTTTTTTTCTTTCTTTTTTTGTCTTAACGTAATTTTAAGATATTTTATCAAAATATCTGAAAAAATCTGAGTGCGCAACCATCCACACAGGTCCGTATTATTTTGGGGGAATGTGGATAATGGAATGATGTAAAGTTATATGATTTATACAAAATTTGAGTGATTTTCTGAATTTGCAGTGTACCTTTGTGTCTTTCTAGAGAAGCTCAGATGAATTGCTGTCTGGCAGTCTGTACAACAGTCCAAACTCTTCAGTCACTGGTAAGAGGGGGAATAAAACAGTAAATTGGGTGCAATCAGTATAGGTTTTTTTTTTTTTTTGAGAAGTTAATAACCGAAAACTCTGCCTACGTGAATACAAAAAATGAAAACTTCACAGATTGGCCAAAGATTTGAGAACTTGGTCATTCACAAAATTCTACAGGGCTCCAAACAAAAAAATTGAGTAAGGAGCCATTGGCTCCTATAAAAAAAAATTAGGCACCAGATAATTTTTTTTAGGTTCCACAGAATAAACTTGTTTTATTTATTTATTTTATTATTATTTATTTATTTATTTATTTATTTATTATTATTATAATTATTATTTTAGTTTTTTACATTTTAACATTTCAATCATACTGTCATGTGTTTATACATCATCTTTTCTTGACTTTATCATCATTTTAATCCATCTTGTAGATGACCTGGGAACTAAGGTTCACTTAAAGTGGGAACTAAACCTCTTTTCCAACTTGAAATATACAGTCATGCATTGTTTATTACACAGAATCTGTACCAATATCATGGGCCATAAGCATCACTTGGCCACTGAATGTTTTGGCTCCTCCTCAATGCATCCTGTAAATGTTGTCATACACTCTTAAAAATAAAGGTGCTTAACAGTGCCATGGAAGGACCTTTTTTTGTCTAAATGGTTTCATAAAGAACCTTTTAACATCAGGATCTTCAGATTATAAAAAGTTGAGAAAGAGATGGTTCTTTAAAGAACCTTTGACTGAATAATTATTTGTTGAACTAAAAATGGTTTTGTGAAGAACCTTTTAAGCACCTTTATTTTAAAGAGTGTATGTCTTTCACACTTTCAGTCTGTTTTTCTTAATTAGTAAAATCCAATTTTATAGGAAGAGTTGAATCATGTACACAACAGGTTAAGTAAAACTATTAAAATGCAGTAGTGCATAAATATAGCAAAATGCTCCTCTTAAGGGTTATTTTTCTACCTGACTGATGAGCTCATGGACATTGAATGGTTATTCTGAGGTAAATGTTTATTATGTTGCGATGTTTACAAGCTTTACACATTTTCCGCAGTTTGATAAACTGGATGAGCTTTTATACTAGACATTTCAGTAAGTTGTACTGTAGGCTCTTCTATACCGCATTAAAAAGCGCCAAAAAAAGTTTATTGTTTGGATTTAAAGCTGATACTTAGATAATTAAAAAGTAACAAAGCACAAAGCCTTTTGCAATTACTGGACGACAAGTGTGCTTAAAATAATGAAGTTCACGCATTAACAGAACACAGCATAGACTTGGGTGTACTCACACTATGTGTTTTGAACCATGCTCGAAGTGGGAATGAGCCCCAAAAGCCGGATCATTTGACTTGTGTGAGCGCTTTGGCGTGGAACGCATGCAGTGTGAGTGCTAACCTCGCCGGAGCTCAGAACAGACAATATTTTGTGTGCACTACCATCATCATTACGGCCGCAAACATTATATTTACTAAACTAAACTTTTAAATACATTTTATTCAATCAAGTATATTTAGGTTTATAATGGCTCTGATTCTTACCTTATTGATGAACTTTGAATTGATGAATTTAGGAAATGTAGTTTGCGAGTAAAGATCTCCTAAAGCTGAAAATAATTTCAGCAACCTCAGCTGTCTCCGTAATAATTTTATGATACATACAAGTGAAAATCAATGCACGGCATACATTATAAATACATTTAAATTTTACATTTAATCATTTAGCAGACGCTTTTATCCAAAGCGACTTACAAATGAGAACAATAGAAGCAGTCAGGTCAACAAGAGAACAACAACAGTATACAAGTGCCATGACAAGTCTCAGTTAGTCTAGTATAGAACGCATAGGAAGTTTTTTTTTTTTTTTTTATAAATTAAAAGACCAGAAAAGGAAAAGTGCTAGTGTTAGTTGGTTAAGTGCAGGCGAAAAAGATGAGTCTTTAGCTGTTTCTTGAAAATGAGTAAAGACTCAGCTGTACGAATTGAGATTGGGAGGTCATTCCACCAGCTGGGCACAGTCCAGGAAAAGGTCTGTGAGAGTGATTTTGAACTTCTTTGGGATGGTACCACAAGGCGTCGATCACTTGCAGAGCGCAAACTTCTGGAGGGCACATAAGATTTAACCAATGAGTTTAGGTAAGTTGGTGCCGTGCCAGTGGTCGTCTTGTAGGCTAGCATCAGTACCTTGAATTTGATGCGAGCAGCTACTGGTAGCCAGTGTAACCTGATGAGGAGAGGACTAACGTGAGCTTTTTTTGGCTCATTGAAGACAACCCTTGCTGCTGCATTCTGGATCAATTACAGAGGCTTGACAGTACATGCAGGAAGGCCCAACAGGAGAGCATTACAATAGTCCAGTCTGGAGAGAACAAGAGCTTTGACAAGAAGTTGGGTTGCTTGCTCTGACAGGAAGGGTCTAATCTTCCTAATGTTGTATAAGGCAAACCTGCAGGACCGGGTAGTTGTAGCAATGTGGTCTGTGAAGCTTAACTGATGATCCATCACAACTCCTAGGTTTCTAGCTGTCCTCGAAGTAATGGTTGATGAGCCCAGCTGTATAGAGAAGTTGTGATGAAGCAATGGGTTAGCTGGAATCACCAGGAGTTCTGTCTTCGTAAGGTTAAGCTGAAGGTGATGGTTATTCATCCAGCTCGAGATGTCACTCAGACCGGCTGAAATGCGAGCAGCTACCGTCGGGTCATCTGGTTGGAATGAGAGGTAGAGTTGGGTGTCATCAGCGTAGCAGTGATAAGAAAAGCCATGCTTCTGAATGACAGATCCTAATGATGTCATGTAGATTGAGAAGAGAAGTGGTCCAAGTACTGAGCCTTGAGGAACCCCAGTAGCAAGGTGGTGTGACTTTGAAACATCACCCCTCCAAGACACACTGAAGGATCTGTCAGAGAGGTAGGACTTAACCCACAGGAGTGCTGTTCCAGAGATGCCCATCTTTCTGAGGGTGGACAGGAGAATCTGGTGATTAACAGTGTCAAAAGCAGCAGAAAGGTCCAGTAAGATGAGTACCGAGTATTTTGAAGCTGCTCTTGCTAGTCGCAGGGCTTCAGTAACGGAGAGCAGAGCAGTCTCAGTTGAGTTGCCACTTTTGAAGCCAGATTGGTTGCTGTCCAGGAGGTTGTTCTGTACAAGGAACATAGAAAACTGGTTGAACACAGCTCGCTCAAGTGTCTTTGCAATGAATGGAAGAAGGGATACCGGTCTGTAGTTTTCAAGAAGCGCTGGATTTAGAGATGGTTTCTTGAGCAGTGGGCTTACCCGAGCCTGCTTGAATGCTGAGGGAAATGTTCCAGAGTGAAGAGAGGAGTTGATAACGTGAGTAAGCGAAGGTATGACTGAAGAAGAGATCGCTTGAAGGAGGTGAGTGGGGATCGGATCAAGTGGACAAGTAGTAGGATGATTGGACAGGAGAAGTTTGGAGACGTCCATCTCTGAGAGTGGGGAGAAGGAAGAGAAAGAGTGTGCGTCGGTCATTGTGAAGTTGTCCTCAGTCTGCGAGTGGAGAATTGGTCGCTGATGGATCTTGTCTTATTTGTGAAGAAAACTGCAAAGTCGTCCGCTGTAAGAGTCGATGGAGGAGGTGGTGGCGGCTGATTAAGAAGAGAAGAGAAAGTCTTGAAGAGTGTCCGAGCGTCACAACAGCTGTTAATTTTGTTGTGGTAGTAGGATGTTTTAGCCGTGAAGACATTTGCGGAGAAGGAAGAGAGGAGAGACTGATACACACTGAGGTCTGTAGAGTTTCTTGATTTCTGCCATTTCCTCTCTGCAGCCCTCTGTGCTGGTCTAGACAACAGTGGGCAAAAGTTGTCCAAGCAAGATGTTAAAGTGGAGCAAAGAGTGTCCGTAGCGCTGTTCGTGTCCAGAGCAGAGAACTGAGAGAGTGCAGGAAGCGAGGATGAAACCACAGAAGATAGGCGAGATGGAGAGAGTGAGTCTAGGTTCCGTCGAAAGGTGACCTGCGTTGGAGTGTGAGGCACTTCAGGAGTAAGTGCTAGGTTAGCAGTAATGAGGAAGTGGTCTGAGGTGTGCAGTGGATAATAATTAACTGAAGAATTGTCCACAGAGCAACAGCGCGTGTAGATGAGGTCCAGTTGGTTGCCTGATTTGTGAGTCGCTGTAGTAGACACTAGCTTGAGATCAAATGAGGAGAGCAGAGTTTTGAAGTCAGCAGCCTGGGGTTTATCTAGGTGGATGTTGAAGTCACCAAGCAGTACCAGAGGAGTACCATCTTCAGAAAAGTTTGATAGCAGCACATCCAACTCCTCCAAGAAGTTTCCCAATTGACCTGGGGGACGATAAATGACCACAAAGTGGATTTTAACAGGGTGGGTTACAGTAATGGCATGTGATTCAAATGAACCAGTACCTGTAGGTGATGGCTGAAGATCAAATTTCCATTCTTTTGATATAAGGAGACCTGTCCCTCCACCCCTCCCAGTGGTACGAGGAGTGTGGGAACAAGTGAAATTAGTGGAGAGGGCTGCAGGGGTGGCAGTATCTTCAGGTTTGATCCAAGTCTCTGTCAGTGCCATGAGGTTGAGACCGGAATGAGTAGCAATTGAAGAAATGAAGTCTGCTTTGTTAACTGCAGACTGGCAGTTCCAGAGACCAACTGGAATAGAGAGTGTAGTAGTAGAGGTCAGAGGGACAGGCCGTAGGTTTGTCAGACAGGCCTTCCTGCGACGTACATAGCGTGCTCTCCGAGTGTTAGTAGTGATAGTAGAGAAAAGCACATAGTGACTACAAGTGTAAGATATTTGAGAACAAGGTATACAAAAAGTAAAGAAAGAGGGGAAAAAAAATGTATTATTAATTATTTGGCAGAATATTAGAGAAAGTGGATTTCTCCGTTATATCATACATGACGTACAGTAAGCGTGCTTCGGCCCGGAAAGTTTAGTGCTAGTGTGAATGCAGGCCAATGGGAGAGTGGGGAGGAGGGGAACATCGTGCTTGGTCTCGTTTCAAGGCAACAAGATCTTGTTAATAATATGGCTTCTCCTTAATAATTATAAACCTGTTGTAGTTTGTTCAAATTGTGCACAAAATTGATGCTACTTTTCTGCACTTTCACTTCACGTCTCCGTCATTTCGATCTCTTGTGCACTGCACAACTGAGCTGTTAATCAGGTGTGTATCAACACTGCTGTACGGCAGAGATGAGGACTGTTTGAAACTCTTTTTTCCACTAAAACTTTAATGCGCATCGTCTCAGTTTAATACATGAACATGGCAAATGGTGTGATTGCAAAACAATCAGGAAAAAAGGCATTACATTATCATTTTTAAATTATAACATGTAAATACATAGGCCTAGTTGCCATTGGCGACCTCAGCAAAAACTTCACCTGCAAATTTAATATTTTTGGTCACAAATGTGACCTTTTTAGTTGCAGTTTGGAGCCTTGTACATACCCCTATTGCGTAGAGTGTCTAGAATGTAGTGCCATTTTAAAGTAATTAGCTATAGAAGCTGTGCCTTAGAACTATTTTAGAACCGCTAAACCCCCTAAGCTGCTCTTAACCCTTGTATTATGTTCGATTTCTGGGTACGATTTTGATGGAGCAGGTCAAATTGACCCTAATTGCCTTTAATGCTATTCCCTAAATATCACATAAAAAAAAAAAAAAAAGAAATCAGAATTTTTTTTTATATCAGTACAGGGCTCCAGACTACCATTTGAGAGCAGTGGCACCAGCACCACTAAGTTCTTCAGATGGTGGTGCCAGGAGCACATTTGGTAGTGCTGGGGGTTGGTGTGTTGGGGTATTCAAAATAAAGATAATTTAATCATAAAATTACTATTACTAAGTGCAGTTACTAATAATATTAATAATGTTCATTTCTTGTTTATTTTTCTTTTGTTTATTGTTTATTTAGATTTGACCGTAAGTTGAGTTCAGATGCATACAAAATGTACTTATATTTAGAGCTGAAACAACGAATCGATTTAATCGATTAAAATCGATTATTAAAATAGTTGTCAACTAATTTAGTCATCGATTCGTTGCTAAATAACTTTTATTTGCCGTAAGCGGCTCATTTCGTGCATATTTCAAATCTGCGGTCACCAAAGTATGGCAGTAATGAGCCACCGGAGGTTTTACTCAGCCAGTACAGCAGGAGAAGTAGCGAATAGCCAATAGCTGGCCTCGTTTTATGTCACGTGCTTCCCGAACAGCGTCTCTGCAGCATTCAGCTTGATGTGGGAGATTGGGAGTACTTTACTTTGAGCCTTCAAAAAAGAAGAGTAACCTGTAAACTCTGCACTACTGAACTGTTCAAGGGGACGTTCACATATCGCGTCTTTTGCGCGCTCAAGTTCGTTATTTCCAATACCGCACCGCATCGAGTTAAAAACATTTCAACTTTTCAGAATGCCGCAAGCGCACCGCGGGACATGTGACAAGAACTAACCAATCAGCGTCATCCTTTCCCGTAACAACGTTAAAAGCTCAGTCAAGATGAAAGGAACAGCTGATCATAGCTGTATGGATTTCCATTTTGAAATAAATTTAGTAGCAGAGCTACTGCAAAGCGATTTTTTGAGCTGCAAGTCCATTTATCCTTTGCTGAAATTTCCGCTTCTTCAAGGAGAGAGCACGTCATGGTTGCTTAGCAAAGGCAGACGCCTCAGGGGCGCAACTGCACGAGGGCTTTGGAAAGAAGGAGAAAGCAGTGCGCCTAGCGTTTTCCACATGTTTTTAGGCGCGATTTGTGAACGGCCCCTAAGACTTTTATTTGTGCAGATTCTCCAGTACAATGTTGTTTGCAAATGTTTAGTCGTAAAAGCTGATAACATTGCTTTTTAACAGTTAACATTTAAAGCTTTACAAACATGTTCTGTGATCAGTTTGTCGTTTACCAGTTCAAAATTCAGTCGTGCAGCCTAATTATGACTGAATGAGAGAGGTAAATGTTTAAAGATATTTGAAATGCACTTTTTTTCTAAGTATTCGCTTCTCTTTTTCACACAGCAGGTTTTTTGTGTGTCCAATTTTTTTTTCTGGACAACCTTCTGATGGATTTTACTTTAAATTGTGAGTTCCATTCAGGTTTCAGGCCATTGGCACTTTTTTCGAAGGATTGTTTACAATTTCACAGCAAAAGCTATAAAGCTGTTTCCCAGTAAATAATAAAATACAATGCACTGCAATTTTATTCTGTTTTATCCTTATTCTTCGTGAAAATATGTTCTGAAAGATTCCTTAATAAGCTTTGTTCGGGATGTTAAACTACTTTAGGAGCTCTAAGGACTGCCATGGTGAAAACATTATTTGAAATCTCCTTGTGAAATTTGCTAGAGTATGGGTCAGTGTTCTTGATTGCAGAAGAGTTCGACAAAGGATTACTAACACAATAAAACAACTCCAGGTATATTTTTGATGAGGATATGACAGTGCAAAATGGTTAAAATCTCTTAAAAATCTATGCTGAATGATAAAGACCATTTATTAATAATTTACTTGGGGAAAAAATGGAAAAAACTAAAATATAAGTACATAAACCGATTAATCGATTAATTGTAAAAAATAATCGACAGATTAATCGATTATCAAAATAATCGTTAGTTGCAGTCCTACTTATATTAACAACAGTAACAGGTGCAAAATCTACTTTTTATGTACAGAATATGTATATATTCCACTCATGTACTAAATGTACCATTATTTTTCTAGAATATGGAACTGACCAACTTCAGTGATTGTGTGATTTAGTAGTAAATTGAAGAAAAGTTTGTGACTTTTCTTACTTCATACACAAAAAGTGTAAAATTTTGACAAAATCAGATTTCTTGATTATTTTATAATAGTGATTTTATAATTTCAAAATATTGAGGAAAAAGTAGAAATGAATGACTAATAAGCCAATAAGCGCTCCTCTGCTTTGAAATTGCTCTCAAAAGGTTGTACAAACCCTGAAATGAATTATATAATGCATTTGACTATTTCTACCACAACACCATGGTTACAGTTAGCGTTACCACTTACGGTTTCCTGACGTATGTCAGCGCTGTTTATAACAGAGATTTCTGTGCAGAATTTTTATGATTCTCACTAGATCTCACAGGAACCTTATCATTAGCCGCTATTCCACTGTTGGGCCAGTGCGAGCCAGGGCTTAAAACGGGCCGTGCGGGGCTAATAGCCTTGGGCCAGTAGATTGAGGCCAAAATAGCCCTGCATTTCCACTGTTGAGTCTGAAGCTCTTCTGCACTTCACTAAAACCCGCCCTTCACACACCTCTCAAAAACAACGTCATGCAACCCCATCATTTCACCAACAAAGAGAAGTTATCAGAAAACTAATAAGAAATAAATCACTGGAACATGCGCGAACACAAATGAACTTTGTTAAATATTTAAATTCAAAAGCATCTATGTTTTACTATGATACATTGAGCATAATTAATTAATTTATCAGGATTGAAAATTAGTCACACAGAAATAAATGTATTTCTATTCTGTTTATTTATTTTAAGCTTAAGCGTTATGAAAATAGAGACTGTTTCTGTTTATTTGTTGTCACATACACCACATTTAGAATGAATGATAATTTCTCTATTTTCCCAAACAAAAAAACATTATTATATTTTTGTGGCATAGGCTACGTGGAGCTAAACTCTCGAGACGAGACTTATGACAGATAAAATATGTTACTACACGATTATGATAGAGAATAAGAAGCTGACATCTGATTTCTTCAAGCGGTCACAGTTTACCATGTTTACTATAGTAACTTTAATACCTAGCGTGCATAGTCTTTTGCATTGCTTATAAATATTTCTGCCTTTTATGGTGATTATAATCCACATCGGATCTGATCAAATTATTTCAAACACTCGCTGCTGACTGAAAGTGAGTTTTGAGCTCAACTTATTTTAAAAAGATTTTAATGTTGGTGATATAGCTGTTATTTTTATGTAATGATCCGCGGTGCTAACCCTCTCCAGACGCGGAGAAACTCCGCCTTTTTTCATAACCACTCCTCTAGCCCCAGCTGGCCCGCTTTGGCCCAAGATTTTTGTCGGGCCAAAAAACCCTGGCTGTTGGCCCCGAGGAAGCCCTGACGAGGCACGATCAAGCCCCGAAAATGACACTGGAAACTTGACTGGCCCTGGCACGCACTAGCATGCCCGCTTTTGGCCCGACAGTGGCTATTGTGTGGCGAATTCAAATGCTTCTCACCGGATCTCAGAGCACTGTTGCATCTGTGCAGTAACAGCATCGCGAAATCAATTTTGGCTCCCGAGTAAATCTGTGCTGAGCTCGGGCAAGTTTGTTTGTGTCGCGGTCCGAGCTGATAAATGGTCCATGCTGCACAGCTGAAACGATGGTTTCGTTTCATTTGATGTTTCTCAAATACAACAGAAATGGCAGAGCTTATGAGTTGGGCATCGCAGTGGTCGCACCAGTGCGACTTCTCACAAAGATTAGTCACCATGGAAATGGTACTTTAATATATTTTAACGGGCTCCTCCCCCTTAGTGGGGGGTGTCATTTTACAAAATGTATTACAGCCTTTTAGAATCAAAACTTTTTATAATCTTGACATAATAAATATTGTTGGAAAAGTCTGAGTCTCAAGATTCAGTATAAAAGTGAGTGAGTGAGTGAAAGTGAGTTTTGAGCTCAACTTATTTTAAAAAGATTTTACAGCCTTTTAGAATCAAAACTTTTTATAATCTTGACATAATAAATATTGTTGGAAAAGTCTGAGTCTCAAGATTCAGTATAAAAGTGAGTGAGTGAGTGAAAGTGAGTTTTGAGCTCAACTTATTTTAAAAAGATTTTAATGTTGGTGTTATAGCTGTTATTTTTATGTAATGATCCGCGGTGCTAACCCTCTCCAGACGCGGAGAAACTCCGCCTTTTTTCATAACTTTTTTCAAAACTTTTTATAATCT
This sequence comes from Carassius carassius, assembly GCF_963082965.1. NCBI lineage: Eukaryota > Metazoa > Chordata > Actinopteri > Cypriniformes > Cyprinidae > Carassius > Carassius carassius. The sequence goes on along the minus strand of NC_081774.1, from coordinate 19,882,894 downwards.
TGACATAATATTGTTGGAAAAGTCTGAGTCTCAAGATTCAGTACTTGGTTATTTTGTGATAGAAGTAATATTGAGGGAAAAATCTATATATTTGTGACGGAAAAATTGCATTAAAAAAACAAGTTCTGGTATAACACCATAACAGAATTGCATAGGAACCTCAGTTTTTTATATGAACTTCAAATTTGGAACATAACTTAGACATGTTCATGGCCCTAAATGAGAAAAAGTTGTAAGAAAAATATGAGTTAAATAGTATTTCATATACATTAAAAATAGAAATGATAGCTCACTTTTACCATCTGAGTCTGAGGAAGTCTTTTTCAGCACTGAAAATAATGAAAAAATATTTGTAAAAAGATTGTACTGAAACCAATATCTTGTGCTCTAAAAATGTCTCTATGTAGATTTTGGTGAGCCTAATGGGTACGTTTAGCCCTACCTGGCAAGGTTTCAAAAAATACATAGAAAATACATTTTGGTCCAAAAATAACAAAAATGACGACTTTATTCAGCATTGTCTTCTCTTCCGGGTTGATGTTCCTGTTGATGTATGTTACTGCTGACGTGTTTTCTGGCACCCAATAACAAAGATAACAGCGTTGTACGTCAATTGTCACAGCAGTCGCGCTCACAACAGACCCGGGAAAGAAGACAATGCTGAATAAAGTCGTATTTTTTTTAATTTTTGGACCAAAATGTATTTTCAATGCTTCAACAAATTCTAACTGACCCTATGATGTCACATGGACTACTTTGATGTTTTTATTACCTTTCTGGACATGGACAGTATACTGTACATACATTTTCAATGGAGGGACAGAAAGCTCTCTGACTAAATCTAAAATATCTTAAACTGTGTTCCGAAGATGAACAGAGGTCTTACGGGTTTGGAACGACATGAGGGTGAGTCATTAATGACATAATTTTAATATTTGGGGGAACTAACCCTTTAAGCAGTAAGACATAAGAAATGAAGACATGAAGCTATGGTACAATTTGATATTCAGCAGATCTACAGCCTGAAGGAAACTTCAGTTTCTTAGTTCAAACACAACTTTGTAAAAGGTGCATATGATACTTAATGTATCAATTAATAAGATTAAGTTTGATACTTGCAAGTGTTGCCTGTTCGATAAAGAGTCCTGATTACAGATCGACCCATATGGGTTTATCTATAGCCGATGCCGATGTTTAGAGGTTAGGGTCAGCCGATGGCCAATATGTGCTGCCGATTTTTAGGGACGATATCTTGAAGTTTTCCCCTTCATTTGTGTGCTAAAATGTCACGCTAATAATAAGTGGATGCACAACATTTCTAAACTTATTATCATTTATTGAGCACTGACTTGAACCATCTTTCGAATCTTAATTTTGTGCACTGCACGGTATTAAATAAATACAATTTTATAAAAAAAAAAATCTATTAAACTGAATTTTTTTTTTTAAATATATAAAAAATAAATAATAGTAGTGCTGCAAACACACTAGCAACCAGCAACATTTGTGTTTGGTATAATTAAGACACAGAACATCCAAAGCGCATTCTAATTTCTTACATCTTACATCTAACATACATCGCAGTCTGTTCATTTTTAAAATAAAGTACAGTCAACCAAACATATAAAAGGTTACACTGGTCAGTTTAAATAGACCGTAGTATACCGGTCAACTCTGCTGTTATGCCAAGGATGTTTTTGCTCATGTAAAGAGGATGATCTTTTTTTTTTACATAAACGATTTACGATTTCTAAATCGCTTTATAGCACGGCCCTGACCTCCCGTAGTATGCTATCCAATCCAATCAGAATGCATTGCACCTAGCGCGAGAACAGACTGGGCATATGCCTATTTCCAGGTTCACACACTGTCTGTGATGCGCCTTTTTTTTGGCGGCTGTCAAAGCCTTATTTGATCGGTGAGTGATGTAGAATAGAATGACTGTGCTGCCCCTGACAGGGCGCGTACGAGAGAGAGCCCCGCTGCGCGCGAGCACTCACAGTCTTCAAACTACACGAGCGCTTCTTGCTCTCTCCCTCCCTCGTGCATATTAATCAAAATCATTAGACACGATAGAAAAAGGGCGAAACACCCAAGTTTCACGCGCGCTCGCGCACTCACAGTCTTCAAACTACACGAGCGCTGTCGTGCTCTCTCGCTCGCTCTCTCTCTCTCTCACTCGCTCTCTCTCTCTCTCTCTCTCGTGCATATTAACCAAAATCATTAAACACGATACAAAAAAGGGGGAAACACCCAAGTTTCACGCGCGCTCGCGCACTCACAGTCTTCAAACTACACGAGCGCTGTCTTGCTCGCTCTCTCTCTCGCTCTCTCTCGCTCTCTCTCTCTCCCTCGTGCATATTAACCAAAATCATTTGACACGATAGAAAATGGGCGGAATGCCAAAGTTTCACGTGGAGCATTCGGAGATTTTTTTTTCTACATGACAGGCTGCTGGCTCCCACTGTTAATTTTTATTTTTTGGAAAAGCACTCTCTGTATTAGCTTAAAGCCCTAAAGTTTACATTGGTTACTGTATTCTTTCAATTGCTCTAAACAAGTATTTTGGGTGAACTTTTTTATTGAATGCTAGACATCAAGTTGTTGTTATTTTCATCTGAAAGAAGAACTTATTCAGTAAGCTAGGCCCTATGTGTTCAGTAAGCTTGTTTCAGTAAGCTATGTGTTTTCAAGGCTTCAGGTTTTATTGAATGCTATCTCTATACAAGTGCAAAGTAATGCATTCTTAGTCAGTCTTTTATTTTGTAATTTTAAGAGCAATAAACATATATTGCAATGTTAAAGAATTCATGTTTTTTTCATTCAGATATGTAAATCAACATGTATAAATTGTTAGTAGTCAATTAATGGGGAGATAATCGAAATCGAATCGGTCTGAAAAAAATTAATTGTTAGATTAATTGATGCATCGGAAAAAATAATCGCTAAAATAATCGTTTATCCCAGCCCTACTGACTACCTTTATCTCCCAGGACTGTTGTTGAATCTTCCAAAAGTTTTGGCTTGGGGTCCTTCACATGTGGCAGCAGCACTTTCCAACGCACCAATAACACGGGGCTGCCCGTCGACGTGCCTGACTTTAAATCGGCGCTACTAAACATGGATATCAGCCGATGCGGATATATTAAAAAATGACAAATATCGGTCGACCTCTAGTCCTGATGCACTTTGGGACTCCAGTTGGTCTCTGCTGAAGTGAATTGATGAGACCAGTTCGAATCAGAGGATTTTGAAGAATGAATAGTCAAGGCCGAAGCCTGGCATAAGCTAAGCGTGGTATTTAAGGCTCTTAGCTCAGCATCTTCTACTGGAATTCCTGAATCTAGAAGAACCGCATGTTCTGGTGATCAGTGATCTATATAGGGGGATGATGGGGGGATGAGCCAATGAGGAATGGTACCTTTTGGAGGGAAGTTTTACATCTCTTTGTCTCTAGTCTGGTGTCTTGCATATGGGAGTTCAAGAGAAGAATCTTTAAGATTCTTATAAAACTAATGTGTTGCATAGGCATCAACATATACACTATCATTTAGATCATGAAAATACAAACTCATAGATACCAAACATCATATAGATGAGGTTATATTAACTTGTGATCCATCATAAGCATGTATAAAACATATATAATACACAAAACACAATATACGAGAACAGTAACAGCATACACAATGTCCTAAAGTATATGTGAATTATTTCAAAGAAAGTTTTTTCTATGTATTAATTAGAGAAGAGTCCCTTTTTATGTGCATTATGTGTCTATTTTTTGAGAGACTTGAGTTCAGAGTTGCTTAGCCACATTCCTGGGTGTCGTAACCCTAGTGTTATCAGATAGTGTGCCTATGGTTGCTATGGAACCAGAGGCCTTTTCTGCCTTTTTTGAGGGGGAAGGGTCCATAGACCCTTTGGTTAGATGAGGTGGCGTTAGATATTATTTGTTAAATATAACAAATAGTTATGTGTCTGATTGGTCCAAATACTACAAGACATTGACTCTGTTTCTGATTTTACATACCTCCTAAGAAATTAGAAATTACTGTCAAAGATTTTCCATGTCAACAAGTAACCCTGCAGTTGTTTGTAAAACAAAAGTTTTTTTTGTCATAAAATGATATATATTTTTAATTTTATTATTGTATTTATTTATTTATGGTTCAATTTTATTTATTTTTTTAAAGCAGATTTTAAATTGCAAATCGCAATTTTAACCAGAAAAATTGCAATTACATTTGGTGCGAGATGCAGAAAAACATAAACGGACAGCAAAATGGGCAAAATAATTTGACACGCATACATAAGGCATTTTGTAAAACAAGTGTTAGCAGAATGCGAGATGACATCCAATCTGAAAGGACACAGTCATTTTTTGCATATTCATGAAATATGAACAAAATATGGAAAATTGAAACAATGCATTTATTGACTTTATTGACTATCATTTCCCCAGTTACTGGCAAATAATATATAGGTGGTCCAGTTTTTTAAATTAAATATCATATAAACATTAAAAAAAAAACTTTTGAAGTGCAGGTATATTTCTGATGTATTTGACAGCTAATGGAAGTGACAGTAAGAAACTGAGGGTGGAGGACAGCATGGACAGCCCACCATCCAGAGTCATTCATATCCGGAAACTCCCCAATGAGGTTTCCGAGACTGAGGTCATCGCCCTGGGTTTGCCATTTGGAAAGGTCACTAATATCCTGATGCTTAAAGGCAAAAATCAGGTATGTGATGGGGGATGGTGGTGAGGAATGTTAAACCAAGCTCTTGTTGTGATAACAGAGATAGAGCTTCTGAAATTCAATTTAGTGTTTAAAATGTCTTGTTAAAGCTGTTTTTCAAATTGGGTGAACAAAGTTTTTGCTCATTCATTTGGAAAAAGAGCCTCTTCATTTTGAACATTTTCCCTCAATTAGGCATTTTTGGAGCTAGGAACAGAGGAAGCAGCTGTTACCATGGTGACGTACTACACAGCTGTTACACCTCAAGTGCGTAATGTCCCAGTGTTCATTCAGTACTCCAACCACAAAGAGCTCAAGACTGACAGTACACTCAACCAGGTTAGAAAATGCACTCCTCCTTGTTTTAACTAAAATTAGCAACAGAAGTGTGTAATTTGCGTAGTTCTAGTCCTAATCGGTTTCCCTTGCTTTCCTTCCAAAGCGAGCTCAGGCTGTGCTACAGGCGGTGTCCGCAGTCCAGGAGGGTGGCTCACCAAGCTCAGCGGCCGGCGAGAGTGTGTTAACGCCTGCCCCTAGCCCAGTACTGCGAATAATCATCGACAACATGTTCTACCCAGTCACCCTGGACGTCCTCCAACAGGTCACTGGCCACCGCAGGCATCCATCTGGAATAAACTGCAACCGAATATATTTTTACACTCTCATGGCTCTGAATTAACAGGACTTTGCACTGATCTCTCTTAGATCTTCTCCAAGTTTGGGACCGTCATGAAGATAATCACATTTACCAAAAATAATCAGTTCCAGGCTCTTCTGCAGTTCAGTGACCCAGTAAATGCCCAGCAGGCCAAACTGGTGAGTGAACGAAGAGGAGGATTGAAACCACCGCAAAATCTATAAATGTGTAATGATGTGCCAAAGCACTGTTATGAGATTTTTAATGCGATGGTTATGGCCACAGGCAAATTATGATCCAGTCATATGTTGGTTTAGTACCTTTTTTTCATTTATGCAATGAAGTGACTGCAGTTGTCATTACTTGTAGAGGAGCATTTTTATTACTTTGAGCCAGGGCCCTACATTACGCACTGGCTGTGATCATTCTTATCCTTATTCACCCATGTCGTAGAATAACAATAATAGAATAACAAATGTCTTGCTCTCATCCTCCATCTCTTTTTTGCTTCCTTTCATTAAAGTCCTTGGATGGCCAGAACATATACAACTCCTGCTGCACTTTGCGCATCGACTTCTCCAAGCTGGTCAACCTGAATGTAAAATACAACAACGACAAAAGTCGGGATTACACCCGGCCCGATCTGCCCTCAGGAGATGGCCAACCGCCCGTGGACCCGTCTGTGGCAGCCACTCTCAGCAAAGATTCCACCTCCCTGCTCGGTAAGTTAGAAAATACTCTCACTTGTGCCTCGAATGCAAACGTTTCTCAATCACGCCTTTAAGACCCATCTTCCCTGTCATTCTCTGACATGCATCATCATCTCCTGTCTGCATAGCTTCAGTTTCAGAGCAGGGTAGAGGTGTGAATGCTTCGCCTCTCTTGTGATTCATGAGAGTTTTCTAGTTCTTGGTGGAAAATGGGTCAATGGTGCCTGAAATGCAATGTGATATTCAAACACGTTGCTTTACGTTTTTGCCGCTTCCACGGCCCCAAGTCTGTGTTTGATCCCGTAAGACTTTGACTATACACGTTCTCCTTAGGTACTCCCTCTGGAATGGTAACTTCCTACTCTAGTGGTGGAGGGTTTCCATCTTCTCTAGGTACCTATGTTTCCATTTACTTTCCCTTTTCCTTTTGATTTTCTAACCCTACTTGAATGCGCTCTTCCTTCTGAAGGACAGGGACTTTTCCAGTGCTGTCAGAATTGGCAGGGCTTTTATGTTGAAACCACCCCAACCATTTGTCCTGACTTGACATGCAGGATTCATAAACAGTGTCGTTATTTGTCAAAGCATAAATCTGAAGCTGCAACAATAAGCCCTTCCATTCTGCATTATGGGCCTGATGTAATAGATTGACACGCACACTAATTAGGGACCAGTATTTCAGACAGACTGGCAATCCAAACTGCCAAACACAAGTTCCCTTTAGCTAAAGCAGAGCGGTATTGAGCGGCTAACTACCACGAGCAGAGAGGGCCCAAAAAGCAATTTTGTTCGGATATTGCTCTAGAGTGCCAGTCTGTGTGAAATCGGTTCAGATAAAGATCTGCCTAGCAGCAGATATTGACTCTGGGATGTGGGTTTGCCTGAGGAGTGTGGTGTTGGCTGCGTAACTGCATGTGCTTGGTGTGGTGGGTGCAGACAGGTAGAATGCATGGCCACAGGGCAGATCCGCCTGAGAAGCTGAGCTTTATGCTCTTCTGCTCTTCTGTGTGAGCTGACACGGTCCTTCCTCTCTCCTCCTCTCTCTGTAGGGGCCATCAGTCCTCTGAGTGCAGCAGCGGCAGCGGCAGCGGCAGCAGGGAGGGTGGCGTTGTCTGGACATTCGGGACCTGGTGGAGTGCTACTGGTCAGCAACCTCAACGAAGAGGTCAGTACACTCCCACAATACACACAGACAAACATCTCTGCTCTCTCTGTTCAGTCTTTTCATTATGTCAACCAGTTTACCAGTACACTGTATGTCTCAGGTTTTAAATGTTCAGTCCTCATCTGTTAAAGATCATTTTTGAGTTGGAGGGGTCTTAACATAACCTTCACAGCATTTAGCAACAGAGCAGTGTTAACATACATAAAACTTTGTTGTGTTGTGAGAGTATAACAGAAAGAAGGATAATAATAAGCCTTAAGCCTTTTCATAATTGTAACATATTTTTTCAGTAAATACTAGAGCTGTATAATTTTTTTTAATGAATCTTTATTAGCAATTGTAAGAACTAATATAATGTGATTGAATAAACCTCACCAGCTGCCTCACATATGTGCTTTCATTATTTAAATTTATATGTCATTTTAAAGTTTGCAGTTGCATTATATGTGCTTTATTAAGCTGTAATGGCCCAAAATATTACTTGATATACAAGTGTGAAAAAGAAAGTGTACGTTCACCAAGAAATGAAAATTCTGTCATCGTTTACTCACCCTAATGTCAATCCAAAAACAGACAACCAAAAAAAAACTTTTGTTAATTTTCAGCACACAAATGAAGACTTTAATGTTCTCTCTTCATTTTTATCCATCTATTGAAAGTCCACACAGCCAAAACATTCACTTGTCAATAAAGTGGTTTAAAGCATGTCTTCTGAAGGTGCAAGAACGTGTTTAAAATGAAAAAAAAAGACAAATTTTGTCCATATTTTTGACCTTATTTATAGCCTGGATGCTCCAACACTAGTTTAGGAATGTCAGAACCAATGTACTGATTTTAGGCAGATTTCACAGAAACCAGTCTGTTTTTGTTTTAGAACATCTTGAATGCTTGGCAGTGTATGATCCTCGTTCACTAAGTGTATAGTGCCCAGGTCAGCTGCTGTGTGATGTCTAGGTAAATTTTTTTCTTTCAGATTACAATATTCTTGTAGTGAACTCCAGCCGTATATGATTACCTTATTTTTCGGACTATAAGTCACACTTTTTTTCATAGTTTGGCTGGTCCTGCGACTCATAGTCAAGTGTGACTTATTTATCAAAATTAATTTGACATGAACCGAGAGAAATGAACTAAGAGAAAACATTACCGTCTACAGCCGCGAGAGGGCGCTCTATGCTGCCAGAGATACTGCTCAGTGCTCCTGTAGTCTACTACTGAAAACATAGAGCGCCCTCTCGCGGCTGTAGACGGTATCTAAATAAATGCGACTTATAGTCCGGTGCGACTTATATATGTTTTTTTCCTCATCATGATGTATTTTTGGAATGATGCGACTTATACTCAGGTGCGACTTATAGTCCGAAAAATACGGTTTCATTTAGGCCTTTTTTTCCATCTTTAGTCAGCATGCCTACACATACAGAATCAACCTTGTTTGCTTCATGTGCCAGAACAAACCTCAGTGGTTCTCACTTCTCAAGCAAACATGGTTGAGCTTCCGTGTTTACCATATTTGATAAACTCTGTGTTCGGTGATCAATGTTTATAGGTGAATAAAAGCCTAAATTTAGTCTGAAATAAAAACAACATGAGGCTGAGTAAATGATGACAGAATTATTTAGGTGTACTCGGAGAGTCTGTTTGTCACGGTACACTTTTATAAAAAAAACTAAAAAATACCCAGCCCTACTAAAGATATCATCAGGGCTTCCTTCATTCCAAACACAGCAATCACATTCCCATGTTAACTTTGCTCTTTTGCTGGATGTTCTGAAGTTGATTTCAAAGTCATTTCAGTCACTTTTCTAATGTGCCTTAGATTGAGAATGATGTATTCAGTCACACACAATGAACACTGAGCAGGTGACTTGTCTTGACATGACTTCAAGGTTGACCCGTGTCTCATTTCCATCCTCAGTGTATTTCATATATTATGGTCAATGTTATTTCAGTATATTTGCAGTTTGTAGAGAATTGATAGTGACCAGTAACGAATTAAAACCTGTAGCTCTTTGTTCTCTATTGTCACATTTATACTTGCAGAAATATACTGAAAGCATTCTCAGTAAGGTTTTCGTCGAAATGGAGGGTGTCTCTGCATTTTCTCCTCTGTGCAAAATTTGATCACTGTCTCTCCTCTGTCTTTATCTCTCCCCCTCTCTGTCTCCCCCTCGCACCTTTTCACAAACGCTCTGTCTGGAAGTAATATCTAACTGTCTTTTCTCTCTAAGCTGTATCTCTCTCTTCCTCTCCTGATGCTCCACTGCCTCTCTCTAAGCTATTCAAAGTTGGTATGAAACATGGTAGCCCCACCCGCCTCTCTCATTTCTCTCACACTCTCTCTCACTTTGTCTTTTTGAAGTGTCCCAGTAATTTCCCCATCATGGTTTTTGTGTTCCCAAACACTTGTGGATTTGTGGAGTTTTCGACATGACGTGCTCTCTATTGATGCCATAACTCTGCAAGGTGGTTTTCATGGCCACTCGCTGCATGGCCCCGCCCCTTTACAGCTATAGGCTGATGTTTTGTTTGTGTGATTGTATTATTTTTTTTTCTCTTAACACCTGCTCATACCAAAGCCTTTCACGTGCTCTGCATGCTTTGTCCTTCTCACAGCGTTTCTGTGCTGCAGTTAGTCAGAGTAAATGTGCCCTGCCCACACTCGAGCTCGGGTGACTACGTTTGGCACTGTTAAACATAGTCGGGGGAAGCAAACGAAAAAGAGAACCCTGCCATTTTCTGACCAAACTCCTGCATTTCCTATGTACTGACCTGTATATTATTTTTGTACCCACTTCCAACTTTTTTTTTTATCCCACGCTGCTACCATCCTCTCCTCTCCTCTCCTCTCCTCTCCCCAATCCTCTCCTCTGTGATTGTTTGGCCCTTTCTCTCCTGCAATCCTGTCTCCCCACCCTCCACCCATTCATGCTTTGTGCCTGAAACAAAACAAATGTTCCTCCTCGGACCGACTTGCCCCAATTAACTGCCTTGACCCATGCTCCATGACCACCTCACCATTCTACGGGAAACCACCCTCCGTTATGGATGATCTGTTCATCTCCGCTCTACCTCGACTCTTCTCTCTTCCTGTCTTACGCTGCTTGCTCTTCTCTCCTTCTAAAGATGGTTACGCCCCAAAGTCTGTTTACCCTCTTCGGTATGTTATTGTTAGCAATCTACATCTTTTTTTGTTTTGTTTATCTATTGTTAATTTCATTTCAGTTGTTTTATATTCTTGTTCATTTATCATTTTAAGGGTTAGTTATTAATCTGGCACTAGTGTAACAATTTCTTCGTTTTCCCATTTAATTGGTTTAGTTCTAGTATGCCAAATTTCAAATGAACTAATTGTTTTGTTCGTTTTTCCTTGGCTTTCGAAGCCTCTGTCTCTATCTTGCTCTATCTGTCTCTCTTCACGTACAGCTTATATTAATGCATGGTTGATTATTTTGCATGTAGGCTTTTGATTTTAACTTTGCCATATCACATGAGCTTGTTTTTTTCGAGGGCATATCAAATAAATTGTGTCTGTTAGAAACACTGTTTTGGATTCTTTGGTGTAGATAATTTGGAAGATTTGTACCATCATCTTCACCTTTCATGTCAGAACCGGAGCTTCTGAAGCACTAACTTGTCCTTCCTGGTTCACTCTTCTCCTCCTCCTCCTTCCCTCCCTCTTCCACCTGCCTCTTGCTTAACCGAAGGTGTCTACGGTGACGTGCAGCGCGTGAAGATCCTTTACAATAAGAAGGACAGTGCTCTAATACAGATGTCTGATGGAAACCAAGCTCAGTTAGGTAAGATGACACACTGTCCTTTTTGTGATTAACCTGTACCATTAAGCATATTGCATTAAGACGAAGAAAGAGCTCTCTGGGTCTTTATTATCTAGCCATGAGCCATCTAAACGGGCAGAAGATGTATGGCAAGATCATTCGTGTGACCATCTCCAAGCACCAGACAGTACAGCTGCCCAGGGAGGGTTTAGATGATCAGGGCCTGACCAAGGACTTCACCAGTTCTCCTCTGCATCGCTTCAAGAAGCCTGGGTCCAAAAACTTCCAGAACATCTTCCCCCCTTCAGCTACTCTCCATCTTTCTAACATACCGTGAGTATGCAGGAGAACCTCAGTCCTAATGAATGCTAGTGGTGATTTTTCTCTATGTTTTGCCATTTTATTAATACATGTGTCTTGTGTGTGTGTTCTGGAATCATAAATCTTGGACCAACTGCTGACCAACTTTTTAAAGTAATTGTCAGTTTTTTTCCCTCACAGTGTCTTCTCAGTTCTAGTCTGAGATTAAAATGTGGCTACCAAGGAAAATTTGTTTTCCTTTTTTATTGGTTCATGCATCATGATAACATTTTACCATTTACTCTGAGGAAATGCTAATAACTGCTTGTTTCCCCTCCAGTGAGAATGTGACAGAGGAGGATTTACGACTGCTCTTCTCAAACTCCGGCGGTACAGTGAAAGCGTTCAAGTTTTTCCAGTAAGAACCAACTGTATTCCATTTCTTAGTCATTTTTGTCTACGTTCACAATCCTTGGTACGAACGTCACTTATTTATTATTACTATTATTATTATTACTTTATTTCTAGAGATCGCAAAATGGCTCTGCTGCAGACGTCCACGGTGGAGGAGGCGATTCAGGCACTCATTGACCTCCACAACTACGACATGGGCCGTGGCCACCGCCTGAGAGTGTCTTTCTCAAAGTCCACCATCTGAGGATCCCCTGATGCTATGCCGCCTTTCCTGTTTCTCCCTCAGGAGCCTCAAGTCAAATTCATTTTTACCAGTCATTCCTTAACACCATATCAAGGACTTCAATAAGAATGGTCCTTAAAGGAACACTCGCTCTGTATCTGCTCCTTCTGTTGTTTGTGTATGGCCAGCTGTTATTCTGTTTTAGGATGGATTGACAAAAATGTGCCTTACTTAGCAAAATAGTATCATCCCTTTGCTCCTGTTGTTACACATTATAGATGTTTAGGCACATTATGTGTGATGATACAGAAAATGTAACCTTGCTTTGTTGTTTTGATGGCTTTTGAAAGTGATAGTTTTCACTCTTGCCCAACATGGCCTCACCTTGTCATTTTTCAAAACCAATTCAATTCAAGCTTTGAAAGCTAGTCGGCTTGCTTTGATTCAAAGGCAGAAGCTTATTTTTTATGATCTATTGAATTGAATCTGAACTGAATTTGATGGAACATGCTCCAAGTTGTAAATGATCTTGTGCATTTGTTTTATTTTGGGCTGTAGTGTTTTTTTCTTCTTTGATCAGGCGCCCAAGGTACTTTTTGTGATTGAAACCTGTGGTAAACAAACCTCTGACAGTGGGGAGCACAGTGTGTGATGTATAGTATTTGATTTGATATTTCTCTTTGACTTATCTTCAGTGTATTGTTACCCATTTTTTTTAGATGAAAATCAGAGCATGTGCTGATGGATCTTGGCAGTTGCATGTGTCAGGTTGACCATGTTTGACGTTGTGATGTCACATTAATGTAGAGACTGTTGGGACCAAAGTAAATGTGCCTTTAGTCTTACTTTATTCTGCATTGTACAAAATGTTTTATTCAACCTCTGGAATATTTTTATCAATGAAAAAAATAAATAAAAATCAGACTTTCCAACTGACATCACTCATATAAATTATCCTTAATTGTCCTTGATTGTGGCTGTACAAGAATCACTCACTGATTCTACTGATAAATGACTTTTCTTCTGGTCTAGGCCTTGGAAACTGGGGTGGGGGGGGTGGTGTAAATTTTCTACATGAATTGAGTTTTTACATCTTCAGAAATGTAAAGTTCAGTATAGAAGCGGCACAATTAAAGGTTCTTTTTTTCTACCAAGCTCGTGCTTGACAGTCCCTGTGTGGTGTAGTGCTTTTATCTTGTAGCATGCTGAATAAACTCTTCTCGCTCTGCATTCACCTCTGTCTCTCTGCTGTTTCTTCCTCTTTCTCTTCCTGTACTGTCCTCTGTATCTCACTTAGCTCTTTTTCTCTGGAGTACTCTTTCCAGGGTGGAGAAACACTCACTTGACTTGGTATAAAAATACACCCTAGAAGTAAAACATGAAAACAATGTAATCTTTGACTTCATTTGCAGTGATCATCTGTAACTTTCCCATCCTTTTGTCACGTTTCTTCTCTCTATTTTCTCATGCTTATCACCAGATATCTGTTTATATATCTATCCAACCTAGACAGAAATGTGCATGCCATTTTCAATCCCCACAATCTTTTTCCAAAAGTAGGGTGTTTGGGCAACAGATTGGTACCTGTGTTTAGTTGCATGTGGTACAATGGTGAAAAGGTGCTTACAGCCTTTCAGCATGCAGCTTATTGTGTGTTGAAGCAATCGATTGTCTGGTGGAGAAAGGACAATCACCTAGCACCAATTTGAGCAAAGATGCAAGGTACAAAAATTGCAGCTTACACCATTTTTGTGAACTGGTATAAACCGTGCAGTGCTAGAATCCTTCTGGGAGAGTGTTTCTTTTTTGGTAAGAATGCTCTCATTTTTTATAGAAAGAAAGCTTTTACAGAGTACGATGCCTGTGCTATAGTTAAACATGAAGGAGATCCAACAATTTGAGCTTGTGTTACCTTTAGGGTTGGGTATTTTTTATGCTTAGCATAAAAAAAGCTTATTTTGGATTTTGCAACCTAGAACTGTGTGATGAGGCTGTTTCCACCACATTTCTTAGCACATGAAACCAAACACAGAAAAGTAACTGAAAATATGTCTTATAGGTGAAGACATTGCTGTTATTTTTGCTGCAATTATGACAAAGCTGGCTGTTTTCATGTTCTATTAACAGAAGCTGCCATATTGATATATCAAATTAATCACGATACATTGTGTGATTCAAGAAGTTTTAAAAACTGCATTTTCATCAGTAAAACAAATATTGTGGGGGGAAATTATTTCTTGATTTAGATTTTTTTTTTCTATCATTTTAATTCAGAGTAGAGTTATATATTATCAGAGTAGATATTAATAATTTTTTTTATAATTTTATATAAAATATTGGCTGGACACTACATGTTTTAATTTCAACATTTTTGCAATAATAAATAGTTCCTAGTTAAAGTGCAAGGGTGCCAATATTGTTGGCCTCCACTGTAGTTACTTCTGCTCCAAACCATATTGGAACATTTGCTAATTTAAGTTTCTGAATAAAAATGTGCTCTTTTGAATGTGCTAATTGAACTCAATCAGCCTGCTCTGAAGCTCAGGTTTTTTCCTAAAGCTTTAGGATCTTGTTATTGTGTTGCGAATATTCTGGATGTCAAAGCTCCCTTGAGCAATCCAAGCCCACTCTGCTCAGTGTGTTGTTGCAAGGCCATCTGTGACTCGCCACGTAGCCTTTAATACCTGAAAAAAAAGAACCCTGAAGTTTCTCTCTGCCTTACATTTACATTTAGTCATTAGCAGATGCTTTTATCCAAAGCGACTTACAAATGAGCACACTGCTCAAGCTGTAGGCCCAATACAGGTCAGTTCAGAGATCAACAGGGCACAAAAAACTACTAGCATTGTATGACTTGAAAATTGATATGTTTTCCTTCAACAACTGATGTAATTGTAGCATAATTGTGGATGGTTATCATGAGACTTCATGCAGTGCTAAATAGGAGCCTTCAATTGTACTGTGACGATCACATTTCCACATGCCCAGTCTGGTTTAGAGCAGTTTCTCCACTGTAAGTACAGAAATAGTGTCATTGTCTTGCCCTTCCTTAAGTCTTTGTAGGTCAAAATGATTTCCCAAGGAGAATTAAATATTTAAGAGAGACAAGTATGATCATTCCACTGTCTTTACTTTGGGAAATTGGCATTGGTATGAGAGGTTGCACTGGGTTTGAATTATTAAACAGTTCTCTGATACTCAGCAGATTTAATTAGCATACCGTAATTATGACCCAAATGTCAACAGACTCAATGGTTCTCCATATATTAAATATATCTCCAACCGATCTCCATATATTACTCTATTTTTTCTTGAATCACTTCCCGTTATGTGTCAATTTGACAGTTTTGCTCTTTCTCCAAGCTTTGTATTTCCTAACGTGAATTGGAAAACTGCATTGGGCCATGTACTGTGAAGCTGAAGATGCAGAATAACCTTGAGTAAAACCAGCTCATGCTCTTAAATGAAAGGGATAGTTCAATCAAAATGGAAAAATCTGTCATTAACCCCCATGTCGTTCCAAGCCTGAAGCAGGCTCTGATGTTCTGGTATTGTCTTCCTGATGGTAGCAGCTGGAAGAGACTGTGGGAGGGATGGGTGGGGTCATTCACGATACTGTTGGCTTTACTGGAACATCGTGTAAGGAAAATGTCCAGGATAGAGGGGAAAGGGGCACCAATGATCTTTGCAGCTGTGTTCACTGTCCGCTGGAGGATTTTGCGGTCTGCTGCACTATGGTTCCCGTACCAGAGAGTGATGCAGCTGGTCAGCACACTCTCTATGGTGCCCCTGTAGAATGTGGTGAGGATAGTTGGAGGGAGACTTGCTCTTTTCAGCCGGCGGAGAAAGTGTAGGCGCTGTTGTGCCTTCTTGGAAGCAAGCAAGTTACGTTGCTACATAGACCTTTGTATTGTAACCTTAATAAAGAACCTAATTAAATATGAAAATATATTTTCCAAATATTTAATATAAGCTATAGGCAACTGCACGCAACATACATGGATTTTTTTATTTAGTTTTTAATGACCTGCCCCGCAAATAAAGTGCCAATTTCTTTACCTGCCCCAACCCAACCCACGGGTTACTCAGTGTTAGCAATGTTAATAGAATGGAATAGAATGTAAACTTCAGCATAAACATTTTATTTATACATTGTTCATGGAACATTTCTTTTTCCTGATAAAATGGAATGTTCCATTGTAAAATAAATACATAAATGTTTTCATTGTTCAGAGAACATTCACAAATAGGCCTACATTTTCATAACATAATGAGAATGTTAGCAAATTGTTCTTAGAATTTTTGTTAGCATGGAAGCTGCAAAATAACAACAACAAAAAAGGAACGGTTCTTGAGTTCAACTCACTGACTGATTGATTTCAGTCAAAGGGGGATGAGTTACCTTAGCATCCTTTTTGAAGCTCAACTTTCGTCTCAGCTTATTGCAATTGAATGGAAAAAAGTCAAGGGTTCGGAATGGCATAAGTAAAGTTGACTTTATTTATTTATTTATTTATGGGTGAGCTAACAATTTAGAGCAGCTGTTGTTAGCATGATGTTGCATACATACAATATAGTTTAGGCAGCAAGGCAAGGCGAAAGCATGTCCCATTTGTCAATGGTTCATGGCAGTAGCACAGTTTGTTTATTACAGAACATTTCTGTCAGCGCGGACAGAGCATGGTATCACAGATTAACTCAGGGGTTCAGCAGAAACCTGAACGTCAGGCCTAAAAAATGACATCTTAATTTGTTTTTTGTTTTTTTACCAGCGCTGACAAAGTGCTGTAAAAATAAGGAGCGGGAAAAAATGTGCACTGGGCATTTATTCACAGATTAAAACAGAATCTCTTAAATCACAGAATGAGGTAATGATTTCCCAAATCAAATGGGCTTTTATATGTATGCAAATAACATGATGGCCTTCTTACATTTCGTTGTTAATGACTCAAGAGGATGGCTGTAAACTGCAGAGCATTCATAGTGGATGGGAGCTCACCACTGTCAATGTTTCAATTCCACTATTCAGATCATTGAATTATACCATAGAGATTGAGATAGTGTTGTATGCTTACTGAAACAAAGACCGACTTGATTGGCTAGAACCTTCCTTTTGTAGGTCACTCTGAACTTTGGATAACTTTAAAACTAATTTAAGAATAGGTTAGTCAGATTAGGTCTGTGAGATACGATAGAAATGATATACAGACATCTCAACCCACCTACACTGATGCATAGAGAAAAAGAGGAATGTTTTGGTGAGCTATTATTCATTCTAAGTGACTTCCGCTAATATTCAAGCAGTGGATGGTACAGTACTGTTATGCTGTGTACGCAGAACAGTAGACATTATCATCTTGTTTTTATTTTTTATTTTTATTTTTATTTTTTGTAGAGAAATAGTTTCTTGTGAAAGAATTGTTAAGGTAAAGGTAATAACCCAAACACTGAGCTGTGAAATGTTTGTTTTATGTTCTTTAATTTGTATTTATTTGTTTGTTTATTGTTTATTCTTCAGGTTTTTGACATTATTGTCTGATATATTGAGTGATAAAAAGATACCCAAAATTCCCTCTGTAAAAAAAACCCAAAATAAATTACATTTTAAATTATATTCAAGTAGAAAACCGTCTCAGGTTACGAATGTAACCATGGTTCCCTGAGAGGGAACGAGACACTGCGTCCTCTGAGGGAACACTATGGGGAACACCTCGTCGTGACCCGTGTCTGAAGCATACTTTAAAAAACGCCAACGTGTTGGCCGGCGACAGCCTCTGACATCACTACCAGCGCGACTATAAATACGCGCCCGTAGGACCCGTCATTTATCTTCTTCGTGAAGCTTGCATCTGAAGCATGGCAGGGAGCTAGAGGACGCAGTGTCTCGTTCCCTCTCAGGGAACCATGGTTACATTCATAACCTGAGACGTTCCCTGTCAAGGGAACTTCGAACTGCGTCCTCGGAGGGGACACTATGGGGAACAGTTTACCCACGCCGCCATGCTGAGGGGAGTGCAGACCAGAATCATGGCAAACACTCTAGTACCAACTCTACCACTTCAACGGGAGTCGCCCCTGGGACGGTTCGACGGCTGTCTATGACATTATCCCTTACGGCCAAAGGCCTAAGCTACATACCCAACTTACCTGTAGGGCCATGGCCCGGGGTAGAGCTGAAGGCTTGGAATCATAAAAGATTCCTTCAAAGGGATACGGCTAAGAACCTAGCACTTTCTTCTACCAAGTCTTTGCTTGTTACACAGGGGCTACTGCTAGCTTTCGCAAAAACTTGCCGAAAGAGCTGTCCCAACAGTACTCTAGTAGTGGCGCCCTGTTCTAGATAGGTATCAGAGGATACCTGGGTGGAGTGGTGCCCAAGATGAACGGGGCTATAACCGACTGTGGCGAGTGGGGCGGGGACGAGGGACGTGGGAACAAGGAGGGAGGCCGGCAATGATTGTGCAAATCAGTGACACCTGCGACCCACCGCCGGTCTCGAGTCCCACGTAGGAGATGGAAGGATATAAAACTGGAGCGACGACAGTGAAGGACGAGAGAGGACCAGGCCTGGGCTTTTAGTTGTGTTTTGGTTTTTATTTGAGCGCACCAGTCGTCCGTGAGGGGCTGGTGCGCTGTTTTGTGTTTATTTTGTTATTAAAGTTTCATGTTGATTGTCCGCCGGTTCCCGCCTCCTTCTTGCCGAAGATTACAAAGGTTTTATATTATTACAGTGGTGCCGAAGCCCGGGAGAAGGAGGGACTAGCTGCTGAAGATCCCTCGCCGCTGTGGTGAATCCGCGGTGCCACGGAGCTGGCGAGGAGGATGCCGCCATGGACGCTCGAGGTGGTGGGCTGGAGTGAGTTGCCGTGGACGGGCGAGCTCGCTGCCGACCGCCCCCGATGTGGAGGGACGGCTGCCGTCCGTGAGGGAGTGGAGGAGTCGGCGCCGTTCACCAGGGGGCCGGAGCCTGCTGCCTCCGTGAAGGTATCCGGAGGAGCAAGGAACGGGGGACTCCTGCCGGCTGCCCAAAACCGGAGGAGCCATCGCCGTCCACCGGGCGGGGGAGGGGTGTCGTGCCGTCCGCCGAGGGCCGTCCAGTGCCACCGCCAGACACCGCGGAGGAGATCACCCAGCTGGTGGAGGGCCGAGCAGCAGTGCGTCTGGGAACCGGAATATTTTTTATTTTTTTTCTCTCTCCCCTCTCTCGTCTCTGTCGCTCCTCCTTCCATCTCCTTTTCTCTCGCCTCGTCTGTCCTACCCCCAGGTTCCCACAGGTCCCCGTGAGCGGTCCCCCCCGGAGGGAGGGAGGGGGGGGGGGAGGTAGAGCGCAGTCTCGAGGGTACCCCCCGACCTGCGAGGGGCGATGGGGGTATCTGGGGAGTGGGGCGGGGCCGAGGGACGTGGGAACAAGGAGGGAGGCCGGCAATGATTGGGCAAATCAGTGACACCTGCGACCCACCGCCGGTCTCGAGTCCCACGTAGGAGATGGAAGGATATAAAACTGAAGCGACGACAGTGAAGGACGAAAGAGGACCAGGCCTGGGCTTTTAGTTGTGTTTTGGTTTTTATTTGAGCGCACCAGTCGTCCGTGAGGGGCTGGTGCGCTGTTTTGTGTTTATTTTGTATTATTAAAATGTTCATTGTGATTGTCCGCCGGTTCCCATGAAGCAGCTGCGCGAAGCCCTTACCATATAGGATTTTAGAAAGAACGCAGAGTACTAGCGTGCGAACTTACCACAGTGTGGATTTCAGAAAGTGAGCAAAGACCTCACGTGCACACTTACCATAACATGGATTTACAAATACTGTTCTAAGGAGGGGCTCTCGTGGAACTCTGATAGAGCAGCTCGTAGATGGAATGGCCCGGGAGCAGAGCAATTGGAGGACGGAACGTACAGATGAAGCGTCGGCCACGCCTGTACCATGGCGTCCAGCCCCCAATGGAGCTGTATGAGTCAGAGGAAGCCAGAGGGGATAGTGCGATGCTTTCTCGAGCTGCAAAACCGATCCACCCAAGTCTGGCCAACCTCTCCAACTCTGCTTCAACACCTTGGTGCGAAGGCGCCATTCCCCGAGCCTCAGCCCCTGCCTCAGCAGGATGTCTGCTCTCACAGTGCGTCTCAAAACAGTATTTAGTACTGGAGCGCTCTGAAAGAACCGAGAATCAGTCTCCCATGAGAGGAGGACTCCGAGCTCCGAACAGCATGCTCATAGGCGACCCTTTCAGAAAAGGGGAGTGCTGCTAAACTACCGTGAGAATTGCCCACACAGCCCCCCATGTTGAGGGGCGACACTTGAGGTGTATAACAAATACACACCGGTTGAATGAAGCCCAAGGAACCCCGGGGCTAATCATCTCAAGAAAGGGAACGAAGCGGAGCGCGTAACCCTTACCGTACAGGATTTCAGAAAGTGCACAGAATCTTGCGTGCACACTTACCACTTTACGTGGATTTCAGAAAGTGCGCAGAGTCTTACGTTCACACTGACCACCATGTGGTTTTGAGAAAGTACACAGGCTTAGCGTGTGTACTGAAAGGTTACCTGACAACCACAGTACGTGGGAGCTCACATTCAGAGAGACCTGTGAAGCCTGCTACCTGATAACCACAATATGTGGGAGTTCACCTACAGAAAGGCCTAGAGAGGCCTACTACCTGTTACCAGATAACCACCTCAAGTGGAAACTGAAAGTAATATGGAACCCGACTCCAGAGAGGCCTGGTGAGGCCTACTACATGACAACCACAAACCGTGGGAGCTCGTTTTTTATTGGAAACGCACAGTATGTGGGAGCTAAATCTCCAGGGAGGCCTGGTGAGGCCTACTACCTGGCAACCACAGTATGTGGGAGCTCGCCTTCAGAGAGACCTGGTGAAGCCTACTATCTGAAAACCATAATATGCTATTTAGTGGAAACGCACAGTATGTGGGAGCTAAATCTCCAGGGAGGCCTGGTGAGGCCTACTACCTGACAACCACAGAATGTGGGAGCTCACCATCAGAGAGGCCTGATGAAGCCTACTACCTGATAACCACAATATGTGGGAGTCCACCCAGCCCCTCATGTTGAGGGAAGCGATGCTTGAGGTGTATAACAAATACACCCTGGTTGAATGAAGCCCATGGAACCCAGGGCTAATCATCTTAAGAAAGGGAACGAAGCGGAGCGCGAAACCCCTACCGTACAGGATTTCAGAAAGTGCGCAAAATCTTGCGTCTTGCGTGCACCCTTACCACTTACGTGGATTTCAGACAGTGCGCAAAGTGTTCACGTGCACACTGACCACCATGTGGTTTTGAGAAAGTACACAGGCTTAGTGTTTGTACAAAAAGGTTCCTAAGCATCGCAGAGGCGCTGGATCGCACGGGAGAGGCTAGCTCCAACCCTCAAGCGAGGGGAGCATCACCTGAGGCAGTACATACAGAAGAATTCCATAACTACCACCTCCCCGGATGCGCCAAGTGGTCAGGTGGCCCCTCAGCTTGACCTGGCCAGACATCCATGAAATTCCCCACAGTGCTGTGCCAGTTCTGACGATCAGCCAGGCTCCTCGGGAGGGGGTGTGGGATGGACAACCGCAGAGCGCTTGCCTCCCACACGCGGGTCCGACTCCGCGGTGGGTGTCGGAACCTACACGGTGCGGCCGCCTGCCGAAAGCCTGTGATCTTGGCCACCTAATACCTAGAGCACTGTAAAGGAAACTCACAGAGTTTGTTAGTGGACATATAACCACAAGCAACATAACATCCATAAGCAGGTAAAGCAAGGGTTACGTACTCACCCACCCTCCTGTACTGGAGTCCCGCTTGCGGGCCACCCCCTTCTGGTCCGGACCGTCAGTAAGTCGGTTACTATGAACATAGAACCAACCAAAGAATCATAGGTCCAGGACAGGAGACTGTTATGTGAGAAACTTTCCACCTAACCTCGATCAGGTGGAGAGCTGGTGGCTACAGGGGAATTAGGCAGGGGAGGATAAAACAGAAGTTAAAACATCCAGAGCAACTAGGTATCGCTCTGATCCGGACGAGGACGCTGCCTTGACTGAATCACATCCCTCAGACCCTGCTTACCTCTCCGTGACCCGCGATTCCTCTTGCCCCTGCCCTTAGGCGGGGGAGGAGCGTGAGCCGCGACACTAGCCTTCTGCGCCCGTCTCCGATCCTCAGATCGAGATGGGCCAGGACCCCTTTGTTGTTTGGGCTTGGACCTGGACCTTCGCCTGTATCCAGGTCCTTCAGCAGGCCAGCCTGGTAAGCCTGAAGCACTGCCATCGTGTGCAACAAAGCCACAGCCTGACCTGCTGCTGCGTATGATTTGCCATTTAAGCAGGATGTATCCTGGAGGGGCTTAGATGGCAAAGAGGGAGATTTAAGAGGGAGATTTAAGAGAGGACGTTTCCCCCACAGAGAGATAGCTAGCCAGCATCTCTTCTACAGGGGGCATCCTCTCATAGCCGTTTTCGTGCATGCCTTCGATATCAGCATAACTCGTATGGTGAAACCGATGGATGCGATAGGAAAACGCGTGACGCGATCCATAACAATAATAATAATAAATAATAATAATGCATTTTATTTCATGGCGCCTTTCAGAACACCCAAGGTCACCTTACAAGCAATATACAGGTCACTGCATAAGACAAAACAAACAACAAACAAACAGCATATACATATAAAGTGGATTTAAGTCTCAATAAAAAATATTATAAAAAAGCCTGTATAAAAAGATATGTCTTAAGACGCTTTGTAAAATCAACAAGCAATCGCTATTGCGAACATCGAGGGGAAGAGAGTTCCATAGGCGGGGGGAAACATAACTAAAAGATCTGGCACCCATAGTAGTAAGTCGAATCCGAGGTACCGCAAGAGAAATTAAAGATGAAGATCTAAGTGCACGTGAAGGAGTATAAACCTGGAGAAGTTGAGTAAGGTATTGTGGTGCGCGATTATGAAGTGCCTTATAAGTGAGTAGCAAGATTTTGAATTCAACTCTATATTTTACTGGAAGCCAGTGCAGTTGCTGGAGAACCGGAGAAAAGTGATCAGTATAAAGGGTGTTCTAGAGAGAACACTAGCTGCAGAATTCTGAACCAATTGAAGCTTATGCAGCAATTTGGAGGGAATACCTGTAAGAACAGCATTGCAGTAGTCTATACGTGAGGTGACAAGTGCATGAATGAGAACTGCAGTATTATTATTTGAAAGAAATGGACGTAGATGATTAATATTGCGCAAATGGAAGTATGCAATCCGTGTGATATTATTAATCTGAGCTTTAATAGATAGTGTGCTATCCATGATGACACCCAAACTTTTAACCTGAGAGGAAGGACAGATTGCAGTATTATCAATGTGTAAAGAAAAACAATTAGATTTAGACACAGCAGATCTAGTGCCAACAAGCAGAGCCTCAGTTTTATTGCCATTTAATTTCAAGAAGTTCGCTGAAAGCCAGTCTTTAATTTAAGCTAAACAGCTTGACAAAGATGGCGGAGGAAAAGAGCCGGTAGGTTTGGCAGACAGGTAAAGTTGGGTGTCATCCGCATAACAGCGAAAATTTATACCATATTTCCTTAAAATATAACCAAGAGGGAGCATATATATAATGAAGAGAAGCGGGCCCAAAACAGAACCCTGGGGAACACCAGCGGTGACTGTAGATAGTCTTGAACTAAAACCTTTTAATTGAATACGCTGACTGCGTCCAGATAGATATGAACTAAACCAAGACAGAGCAGTGCCAGTAATACCAATGGAAACTAATCTGTCAAGAAGTATGTTATTTGAGACAGTATCAAAGGCAGCGCTCAAGTCAAGAAGGACAGTATAGTTAAAAGCCCAGAGTCAGCTGCCAACAGTAGATCATTGGTTATTCTGACAAGAGCAGTCTCAGTGCTATGGTGGGGACGAAAACCAGATTGGAATTGTTCATACAAGTTATTATTGGA